>NW_019724588.1:1168967-1454433 GCF_002891405.2 Cryptotermes secundus | reverse complement strand
ATTAATAAATAAATAAATAATAATAAATTATTAAATTAAAATAAATATAGATAGATAGATAGATAGATAGATAGATAGATAGATAGATAGATAGATAGATAGATAGATAGATAGATAGATAGATAGATAGATAGAATGGGGTGAAATGGACTGGATCGATCTATTTCAGGATAGGAACCACTGAAGTGCTCTTGTGAACACGTTAATGAACTTTAGGGTTACATAAAATATTGGGAATTTTTTGAGTAGCTGCACAACTGGTGGCTTCTCAAGAAAGGTTCAGTTTCATGGAATTAGTTAATTGATATACATATTTATATACGTACAAAATGAAGCATATCAGATGCGCGGGAAGATTCGTTTAATTTTATCAAGCGTAAGACACTTCAGTAATCTACGCATGTGTTCGGAAAACCATTGCCGACTGTTCGGTAATCTTCGCTTACATTCGGAAGACCACAGTGGTTTGTTGAGTATACAAATAGGAAAATACAAGCATAATGTAAAAATAATTGTTTAACTATTTCGAAAACCGAGAGACTTATACAAGAGGATACTGTACATATATAAAATGTATGTTACATTTCTCTATTCACCTTTGTTCAAAATATTTCTGGTGTCGATAAATATTTAAGAAGTTGTGCTCGAGTGCCGGTCACAGTAGCCGAGCGGTCTGATGCATGAACTCTCTTCACTCGCTCGGAAGCTGTGTTTGTAATTTAGAATCCTACACAAGGCATGGATGTTTGGTATGTGTAAGTGTTTATTCTGTGTTTGTGTTGTCTTGTGTTTAGGTAGAAACCTTACGATGGGCTGATCACCCGTCCAAGTAGTCCTACCGTCTGTAAAATGATCATGAAACTGAAAAATCAGAGGCCAGGGCCCGAGGGGCCTGTAGATCTAGTGAAAGAAAAGAAGTTTTGCTCGAGATATTCACAGAAATTCAAATAGGTTTTCATTTGAAGTGTCCGCGTTTATGTTCGATTTTATTCGGGAACTGGATGATAAGGACAAATTTTAGTAGAATTCCCAAATTAAATTTTCGTGAAAATCCATTCTGTGGTCCCTGAGTAGTTCAATGCGCAAATGCAGACAGATGGACAAAGAGAGACGTTTATAATATGTACACCGAATAATTACAAATGCATTTAAAATATGCCAAGGCAGTATAGAAATACAAAGATCAAATTCAACTGAAGAAGACAAGGCCACACCACGCCTCAAGCGGCTAGTCGTTGGCTTCCCATCGCGGCGGCCCTAGTTCGATCCCGGGTCTGGTCAAGTGGGATTTCTTGCGGACTAAGTGGCGCTGAGGCGGGTTTTCTCCGAGCACTTCGGTTTCACCTGCCAATCTTCATTCCACCAAATTCTCCATCATCATAATCACCGGGGTAAGTACGAGTACAATATGCCAATTAGTGGCCGCCGTGCCGAGTGGACCCAGTTGGACTCCACCCCCCACTAAGCGAATTTAAAAAGAGCTGAAGAAGGCAAATGGCCTCTCCCCGTAACAACGATCAATAAGAAGGAACAGTGAAACTACCTCTACTACTCAGTAGGTCACCATTGCAACTAGATCGGGCCCTGTACTGTGCATGCATAAGTACCTTGAAATAAATATTTACATAGATACATACTATAATAACTATGTTCAAGGCCCATAGATTCGTTCTATGCAGGATACAATATCCTCATTCGAATGGGATATTATTATCAAAAATATTGTGCGCTACCGATTAGGTGTCTGGTATCAGTGACCTCATAAACTGAAAGAAGATTTCATTTTGCATGTAATGGATAATGGTTGGCGTGATTCCATTAAAGGTACTTTTACAATTGTTTGATACAAGTCAACTTGAAATTTTTTCTGTTTGTGTATTTGTACGTCTTTTTTTTCTCTTTCTTTCGTATGTGGTCGCGCTGTAATTTGGCTTTGGGCTGTGGACTAAGTACATCAGCAAAGTACTAAATTAGGATTATTTTAAGGACTGAGAAATCGATCTCGCTTTTGTGTTGTAAATTTGAAACAATTTCAAACCACACGACTAAGAGAAAGTAACACATGTATCAGTTCAAAGAGAGCTGGCCAATGGCATTAAGAAAGTTGCAGTCAATGTGATTCTGCAGTAGAAAAGTGGTCAAGTGATACACAATGCTGTCTTAAGGTCACCTTAGGTCAGCAAGTGGGTTGCGAAGGGGAGCGAACGAACCTGATAGGTACTGCTTGTGAGCTGAAGAATAGCAAGGGGACCAAAGAAGAAGATGAAGGATTCATCCTTAATCCTGCAACTTTCCCCGCACAAGAGAGAACATACACACCCCACCTCCTTCCTTACCAAATTAAAAGAAAAAACAAACAAAAGAAAAGACCGTTGAGCTGCAGTTACATCACGAAGGGGGGAGGGTGGGTCGCAAGGAACGGAGCCAGTTCCGAATGTCTAGAAGGGAAACTTCAATTAAAAACTTTTCTTATCTCATCCAGTAGATCTCAGTAACCAAACATCAAAACACACCTACGTCTTGTTGCCTCCTTATCCCTTGGTTTTTCTACTTCAAGGGCAATCCTGTCTACTCTGCTCCGTATCTTCACCGGCAGATCTTTACAGGCCGGATACGAAAACTTGCGCTCCGGGGTCCTCTTCTCTGTCTGACTAAATCCCAGAGGTACAACTGTCAGTGTCCTTAAGGTTCCCTATGGAGAAGTCACAGAAATGACTAAGTCAGAAGGAAATTCTTCCCTTTCTTGTCCATTTCTGTCTTAGTTTAAAATTCTGTTGCCTCCATTGAAACATTTGTCAGTTTTCACTAGCAGTTCCCAAACTATTGCTCAAACGGAACGCTAGAACTCCGGGAACTGTGCTCATATTCGGCCCAGTAACGCAGAAAGCATGTCATCGGCTAGAATGTTTCACATTGTACGTTCTTCTGGCAATTTCTTGATTCATTTCAGTTTATTTTATTATTTTTTTTATTATTATTATTATTATTATTATTATTATTATTATTAGACCACCTCTGTGGTCTAGTGGTCAGAATTCCTGGCTACAGATCCCGAGGTTCCGGGTTCGATTCCCGGGGCTACCAGATTTTCTGAGAAGTAATGGGTCTGGAACGGGGTCCACTCGGCCTCGTGAGGTTTACAGAGGAGCTATTTCAAGGAAATAGCGGCTCCGGTCTAGAAAATCGAAATTAGAGGCCACGGAGTTGTTACTATTATTAGTATTAGTAGTAGTATTAGTAGTAGTAGTAGTAGTAGTAGTAGTAGTGCCGGTCACGGTAGCCGAACGGTCTAAGGCATGTACTGTCTTCGCTCGCTTGAAAACCGGGATCGTGGATTCGAATCCCACTCAGGGCATGGATGTTTGTGTGCGTTTTTCTGTGTTTGTGTACAGGTACACAAACGTATGGGGAGTAGAGCTATGGGTCCACTTTTCTTGTCCTAGGCAGTAGATGGAGGTGTGGTCAGCTTCACGTCCCGGCCGGTTTATCCCTGGGGAAAGTGCACCCGGTAGCCACGGGATAGGAAGCTGGATGGGCCCCAGAGCTGTTCTGGGCACTGCGGAGAAGATAATAATCTCTTGCCTCTGTTGGAAATCAAATCCCGACAATATAGCCCGCGCCATGCCCACATAGCCATCTTTGCTTCTTCATTTACTGAGCCTACGAGGCCTAGTATTTAGGATCTGAAGTTCTCACCGTCGTATTCATGATGATTTCTGTCTTCTTGGATATAATGTTTATTCTACTGAAAGTCAATACACATTCGGAGTAACATGTCGCCTCCATCTTCAGGTCCGAAGATTAAGTGAAGCATTATGAAGCTGACAGCAAGCAGGGGACCTGTTTGCCACCTGCTTCAAGCTGGTTTCAACGAGCTACACGACGTTATATCCTAGTAGACAGAACACGTCAGGCCCGATATTCTTGCCATTCTGGACAGTGGCGCAGTTCCACGAAGAGAACGACGTTCACCAACACCGACTGATATGATGATTCATGAAAGAATTTGAAAGTATGTGGAAGGAAGTGGCCTTGGTTTATTCTGAGATAGGTATTTTTCTGGAGGAATGACAAAGTACAAGAGACTTTAGCCAGGATAGCCGGTCTCCGAGAGAGACTGAACATGAGGCCCACGGGATAGAAAGAAGGAATGTGTTTCACATTATACATGGATGACAGAGCACTAACTAAATCAATAGAAAAGGCAGCTTTTCCATAAGCTAACAGACTTTATATTGCTAATAAAATCCGTGTGTTAAGGAAACCAAAGATTCACTAAAGAATACAAACTCCTTGGCTTGTAGTCCACAAGCGAACTGTATCGACTGAGAGACCAACGCTTGTCGGCGAAGATAGTGCCAACTCTAGCGGATAGAGGGTGTCGCGTGGTCAGCGCAACAAATCCCCACGGCCGTTAATTTCGGTTTTCTATACCGGACCAAGAACCCACTACTCCTCAATATTCTAAGCCAGATGAATCCAATCCGCAGTCTCACGTACCACCAATTTAAAGGTCATTTTAATGGTATGCTTCTATCCACACATAGGTCTTCCTTCGGCTTTTAATAACGTAGCATAATATAATGAACCATAAACTCATATAATTATGTAAACATTACAAAAAAAGTGACGGACTTCCCAGTAACCCCACAAGAGCATAAAACGCTAAAGCTGCACATGACGCTGATCGGACTGGCCATAGTGCGAAATTTCTAGAAGACTAACTAGAAGCTAAGAGAATACACAACCCTGGAACAAGTTTCGCTATGAGACAAACAGCAGGCATCTGGGGGGGGGGTCTGTGACGCACTGGTATTCGGCAATTGGATTTTCACTCCGACCGAGTCGGTTTCCCTGAGGTATGTATGTTAAATTCATAAAACAAAGTGAACGCTTCCACAACGATTTCAAGCCGAATACCTTGCATTTCTTGATGCCAGGCACCAATGGGCACAGGAATTCTATGTAAGTGATGTTTAAATACGCAACCCTGTGTCACTTTGAAATTTGTGTGGGTCAGTATAATTAGTTTCTAATCGAGCAGACACAGTCAAACTGGCTACTATAAATTACATTCCTCTGTCAACATATCTGACCTATATTTCGATCGCATTTTTTTTTCTTGAAATGCATTTATCTGCGAAAGAAGCTAAAGAAGGTAAACCTATGGATTAGCATCTTGCTTCAGAAGGTGGAGGTGATGCAGGTGCAAAATCAGCCGAAGGCTCATTACCGAGTTCACACATGTCCACCATTTCAGTAAATACTATTGCTTTAAAATACCTCAGACATTATCCTCCCACGTAGGCCTAACTTTCTGAAATGATATATCACTTACAAATTTTCAGCCAAAATTTTTACATGCATTTATCACATCATTCATACTTACTACATGCCCCGCGATTTCATCTTCCTTAATCCAATCACAGTCTTTTAGAACCAAATATTCTACTTATCATGCTATTCTCAAAAATCTTACAGCATACTTTAACATTCCATAAGATTATAACCACACCGATCTGTTGCTGTTATTATTGTTTAATTTTTATAAAACATATTAATACATGAAGAAAGCAGTCTTCTGGGATTTGGCACCGTGTATATGTGGTGTTAACCGACGTTTCGTAGGAACGTATCGCCTCCATCTTCAGGGTAGAAGAAAAAATATAAGAAATCTGCAAGCGAAGAGACCGTGAGAACCGATAAAAGCATACATATTCTGCATTACGTTAAATCTGTGGGACAATGAATTTCATTGTGGAAGATCCATGAAAGATCTGTCTTTTAAGATAAGAAAATTTGATAATTTAGCGGAGTTATACTAATTGTACGAGTATTTATAGATACTGAAATAGCATACCAAGGTACAAAGAAAGAAGGGATTCAGCCAATCTCAAGAAACTTAAAGTGCCAGGATATCATAGAGCAAGTTCGAAGCTAACGTACAAAGATTGTACAAATTGCGTTGAAACAAAGTTAGGAAGCTTAGGGAGGTTAAGTGACGTAACGAAGCGTCCACTCACCAATCTTATTTACTGCCGTGATGAATGAGGCTCCTCATGCAGTTATAAGAGAGAACAAAAGTACAGACAAGCAGATACTAACATCTGAAAATTGCGCTTTGATATGGCGGTAAGATTAAAAGGTAGTTGAAGAGAAAATGAACTAATTGAGCCATACTACATAGGAATTACTTACTTACTCATGGAGCTTAGCCCTTCTTAAGAAGTCGCCAATTCTGCAGCTACTCAAGAGTTTCCCAGCATTCTATGGAACCCGAAGGTTCATTACTGTGTCCACAAGAGCCCTCCACTGGTCCCTATCCTAAGCCAGATCAATCCAATCCATACCATCCCATCCTATCTCTCTAAGACCCATTTTAATATTGCCCACCCACCTACGCCTTGGTCTTCCCTTGGTCTTCCTTCTGGCTTTCCCACCAATATCCTATGTGCACTCATCTTATCCCCATTCGCGCTACATGCACGATTTCCTGAAAGTCTGCAGCCGTAACAAAAAAAAAGTATGTGGCCTGTGTGTTATCACTGCTCTGTGTGACTAACAATCTTCTTTTTCGCGTCTCTCTGTCACGCATGACCTTATATTTTTCCAAAACCTAACAACAATGGTTGTATGAAGAAAAAATCTTTTAATTGCGTTTCCTAGTAACTGACCGTTCTTCTTGTGTACTTTGTTGGGCATAAAGGCCGAGAGAGATGAAATGGAATGAAGAGACGTACAGAATCTACTCGTACACTCTTCGTCCCACTATGACCGCGCATGTTATCGCCGCTTTCATTCATATTCATGCGACTTCACTTAATATGAAATGCTAAATAACTATTTAGAACACTCCAGTTTTTGCTTCTGTGTATCCGACGGCGCCTCTGTTTGCTGCAATATACCTACCACATGCTCACATATCCTTGTGTACATTCAGATGTCAGAGATTCTAACAGCCTAATCTTAAAAAAAAATCGCTATTGGGGGGTCGAATCCAACTGGGTCCACTCGGCACGTCGCCCACTGATTGGCAGGGGAAACCGAAGTACTCGGAGGAAACTCGCCCCCCAGAGCCACTTTGTCCACCACAAATCTCACTTGACCAGACCCGGGATCGAACCCGGGCCGCCGCGATGGGAAGCCAGCGACTAACCGCTTGAGCTATGGCGCGGCCCCAACAGCCTAATCTTTCTTACTAAACTAAAATAAACTCACTGGAGATTGCACGTGATATCTTTAATTTATAACTTTTACACTTAGAAACAAACACTAGTCCTGCATTTTGAGAATTACTGGATTCATTTTCCAGACATAATTTGATACCTCGTTACTTGGAAGTAATCCAATCCGAACCTCATCAGGGAGACAATAATCTGATTTTCTTCCGAGCGAATCGTCATATAAGAGATAACCCACTGCCAGCACTATCACATCCATACACTATTCTCATTATTATATCCTATGCTGCAAAGTCGTAGCAACAGATATAGCGTCTATAAATAATCTGTTACATCAGTAGCGATTTTAACTTATCACACAATTACAAGTTCTTTTTTTTTAACTTGGAAATATTTAACATGTAAGTAAATGGGACACTACCTGCAGACGAACGGACTAACACATGTCAAATTTTTGAAGAAAAAATCTCCTTAATAATTAAATAATTCCCCTCCTTATATTTTATCACGTGAATTTGAAAATTAAGGATTACTTGACCTGAACAATAGAGGACAATCCCTTTAGTCTTTCTGACATGGTTCAATTAACATTACTTCAAACAAAAAGTGTAAGCTGTGAGGTATTATTTTTTTTTTTTCATTATTGCTACTGGTGTGGGACTAAGTCCCATGTACTGCGGTCACTTCTTGCCTATTGTACCAGCCCCAGTTGATAGGTGAGGGTCATTGTGGAGCAACTGGGAGAATGAAGATTGGCAGGGGAAACAAAACCTGCACCAGCGCCACTTTGTCCACCACAAATCCCAATTGACCAGATCCAGGATCGAACCCGGGCCGCCGCGGTGGGAATCCAGGGACTAACCGCTTGAGCTATGGCGCGGCCAAGCTGCGAGGTAACTCACATTCACAGATACCATACAATAAATGACAGGGGATAAAATTAAATTATTGTTCGTGGGTTTCTGTCCGCTGTTTAAGACAGCGCTTGAAAACATGCAACACTTGCACACAGCCACAACCACAGTCCTGCTTACCCGTACGTCACAATTACCACTATTCTGACGTAAGTCTTCAGGAGGCTTGTAACAAAAATGCAAAACTCAATACTAAAGAGATCATGAACGAAATGGGCTTCTTGTGGAGAACTAGATGCGTAATACTGTGAGACTGACTTACTGATTATCAGCAAGAGGCAGCGTGTGAAAAATGTGTAGGGCTTCCTCTATTTCCTCTATCTCTTCAGTATCTCTATCCTGTCTATATTAAACTGGATTCAATTCGTCAGTTTCCGTGTACAGCACTGTTCTCGTAGTACTCCATGTAAGCATCATCGGAGTTAACTTCAGCTTCGGTGTCGACTGGTCGGGCTTCATGTTACTGCGAAACGCGTTGCACAAATCAACCCTCAGTCCAGAAGGGTCTGATGGCTACACATTCTCATCCTTCGACTTCTCCTGTGCATGCACTTAGGCACACATCTGCTTACTGTCATATGTTTAAGTACGGTCTGTTTTTCAATTTCGGGGGAAAGGATTTCTTCGCTGTCTCGGCTTCTAAACCTTCTCCATAGGTATTCAGATATACCGCATTCATTATAAACTGTGTGGTCCAGAGTTGAAACTGAAGCATCATACCTTCAAAGATTCTAGTTCTCTCTATACTAGTTGGTTCTTTCACCTTGAATGATTTCATGTAATGTTCAGTGTTTTCAAAATGGCGTTGCTTGATACATGGCGAACTTGAAACGAGCGATGTATCGCAAGTTTTGCAACATTTTAGTGATGAACAAGTTTCCATTTATAAGAGTCGAGGCGACGTAGATACAAGTATTTCTGAATCTGTATAAAGCGTTACTTCAGCGATGAGCTCAAAAATGAGGGAGCTGAAGAAGAATCAGCGATTGAAGTATAGGAGCGATGAAGCCTGGAAGTTCAAGGTGATTGGAAATTGGAAACAGTTGCTGGTTCCTAATCTTCTAGTAAAACTAAGTTTCCTGAATTCAGTGGCCTCCTAGTGCCTGTCAGAAAACTGGCGACAGCATGTTAGTAATGATAGCTCATGTGCCCTTGCTGCTCTCACAGACGCGAGACACTATTCCTTATGGAAGACACGTCTTCGTAATGCTATAAGCATATGCAGGGCGCTTCGTACGTGTGAGGATAGCTTCTCATACTGCTGCTAGCTATCTTGAATGGTATCGGTAATAGATGCAATTCTTATACGAACTCTCGATAATGGTAGTCATTACGGGGATTTAAAAGGTTTACTGAAAGTGCGATGCAAGAACTTCCTATTACGTCACCTGAAATTGGCTTGCAATTTGTACATTTAAGTGAGGCATTGCGAGTAACGAAGTTGCTGCATCCGGGTTTCTGTTCTCCGATACGTTTTACTTAAGTAGCATAAGTATAATATCGAGTTATTCTCTGAGCATATTTCATTTAAGACAGTATTTGCAAACGCAACGTGCGAACAGTCACTTCTCCAGTTACGATGTAACGACCATCTGCATATAAATACTGCGCGTGAGAAGAACGCGAACTTGCGGACTTCGACCGTATGACTCCGTACAGGCTACAGTAAAAGTGCAATTCAAGCAATTTTTTGCTAGCTCAACAACTACTAGCTTCAGAAGAGTGTCGTTTCATGGTTTGACTGCCTGACTTGCTAAATTGCTGCTGACCCTCAACCGCACGGTGATTATTAGTTCCGAGTCCCACGGGACTCACGACCATATCTGACCGTCTGACGACTCTCGGAGCCTCGGACTCCGCCTGCATCATGGAGGTAGATGGTTAGTAATTGAGATTCAGATAATGAAGCTGATACAACTAACGGCGTGATTTCAACACGAAAACCCGCACCTCCACATCTGTCAGTAGCATCCTCAAAGCATGCAATGTGGCCAAGATGCTGCTACCTCCACAGCTGTCAACTGATACCAACACCATAAGGTCACGAATGTTGGCCAAGGGACCGAGATTCAAAGCGAGCACCCCCCGAATACGAGTCCAGGGCGTTACGTACCTCTACAGCAACGTGCTCCGTAGGGCTACATGGAAGAGGTGAATATATTCAAGTGAAACAGCAGTGCTCTAATCCTATCTTTCACGTCCCAACTGTTGTCATTTTAATTGGTTCCCTTTCCTCTTCCCTTTTCTTATAGAAAGGTCAGCATTTTTTAAACTTTATCCGCCCGACGCTTCAATCATGGGCGTAGCTAATGTTAAGTCGCCTGGGGATACGATGTTAAAATGTCTTACTGTTGTGTCTTAAGCATATGACCTACCATGACCTTTGGAAGAATATTTAATAACTCGGTGCTCCCCGTCATCAGCATTCTGCAGTTACATAACCGAGTTATTTCCCTAAAGCGAGGTGAACAAGTTTACAGAATCATCATCATCATCATCATCATCAGTAATCTGTCAGACGACAGGTCCACAGTCTCTTCCAAAACAATTCTTCCACTTATTGCGATCTAGAGCATTCTCCTTCAAATGACAGTATCCTCTTCTGTCCCCAAGCTCATCCAGCATCTTCTTACGTCTTCTTCCTCGTCTTCTTGTCACTTCTATCCGCCCCTCTATCTTTCCTTCAATAACTTCTTTTAGAAGGCAGTTTCTGCGTAAAACATTTACAGCATATAATGATTAATTTATTTATCCCGTCTTTCGTCACAAGTGCCCGTACATAAGATCCGAGTTTGACAAAGTTTAAGGAAATATGACATATACAGGTATATATAAAATTAAACTCGAATAAGAGTCGGATAAATTGGGCTACATTTCGATTAGCCGGCTCTGGAATATGATACAGGCACCTTCTACAACGCAGACTCATCCGACAATGCTATACTGTGACACAAACACAACTACACTTGGGATTCGTGATTTTAATAGCTGTAAGTATTAAGATTATGGTCGTTTAGGTTTGTAAGTTAGGTACCAACTTTCAGAGGGCCTTCCTGCTTCCATTTTCAGAGTTAAAATAAGATGTAGAAGCAGGTTACTGCGAAACTGCGAAACATATCGAATATTGCGGTTTCTAGGTCGTAATGCCGTGTAGCCCGGAAGAGAGCCCGACATTTCGGAGAACATATTTGCTTCATCTTCAGGCTCGAAGAATAAGCCAAGCACGGAACTATAAGAACCATGTGGCAAGCTCAGCTCATTATACATGAACTGACAGTCGTAAGCTGGTTGAAACCTTTTCAACTTTTAAACCACCTTCACACGAGAGCTCGCCATTGGATCTATTAACGTGGATAAATATACCATAAGCTACTGAAGCCTGTGCTGATCCAGTGAAGTCCTGTCCAAAACATCACATCCTTTTCCATTCTAACACAATTATCCCATTTACGCTTTCATCTCTTCTTTTCACGAAGTGCGATTGAAGTTATGTGTGCCTATGTACTTCTAAACCCCTATGTCTGTTGTACTCGTATGTCTAGTTTGCAACTCTGGAGAGAAACTCGTTTTTTCGCTCTGCTGCAAGGAGCGCCTTAATGCCAACAGAAGCTAAGGAGAGGCAATGCTCGCCCGTAACCGCTCACCAAGAAACGGAAACTTATCTGTAAACACCCTGTGAATATAGACCGAAAAATCTCTTAAGTATAATTTGGTAATTTTAAGATAATAAAACGATGCGTGTTGGATTTGGGTTTCTCATTTCGGTGACTATGAGGAGTATTGTCCTCTGGGATATGAAGCAATAGTTTCATACAAGTCTAACGACGTTTCGGAGGTTCCGTGTTCAAGGTTGAACATTAAGTCAAGCAAGAAACAAGTTAGGAAGAGGCGGCACACCGTCTCAAACTGCCTGCTGATTATTCTTTTCTTGTCTGGCTTGTCTTTACCCAGGGCATGAAGGTAATACTTACTTCCGAAACGATGGTATACGTGTATTTCTACTAGGATATAGTACAGCCTTATATCTCAGAACATAGCACTCTTCAAATTAAAACCTAACTGAAAACGTGATGCTAATTTGAGTAGGTGAGTCCTACTTACCGTACTGGAAAGAGGAGTACTTGATTTGAATTCAAAGCAGATTACTTGTACACACAAAAACCGTGTTGCTACTGGTCAGACTTACCTATAAAAAAGAGAAAAAGCAATTAGTTATTTAAATTTTCACAAATTCTTTAGTGACACATCTGTTTGCATCAGCTATCCAGGCATCCTCATGTCACCAACTAAGTATATTAAACACACACAGCACCGGCCTCTTCGACAGATGTGCTAATAAATTTCAGCACAATAATCTGGGTGAAAGCAGAATACTTACTTACTTACTCCGTTATTCGTATGCCTTACGGTGTCTACGTTGTTTTTTTTATCATTTTACAGACGGTAGGACTCCTTAGACGAGTGATAAGCTCATCGCAAGGCCTCTACCTAAACACAGGGCAAAATAAACATAGAATTAACGCATACGGATGCACATACCAAACATCCATGCTTTGTGTGGGATTCGAACCCACAATCCCACCTTCCGAGCTATAGAAGACAGTACATGCCTTAGACCGTTCGGCTACAATGAACTGCGAAAGCAGAATATACATGTTATAGCTTGTGCAATTAAAGATTTACATTAAGCATAATTAGAGGAAGAAGGGAGATGTCCAGCATGGCCTACTTGAACATTCTTTGCCAAAATCGACGTAGTTAATAAAGAAACAAGTATAGACACAGTATATCACAATCGCTTTTCAAACCAGATTCAGTCAGAACAAAAATGGCTGTGTCATTAGTACGAATTTTAAGGTCACAATGAACTGTAATAGCTATGCGCGTGTACAGTATTAAGTAATCTAATACAACTGCGAGGCGCAAATACTTGCACCCACTGTCCACTAATGCAGCCATAAAGATCAGCACCAAATCCGCCTTGGGCACTGATCCCGAGCCTGGTTAGTTTAGCTCTCTTTCTAAACCACAATCCTTGTACTCAGTCTTCCGAGAAAATTTCTCATTCTAATTCTGCCTACATTTTCTTTACAGCTTGAGAATTAAGAAAAACAGCATAAGGATAAGGTACAGTTATACGTACATCAGTCCTTATGCTTCTGAGGTACGGATATTAATTTTTTATTGTATACGAGTGTACACCATTTTGTAGCTTGTGTAGTTAGTTGAGGAACTATACTACAAGCAGGAAGGTCGCGGGTTGGAGTCCCGATGAGTTTTTTTTTTTCATTTGACTTAATCTTTCCAGCCGCACCATGGCCCTGGAGTCGACTCAGCCTCTAACAAAAATGAGTACCAGGAATATTCCTCCTGGGGGTAAAGGGTGGCTGGCTCGTAAGGCTAACTTACCGCCACCTGTGACCCGAATGTCTAGAGAAAATGTGGGAGCCTCGACGTCTCTAAATATTGTGGGCCTTCACGGCCGTTTACACGGATAGCATTACCTTTTTACCTGTAAAAGGAAGAATACTGCAATTCACGAACATTCCATTACAGAGGAAAGAACCACTTCTTCGTATTCTGACAGTTCCTGACTCGGAGACGAACTATCCGGAATGTGGTCCAGCAGTTCCTGACTCGAAGAACTACCTGGAATGTGGTCCAGCAGTTCCTGACTCGGAGACGAACTATCCGGAATGTGGTCCAGCAGTTCCTCCTGGGCACGTCACAGTCAAGATGACCGCTGCATGTTGCACTGTTGCTGGCTTACTCTTTATTCTCTTACAGTTACCTCTCAAGTCACGGTGCGCAATTCCCATCATTTTCGCAAAGCATACCGTATTTATTCGTGAAAACGGAACTTTCCTATTCGTTCCATAAGGTGTCTTGTACAAAGAGCTCTCCGTATCACAGCCTCCTGTTTGATGGCTGCGGTACTATAACCTATTTCTATATTGCAAAATCGGTCTACAGTTACTGGTTAATCGTTACTTGGTAAGAGCTTAGTATATAGTCATCATGCGGGGCCATGGCACACTGGTCGCGGGTATATGCAAATCTAGTCAAAGGAGAGTCAATGAACATATGCTATATAATTTTATTAGTACAGGAGGCTTGTAGATCATTTTTGGAACTGCAGGACGTTGGGCTGGTCATTTTCAGGATTTAACAGTATAATAACGATAATTTATTATTATTATTATTTGTTTACTTGTCTGCATTAATGGGGGGTTTCTCAGTGCTTGCCTGTAATTTGTCTTTGACTTTATGTTGTAATTGTCCATAATATAATTACTTGAATCTACGCTGTGCTGTATCTGTAATTGGCCTTGCGGCTGTTGACTCGGCATATAAATAATAAGGAATTGAATTATTATTATTTTACTGCAATTGGGTGTTCACCGGGTGGCAGTAGATCTTACACTGATACAGAAAAGGACTACATATAAAGAGAAAAATATAAAACAAAGTACATATAATAAACAAGGTACACAGTGCAAATCCAGCATTTGAAATCACACAAGGGCAAAAAGGACTGTGGCGGATAAATATTGTAGGTCACGCAACAATAAAATGAATGTTCATAGCTCGTTGCTAGGAAACAATCAGCGAGCCAATGGACTGGCGAGATAGCTACCATGTGACTTGTTTTCAATGTCGTCTGCACCATGCAACAATAGACGCATGTCTCTAGTAAGAGAATTCCTGGAAAGACGCGTGCTCTTACATGCGGTAAACGTGTTCTCAAAGTTTCCCGTGTTTCTATAGAAAATTCTGGCACGACATAGATCATAAAAATTTTAGAAAATGTTAATCCTCTAACTCTGAAAAATCTCGTTGAGTCTTGAGGAAAATTTATGTGCAGGTGCGGAAGATTATGTACTTCCAAGGTACCACATTCCCACAGAGATACTGGACTACATGCGTACAACTCTGGTTGTTTTTATACATGTGTCTGTGTGATGCGAGATATAAGCGTGTATGACCCAAGAATTGCAATTCAAAACGTATTATCACTGTGACAATTGTTCTAAAATGTAGCAAAAATCACATATTTTGGAAAACACAGCACAGCATTCACGACTGGGATAAAAAGAAAATGAATTCGGTGAATACTTGCTGCCTTGCAGTTCACCTTTCCTTGTCTTCCCATCTCCTCTCTAAAAATGTAAAGATTAAAATACAGTTTGTAAACAAATATATAACATACGTGTTGTTTTGTAGACTTGACGTGAAAGAAAACAGAATAACCCGTTTGTCTTACTATTCCTCCTGATGCTGGCGGCGGCACGTTCCTCCTAAATGTCGGTACACTTATACCAGACTACACGGCGTCACATCCCAGAAGCCAGTGCTTTTCAATTTGAAAATATTTCAGAACAAATGCTATGAAGAATATTCGGTATCAACAGGGAAGAAATAAAAAGAGGATTACGAAAAATACATACTGAGGAACTTCAGAAATTATACTCTTCTCTGAATAATAGTAGGGTGATCAAGTCGAGGGGGATGGGATGGGTGGGGCATGTAACATGCATGACGTAGTGTGAAAGAAATATAAAATTTGAGATGCTACATTTGAAGGAAGATCAACTTTGTAGATTTCACCGTAGGAGGGAGGATGACATTTGAGTACATGTTTATGAAACAGGATATGAGAATGAGGTCTGGATTCGAGTGGCTCAGGACAGGGTAAGGAAGCGGGGTCGTGTGAACACGATAACAAGCCTTCGTATTCAATAAAATACAGAAAATATTCTGACCACGTTAGCGACTATTAGTTTTTAATTACGGTTCTTATCCACAAGATCAAATTTTGAACCGCTTATTAAGATAGCGGAAACAGATATAATGAACCTTTGTTCAGTACTAAACGAAAAGACGAAACAAGTATATTTAAGCAAGACGGGATAATGAAGCATTCTACAGGGCGATCGCCGACAGTGGCACACTTACACAGTGAACTACAGTCATCACAGGCATGGAAAATAACGTGATACTGATCTGACAGTGAAACAAAACGACGTGTTCAATATGTTCCCTTGCTTGGCAGCCATATCATGATTTGGGCTACAGTACATCGCACGAAGCCGGACGGGCTGCAGATACTCCAGTCGTTTCTATTCACAGCCACAGCACAACACAGACAAACAAAGTAGATATACAGCTTCACTGTCGGGAGGTACCTTACAATGAAAGACAAATCGTCACAAAGAATTGGACACATCCTCCTCAGGAAGTTCAGCTATATTTATACTTAACAGTTTCCTGCTCCCGGTCTAGAGATGCGTGCTTAGAGAAGTAAGATACTCCACTGAGCAGAGCTTTTCTTCATAGCCGAGGGTTTCCCTCTTTCATTCATGGAAACATTCACAAATGTCCGCAAGTGAACCTTATCCCAGGCTACACTAATTCACTGCATACCCCGACACCATATTTATATAAGTGGCCTTTTAATATTATCACCGCAGCTACATCTGTATCTAACAAGTTTAGGTTTTCCAAACAAAATTTTGTTTCTTGGATTTGAGATTCTCAGAGTGACGGTTATGAAAATGTATGTGTTCTCGGATATAATTCCTAGTAGTCCGTTGAAAGTTAACGGACGTTTCGGTGGAATATGTCGCCTCCTTCTTCTGAGTCGAAGAATAAGCCAAGCAAGGAACCAGCATGAAGCAGGTAACAAGCTTATTCTTCGACCCTGAAAATGGAGGCGACATATAAGTTGACTTTCAAAGAACTACAAAGCGTTGTATCACAGATGACAGAATTCTTTCATCGTCCTGTATGCATTCCTCATCTCCTTTGTATGTACTACTTGTACTGTCCGTCGCAAACTTCTCGGTTCATTTACCTCAGCAATATAAGGCGAAGAGTAAAAATTATTAAGTGCCTTGTCAAGTGACCTACTTCAAAGTTTTTGTACTCTAAGGATCTGATGTCTTCCTATAAAATAAAGAAGCTACAGCATAGCAAAACTGTCACGTGGTCAGCGTAACAGATCTCAACAGCCGTTAATCTCGGTTTTCTAGACCTGAGGCGCCATTTCCTTGAAATATCTCCTCAGTTATCCTAAGGAGGCTGAGTGGACCCCGTTCCAGAACTACTTCCCAGAAAATATGGTAGCGCCGGGAATCGAACCCGGGACCTCTGGAGATGTAGCAGGAACTCTGACCACTAGACCGCATAGCAACGACATAACAAGTAATCGTGAAAGAAGCCATGCGACGCGTCGTTCAACTATCTGACATATAACTGAAGCCGCTACCTCATAAAGTGAATGACTTATAATTCCAAATTGTTATATAGGTCACACATGGAAGCGGTTTCTGGGAGGATATTAACAAAAGGAAGGCAAAAGTCGAAGTTTAACATCTGCCTTCATTCCATACACACGTATGATGGACCTCAGTGGTTGGAAACACTTTGCTCTACGAATTCTATTTTCAGAAACCCCATAAACATCAACACTGCCTATATGAGCGCCATCTCCGTTCAATAACCTGAAACTTTTACCCCCTTTCCGCTCTGCTCCGCAACTCTTCGCTGTGGTTCCAATAACAGGGTAAAATAAGAAAAGTGCAACACTTCTTTTTCCTTCTTAGCCTGTAACTTAAAAAAACGGCCGCTGTCTTCTCATCTTCTGAATAGTTAAGTTCAGAAGTTTCTTCTTCATCCCGTTTGCAGCTTCGCACATTGATTCAGAATATATTGTACGTACTAAAAATATTCACCCAAAACATTACACGTAAATAACAAGCTGCTTTGTACCAGCGACTTCTTTATCCTGTCTGTATCACCCCACATTAATACAGAAACTACCATATGTCCTAAAAATTAGCATAAAGAAGTAAAATATTCACCTACTGTGTGTTAAATTATTTCAACTAGCGACTTCTTTATATATTTTCCGGCATCCTACTTTGACGTAGAAACTACTGTCTATAATAAAAATATGCACGCAAACAGAAATCATTCGCCTCCTCAGTATTAAAGGCTTACTATATCCAGCATGCCATACTGACACAGAAATAGCTGTACGCCCTAAACGCATTCACGTAAAACAGACAATAACAGAAGTTAAGTTCAAGTTGGGCCGCGCCATAGCTCAAGCGGTTAGTCGCTGGCTTTCCACCGCGGCGGCCCGGGTTCGATCCCGTGTCTGGTCAAGTGGGATTTGTGGCGGACAAAGTAGCGCTGGGGCGGGTTTTCTCCGAGTACTTGGGTTTCCCTGCCAATCTTCATTCCACCAAATTATCCATCATCATAATCACCCGGGGCAGGCCACAATAGGCCAATCAGTGACCACCGTGCCGAGTGGACCCAGTTGGACTCCACCCCCACACCCCCCACACCCACCCTCCACCACTAAACGAATTAAAAAAAATAGGTTCAAGTTATCTATTGGCTACTCATTTACTGATGTATTCAACAGCTAAGATTAAATATAGCGTCGAATGACAGAGACAACCTCTGTGGTCTAGTGGTCAGCGTTTCTGGCTACAGATCCAGAGGTCTCGGGTTCTTATCCAAATTTTCTGAGAAGTAGTAGGTCTGAAACGGGGTCCACTCAGCCTCGTGAGGATAGATAACTAAGGAGCTATTTCGAGGAAATAGCAGCTCCGGTCTAGAAAACTGATATTAACTCCCGTGGGGAACCGCTGTGTTGACCACGTCACACCTTCTAGCCGCAAAAGTTGGCTCCAACTTCGCCGACAAGCGGCGGTTGCTCGGTCGGTATGGTTCGCTTGCGGACTACAGGCCACGGAATTTGTTTCGTTTGTCATATAACAGGACGATTACATAATAACGAATTGCATTGAATGTGAAAGGAAGTGGTCGTGGCCTAATATGAGCTCCTGTTCTAACTAATGTGTGGAGAAGAGGAACTTAGGAATATCCGGAAACACTTCATTTCAGATTACAGGTCTCCAAACTGAATTCAGAAAATGGGACTTCTCTAATACAGCGGAATGCTACGCTTTCGAGAGCGAAGTTCGATCTATGACAGTTGTGTTTAAAACAAAACAAAATTACTTTGTTGTCAATATATATTTTCTCACAATTTTCTTAAAATGCTGCAGTTTTAAGGCAAACACATGAAATAATCGCAACAAGAATGCATTTTCATAGCTCACTGAATGAAGTCGAATCCGGGAGCGAAATTTCTTGATGTGGACTAAAGCCCAATATCGCAATGTAAGGTAATGGCGGCTTGTACACCTTCAGTCGAATATCGCTGCAACAGGGATAAGCACGCTGGTAGCGGCGCTGGTTATGGAATTCAGTAGGCCTGCTACAAAAACTGGGGCCACAGACTTGTAAAGAGTACACCCCGATTGGATTTCGTGAGATTCTAGATTCCTGCGGCGACTATGAACATTACTTTCGCCTAGAATGTGACACCATGTAGTCTAAAAGATGTTTCCCCGCGTTTTGGGGGGTCGTACTGCAAGATAAATAATTACCAGACTATACGACATCTGATCCGAAGCTACGTAAGATAAGAGCCAATATTTGTTTTCAGTGATACCGGAACAACAGGTATCAAACTTCATATACCTACGTATATAGGCCTAAGGGTGAATTCCTTTCAGTGTTGGTTTCTTCGGTTCTCGGTCTCTAGCATCATTACTAGGGCCGCTTCTGTGGTCTAGCGGTCAGAGTTCCTGGCTACAGACCCAGAGGTCCGGGTTCGATTCTAGGCGCTACCAGATTTTGTGAGAAGTAGTGAGTGTGGAATGGGGTCCACTCAGCCTTGTGAGGATAACTGAGGAGATATTTCAAGGAAATAGAGGCTCCGGTCTAGAAAACCGACCGTGGGGATTCGTTGCGTTGACCACGCGACACCCCCTAAATTTGGCACAAACTTCGCCGACAAACGAGGGTCGCTTGGTGGGTATAGTTCGCTTGCGGGCTAAAACCACGGAGTTAGTTTGTTAGCATCATTACTGGGCGACTGTGACTAGTTTTATTGTACAAACCTACCTATGTCTACTAGTGCCTAGTTGCTCTGCAACCGCTTCGCACATAACGCGTAATTACTCTCAGCCGCGGAGGTACATATGGGTAATGAAACATTGTTCAATGAGGGTCTATAGTCTGAATAAAATAGTATAGGACTTATGACTGACTATGTATGTGTATTATGCATGAATTTGGATCACAGGCAGTAGTTAAGAAGAGAGCCTGAAGATGGCTACGAAAAATGACTGTGATTGCAGCCGGTATTGCAGACTTTACGTTTGTCGTATAAAGTTAAACACCGCGCATATCCAGCGAAAGCGCGAGTGTTGAGTGTCCAGCAATGGCTTTGACTGATAGAAATGGATTAATGAAAGGATAATCTATGGGAACAGCGGCCTGAAATGGGAAATGATAGCTGGAAAGATTTAATCTTAATATGTATATATAATACTTGTATATTGAAATGAACCATTAAAAGTATGCTTTATTTTTTCATTAAGGGATGGAAGGTTATTTAAAATATATCTCTACCGTTTGTATATTAATGACCACTACTTTGGAACGACCTTAGAAACACAATTCAGTATGAGTAGTACATTTCATGAATGTTGCCTGATGATGATCCAACTGGATCGAAACATGTAACAAATTTGCATAATAAACGAATATTAATAAAGTAATACTGGTTTGTTTCCCCACCGATGGTGTCTCCACCTTATCGTGGTGGTGTAGTTTGGGTGCTCATGAGACCTTTAGAGCTATGTTGGCGGTAGCGTAGCTACTGGTAGGATCACCCATGCAGGACAGGTCAAGTGATAGGAACCAGACGAAGAGGCATACGCTGGCCCTCCAGGCTGGGGGCTGGGCGTGAGGCTAACAGCCTCATATCGTAAAAACTAAATTGTTCAGAAACCAGATAATCAGCCTCGGATGGCTGGACTGAACGGAAATCGACATCAGCGAAGGAGCTGAGATGGCTGGAGGGTGTACATGCTGATCTCCGTAAAAATGAAAGTGAAAGGATGGGGAGGAAAGATGAAGAACAGAGAAGAAAGGGGCAGATTATTCAGGAGGACAAAGCTCACCCTGAGCTGCAGCGCCGAGGGGAAGGAATATTGGTTTATTTATTACGAATTACTTGTGTTGACGTCTGTATAATAATAATAATTATTTACAACAGTTTATTCCTGCTGGCAGTATATACGTCGTCAAATTCAGACGTACTTTCAACGGGAATGACTTCCCATATGTTGATGTAGGCATCAAGTTTATACTGAGCATACAATTTCAACAGAATATACCCTACTTTTTAGAACTATTACTACATTTTGTTGGTGTTATCATATTCTACGAAACAGAGCTACTTTGATGTTTGTTTAAAGCATCCAATTCTCACATCGAAACATGGAAATTTCTTTATTTCTAGCTGAGCGCCATTTTTCACGCAGACACCCAGGTTCCTCTAATTATTTAACCCATCCTCCCTTTCGCTGCTACAGTGCTGTGGGTATGGGGAGAAAACAAGGGTAGATTTCTGCGTATTTACCTGCTTTAAATTCAGTTTTCGTAAAACTGTGTTTACATTTTTACACTAAAGGATGCAGGACGGCATTCAGCTCACTTGTTCTTCCATAATTTATAACTCTCTTTGTGTGATACTCTCGGAAGACGGAAACAATTTTTCAGCTTTTCATTTCAGTGTAAATTTACCAGATATGGCAGTACATGACCTCAAGCGTAATGACAACGGTGTTCACATGACCAGCCCACTGACCCACACAAACGTGTGTTTGGACGACATTGCGTTACAACAGGTCCCAATATCTTGGAGAATATACGTTAAACATCTTTGCGATACCATATGTTTTAAATAACTCATGAAGCATGGTCTTTATTAAGACTATGATCCCTTTAGTAGCCGACTTCCCACTGTGGCGGCCCGTGTTCGAGCCCGGGTCCTGTGGGATTTGTGGTGGACAAAGTGGCACTGGAGCAGATTTTCTCAGAGTACTTAGGTTTTCCCTTGCCAATTTGTATTCCACCGATTGCTCCACAATCATCATCATCATCACATCGTCTATAATCTGGGGCTGGTACAATAGGCCTAACAATGGCCGCAGTACCAATAGGACTCAGTCTCACCCCAAGAGAAGAAATAAGACTATGAGAGTCAGTCTGCTGGTCAATAAATTCCGCCCTGTTTCGTGGTACCCGAATGTTAAATACTGTGCTCATAAGAGACCGCTACTAGCGTCAGCCCCAGACTAGTCGAATTGCGTTAATACACACATTAATTATTTAAGGTTCATTTTAATAATATTATTAATTTATATTAATTCTATTTGCTTTTTCCTTTCTTAATTTTTTATCTTTACCATGCATGTTAAGTATTCCGCCCTCAAATATTTCATTTGCATATATTATTATTCCTTCGTGATCTGCGTTTAATATATCAACCAAATTACTTTCTTATTATTTTTAATTTAGCAAACGTCATTATTAATAACGATAACAAAATCAATAACATATAAATATGTTTATTGTGGTTAGAATAGAGTCTAGATGGAATAAACCTTACGAACAGAAAGACAGAGACATAACCAACTGACAAACAGAGACAGTCTTGTCTGCTTAATATCTGTCATCAGCAATAGATTGGTCACAGACTCTCTACGTATAGGAGTTGTGTCGTGGTTGCATGGAAGTGCGGCCATTACTATACACTTCATTATTCAATTCCAACCCTGTAATCGTCGCGAACGAAAAATCTCAAATTATGAGACCGGATTATACAGCTCAGTAAGTGTAACGAGTACGACAGATTAAAATGTATTTCGATGTTACTTCAAAATTTGTACCGATGAGAAGTCAGTTCCAAGAATCAAGTGATAAAAGGAGAATTGAACATCACTTATAACATATAATTTCTTATTAGAAGTTCCTAAATGAGCTGTCTGTTTCGTGGCAAATGCTAATTATTCTTGAATTCATGTATTATACGATAACGCACACCAACCTAGTGTGCAGTTTGTGTAATTCTAAGAATATGTTGCTTTTTTTTTTTTTAATTTGACAGGGAAACTTAGTGGGGAAATATTCTATAGTCAAGTTGTTCTGTATCCTGTGCAAGATGTGTGGACCTACATGATGGGTAGAAATTTTGTACTTTCCCACCAGAATCTTGACGTTTATAAAGAATGCAAAGAAACAGAAAGGAAAGAATAAACGAAACGTGGGCAGAAAGTCACGCGCGACTTCTCGTGTCGTGGCTTATTTAACGACGTTCCCATCATCTAACAGTACGTGGCGTTGGAATGGCACTGGTTCGATCCCGGGTCTGGTCATGTGGGATTTGTGGTGGACAAAGTGGCGCTGGGGCGGGTTTTCTCCGAGTACTTCGGTTTTCCTTGCCAATCTTCATTCCACCAAATTCTCCATCATCATAATCACCCGGGGCAGGCTACAATAGGCCAATCAGTGGCCACCGTGCCGAGTAGACCCAGTTGGACTCCACCCCTCACTAAGCGAATGTGGAAGGAAGTGGCAGTGGTCTGACTCGATATAATACCCTGGAATTTGACTGGTGGGACTAAGGACACGAAAAAAAATAGTCAAGTATGAAATGACTCTTGTACAACCGATTCCAAAGAACCCTATTTATAAAATAAGTTTTCCTCGATTAAAGTGCTATTAAATAATCTCAGTAGCTAATACGAGATGGCAGCACCATTCCATCTGCATGTAATACCAACCGAATATCCCGGCGGTCAGCCCAGGACGAGGAGCAGAACGGGCGTATCTCAAGCTCTCAGACGCGGTGTTTGTTGATCTTGCGTCCCTGATGCAAAGCCTCCTCCTGCTATAACAGCACACTATACGGCGTACTGGTCTGTTTTCGAGTTGCAGTGTTCAACTTCGCCTTAAAATACACACCAGAAATAGAACGCTGTGTTTATTATGCTCCCCGTCTGTCTGTAGTCATCGGCCTTATGGTTCAGAGGAAACTCTGCAGGTTCCTAAAGAGTATATAGTTAGAACTCACCAAACTGGGAACTATGCAATGCGAACAGCATCGATGCACGAAATTCCAAGAACTAGGGCCTACACTGAGCCGCTACAGTCCAGTTCACTGTACCACATTACTTCATCTCCGAATAGGTCTACCAAGTAGCCTTTTTCCGGAATATTTCTCAGAGATAGTTCAATATATCATTGTCTTTTTGTCCTATTTTTTCCTGTTTGAAAAACAAATAACTAGGCATATGAGATTACCTTGCTGTCTGTTTGTCTGTACGTGTATGCCCCCACCCAATAACTTCTGAATGTCTTAATCATTCTTTATGAAACTTTGTATGTATATCATGGCACCTGAGCCCATCTCAACGGCGCACTCCATAAATCCCTTCCATCAGTAATACCAACATTACAGCCTCTCAAATTTCTTAGGAAAAACCTTAGTATTCTTTGAACTGCACCAAACTTCATGAAAATTCGAATGTATATCATGCCACATGAAGCATATTTCGTAAATCTTTTCGATCATTCATACCAACATTACAGCCTCTCAAACTGTTGCATTAATAGCCGTAATGTTACTTAAATGCCTGAGCCGATCGTCATGGAACTTGTTAGGCGTATCATGCCACCTGAGCCCACTTCATCGGCTTCATAAATGCCTTCCGTCTGTAATATCTATATTATAACCATTCAGACTGAAAAGGAAAAATCTTAATATTGTGTGAACGCCTGTACTAATCTTCATGAAACTTATTAGGTACAACATGGCATCCGAGCTCATTTCAACAGCGTATCTCATAAACCCCTTCCATCATTGGTATCAACACTACAGCCACTCAGATATCTGAGATATTTTCTTATTACTGCTTGAAATCCTGTACCAGTCTTCATGAATATTGGTATACTCGTATAGTACAATATCATGCCACTGAGGCCACTGGCTGAATTACCTTCCAGGCCCTACAACCTGAATATCAGTTTTTTAAAAATGGACAGGGGATAATAGCACTGAATATTACTGTCTTGTTGGATATGACGCCGTGGAATCTGGAAGATGTTTACTGACGTCTCAGAGAAATATTCCGCCTCAATTTTCAAGGTTGGAGGGTAATGCCAGTGAACACGTACCAGATAGACTTAGTCATTATTTCAGAAGGGAGTAATCTTCATAGTCACCTCCGCGATAACTTCCAATCTCGAGGGATAACAGACCTGTTCGAGCCGAGTAATACTCGTAACGGGCATGTATCGAATTTATTCTTGTCCCAACTCAACCCGTTCCCCAGTTCTATTTGTCGTTCCAGATAACTATAGTTTTTATCATTTCCAAACCATTTGTTACATATGCCTATGACCTACAACTTATCTTTCTACAATTTTTATGATATGTTCATATATTAAGTTTTACCAGTATTTACTTCCAACCCAATCTCTTAGCTTATTCGTGTATATAAACAATCTGCATTATTCTGTATGCTGTTTATATTCATAAAACGAATTATCACAGTGAACCCAAGTACCAGAATTAT
Organism: Cryptotermes secundus; assembly: GCF_002891405.2. Lineage (NCBI taxonomy): Eukaryota > Metazoa > Arthropoda > Insecta > Blattodea > Kalotermitidae > Cryptotermes > Cryptotermes secundus. Next base: position 1,428,825 of record NW_019724588.1, on the reverse strand, counting down.
GAAATCTGTTTCAAGCACTTTCAAATGTCTTTCTTTACGCCACATTTGAAGGAAAAACTGAAGACCGATGCGCATAAAATATCGATCTATTTTTTTATGGAAATGTCAAAGAAATGGTTACCAACTCTAACTCACACATTTCTTGCTTAACTACGTGTATTTTACTTAATGTGGCCAGAAGTTGGAGTATTCCGAATTGAATTTCAGNTTCATGATGATGGTATATCAACACAATTACTGACCTCTTGAGCATCATCCATCGTACCGTTAGGTCCAGCGATGGGGAATAGTTCAATCTGAGTAGCTTATTGCCCGAGGACTGAGGAAGAATCCAGCCCCCGAAATGTTATTTTAATTAAAAAGAACGGGACGATGGATTATGTATTTCTTGAAGTTTTATTTAACACGCAGTATAACTGATTCTGAATCCGAATTTTATATAAAGCAAAACGATACTTTATTGTTATCTCAGAATAAGATGGCGGGGGAGAAATTCATATATCATGACAGTCAATAATCCGCAAGCCTCAGAAAACGAATCATAGATACAACTGTAGGAAAAAAAAAATGTAAAAGAATTGAGAGGGATTTAGTTCCACAGAGTCACACAGAAACGTAAAACCATCTGAAGAAGACAGAGTAACCACATTCTAAAGCAGCAGCTTTGAAACCAATTTCCGTCTTCCATTTTGCGATTCAATTCGACACACAATTTCATGCGCTTCTGATTCGGCATCCTTGATCTTGTCTGTTATCATATTTCGCTTTCTTTAAATTCTTTTCTCTATGTCTACGTGTCCTTCTCATTCCGCAACAGCAAAAAAGCAAAAGTTGAAGGAACGCGTGCATGGAACTGCTACAGAGAAAACAGCGGTAATCAACGAACTATACGTAAAAACAGAAGAAAATAAAAAATACAATGAACAGGACTGTCTTCTGGGATATAACGCCGTGTAGTCCGTTTTCTTGCCATATGCGTTCAAACTGGTACCTTGCTTGTCTTATTCGAACTTGAAGATGGAGGCGATGTTCCTCCGAAACGTCGGCTGACTTTCAACGAACTACACGACGTTATATCACAGGAGACAGTACACTTCATAGACGCCGCTGTGAGAACTTTCAGTCCTACAACAAATAGCATTACTCTCATATAAAATAAAGAAAACTTGAAGGAAATATAGAAGTAATGAAGATGGAATATGTGAGTGGCTGCATCAACTGAACTGCTGTATATTCCTGTAACACAGGCAGACTCATTGCCCGAAGGCAGGGCTGCCTGCAATTTTAAAATAGCCACCGGCACTGTACACTTCTCGTATCTTTCTGTTTTTGCCGCTGCATGCTCAAGGCAAGATGGATTGAGGGCTCATCATGAAACTACATCTATTCATATGTTTTCACTCCATCAGTCTACAACTAAACGAGCACATTGTTCTTGGGTAAAAATGGTTCAAAGATTCATAAACACTGTAAGATAATTTGTAAAGCGATACTAGCCTACCAAAAATAACTGCACGCCATGGAATGTAACAATCGGCGCCCACACTCAAGTACCAAACATTCTTTTATAGCTCTACATGTCTAAGTTCTTCATCACCTGGAAATAAAGTGAACAGAAATAAATAAACCAGGAGTAATCAATTTCATCAATATTTCTGATTGTAAAAAAAATATTCTTTTAGTGGGGGGTGGAGTCCAGCTGGGTCCACTCGGCACGGCCAAACTTTCAGTTTGTGGTATAATTTTTCTAGCCTAAAGAAGTAAATATTGTGACAGATTGGGCTGTTTTTCGGAACCGAATAGGTAAACACGTTCCAAAGCGTTAAAGAATAGACATCCAGTGCTACGCAACGGTTCTAGTGATTCAGTGCTCGCAGGTTAATTTTAACTGTTGCAAGCCGATACCCACGGTAACAAATCGTTCAAAGTACAGTAACGGCTAAAAAGGCAATAACTGTACTGTTGAAAGAGGTGACTTCTATACGGTTCGCCGAAAGGTTATATAACAAGTGAGCAAGTTGCCAGACGAAACAAGAAAAGAGAAAGGATTCGTTGAGTCAAGAATTGCAGCGAGATCCCAACAGAAGTCAAAAGAAGTTAGAAGACAGAAATGAAGTCTCTATTTTATGTCTTGTAGTTATAGCAATCTTTAGAGTGCTATCATTGTTCGTAGTTATGAAGTGTTATAGTTACAATACGATTGAAAGTTTGACTGGTGAAGATCCAATAAATCAATTCACCTAACCAAACCCGCGTCTAAATTCACTAATACACGTAACAGTATGCTGACGGACACCCTTTCATATTTCAGCAAACATTTTATTCAATGAAATTTATTGTTCCCTGTTTTCAAGCATTGTTAGGTTATTCGCACAGAACCTTGACGCTTCAAATAGATCAACGTTTAGTGCTGATAAATTTACACATGGCTTGAAGTCTGCGATTAATTTATTGGATTGCATCAAAGTTATAAATCTTACGCCTTGTGTATATGTTTCAACCCACAGTAGCGGCCGTCCGTTGAACTTTTCACGATGTTTCTTTAAAGGTACAAAAATACGTTTTATGGTTAACTGGTTATCTGGGAAGGGCTGCTTAGTTTTCAGAAATTAACCAGACATTTGGAAACATAATGGAACAGTATGCGTAAACATTTTGCATTGATTTTATGAAGCCCACTTTGTAACAGGTAACGAATATGTGGGACTCGAGGTTCTCACGGTGTTGGTTATGAAGAATTCTATCTTCTGGGATAAACACCGTGTTGTCAGTTGAACGTTAACCGATATTTAGGAGGAACATTTCACGGTAATCTTCAGGGCGGAAGAATAAGGCAAGCAAGAAATGAGCATGAAACCAGAACTCTGTTTTCCACCTCCTTTCATGCTGATTTCTTGCTTGGCTTATCCCTCGACCCTGAAGATGGAGGTGACATTCTCTTCCGAAACGTCGGTTAATTTTCGACGGGCCACATGACGTTATATTCCAGAAGATATAACTCTTTAGGTAACAACTACATTTTCATATATGCAGTAACCTACATAGATTCCAAGAAAATATGTATTTAGTGGCTGAATGTTAAGTTGTTGTGAAAGGCGATCTTCTCGAAGCTACTTCTGTGAACAGGAGCCGGGAGAACTCAGTCCTTCAAGTAAATAGGCTACAGGTATCGGGTTTCAGTTCCAGGCAGGAAAACGGATTTTTCTTCTCGCCAGGGCCCAAACTGGCTCTGAAGATCTCGCAGCCTCCTCTCCAGTAAGTAAGAGGAGGCTCGTTCCCCGGGTAAAGCTACCAGAACGTAAAGCTGATCATTCGCCTCCTTCTAGTGTTGAGGTTANAGGTAATGACTTAAATTTTCAATCCCAAATTTGATCCTCAACAGTACTATTTCCGTATTATTCTCGTTTAATACTTCAGATGTTTTTCAATTCATATTAGGCAACTTACAAAGCTTATGTGATAAAAGGGGTTTGCTCCCGTGTTTGCGTAGGTCCTGTTCTTATATCTACACGCTGTCTCTCTCATGAGCATTAGTTGACCATGTTTCACTATTAAATTTTCACAATCAACAAACCCCAAAATTCACTTCTGTGATTAAGGCACATTCTCTGTAATACCATGCTAGAACACATTAAATAAGAAATAAAAGTTCATGATGATGGTATATCAACACAATTACTGACCTCTTGAGCATCATCCATCGTACCGTTAGGTCCAGCGATGGGGAATAGTTCAATCTGAGTAGCTTATTGCCCGAGGACTGAGGAAGAATCCAGCCCCCGAAATGTTATTTTAATTAAAANTAAGTGAGAGGAAGCATTCGCCGAGGTTGGTAGCGCTACGAAAGAATTTTTTTTTTTCCCCACCACACGCTGCCGGTGTCCTGGTGAGTTGCTTGATTACAATGTGGGTTGCTGTTCTGCGTCTCATTCAATTAGCGTGTGGCTGAGCAGACCGGCATAACGAACTGCTCTAAATTGAATTTAAAAACAAACAACGGGCAACTTGACCAACATTGTGACGTAGACAGTAAAATATTCAGCTGGTGTAAAAGAAACATAATTCCGAACCGAAACACTGTTAACCAATTTATATCCATATTTCGGTTGCATGAAATTTGTTTATATTTTAAATATGACACAATTTGTACTGCTGAATGTTATTTAACAACTGATTATAATTTTCGACCTATAACAGAGTTCTTTTTTTTCATTTCCTTCTCAAAAATACTCATTTCTCCTTCTTCCTCGTTATTCAAAACACCGAGAAATATAACCTACAATTTATTGTTATTCTTAATTAATTAAATAATTAATTGGTTTGGTTTGCATTGTTGCGTAACCTTCTCCTCGTCCTTTGAATGTCTATATCTATTGTATTTCACCCTAGTTAGACCTAAGCTTGATTACGCTTCTGTTGTTTGGAACTCTACAATGCGTTTACTGAAGACAAAAATACTGGAACGTACTCAGCAGAAATTTGCAGCCTTTAATTTTAATCATTGCTTAACCCATGTCCATTACAGATTACGCTTTATAACAGATAAAATTGCTAGCCTTATGTAAGAGGAATTATATCCTCGATATACTGTTCATTTTGCAAGTGTACTTTGGCTCTAAATTCTGCCCTTCTGTTTTGGAAATCGTTGGCCTTCAAACACCTACACGATGTATCAGAAAATTTTCTGTGTTCAATGTCTTTTCATAAATTAAATTTTGCCCCATAAAAATTCTAAAATAAGATAGTAATAGTACATAAATGTATGTTTTCACCATATTCTTTTTTTCTACGGAGTATGTAAAAATAAATAAATAATTGAATTTTTGTTATCGTTAATCTCTTCCTATTGTTTTCAGAACTGCCTTGTAGTTTATCGCTGTTTCTTCTTACTGTCCCCAAGATTTTCTTTGTTATGCAAGGCAGAAATAATACTTTTTCACTGCGCTATTTTCTAAATTAGCCTTGTGGCTGATATCTTTATGTTTTTGCTTTTCCGTAATATAATTAATAATATCCGCACTATGCTGTCTCTGTAAGAGGCCTGGTAGCTGTCAGCCTGGCACATAATTAATAATGAATTGAATTATCAGCATCGTTGTCNGAAGGAAAGATAGATGGGCGGATAGAAGTGACAAGAAGACGAGGAAGAAGACGTAAGAAGATGCTGGATGACCTTGGGGACAGAAGAGGATACTGTCATTTGAAGGAGAAAGCTCTAGATCGCATTAAGTGGAGGAATTGTTTTGAAAGAGACTGTGGACCTGTCGTCTTGACAGATTACTGATTACTGATGATGATGATGATGATGATATAGACTACCATATTTTATATTTTGTTTTTTTTTAATTATTTTTTTTCTATGTACTCGTGCTAACTTTCTAACTGACCTCTATGCTGTTAAGTCTGCACGTAAATAAACATGAAATGGATTGAATTTGAATTGAATTATTGCATTTTCTCCATTCCAAAATTTGTGGCTGATATTCTTCAATCGAAGAGGAACTATGTTTCAGGGATACAAACATACAGGTTTAGAATTATATTTGTAACAGAAAACTTGGAATTGAAGTCCATGGCACTGTATGTTCTACAGATTTTGTTGCAAATACGAATACCTACTGATCCTGAGAGTGAGGGTCATTAGCTGTAAAATGATCTGACAGCTGCTGTTGTAGTCATCATAAAAAATTACGAGGACGGAAACTGCAAAAGGCCATAAGAGACCCGTCAATATATCGAAAGAAGCCAAAATAAATCCGGGATATAATCAGAAGACTTTGGAGTATGAAACACTGAGCAACATAATTCAACAAATATGAAGACATAAATTTGAGTCAGTAACTCGAAATGGCCCCTAAGAGTAACTTGAATACAGCAGGTATGTACTTCATGTAACGCGTGAAATTTTACCACAGAAACTGGATCAATAATCTGAAAATATCCTATATGCCGAGAGAACACGCGGCCAATCACGGTGGTCGCTCAGTCTAAGGCACGAAACAGCTTCGCTCCCTCGGACACTGCGTTTGTGTGTTCGAATCCCACTCGAAGAATGGGTGTATGAACGCGTATTTTCTGTATTTCTGTTGTTCTGTTCAGGTTGATAAATAAATATACAATTAACTACACTGCCAAATCTTTGCACGGATACGAACTGAAACTCCACGTTAGGTGGGTCCTTTGTCACGACGGGATAGCGCGTCCTCTGGCTGCGGATGGAGGAGACGGCCTCCAGATGTACCGGCCAGCTGCGAATATATTAAATAAGCAGTCGCGGACAGGCGACAAGAGGTGGTCTTCCAGCTTCGGGGTTGAGCGTGGGGCTAATAACTCCGGCACGTATAATACGAAAACATGGTGCTCTAATGTGAGTGGTATATAAATAGGCTATGACAATGTAGTTTAACGAGCCTGATTTTGAGAAAAATTTATGTGATATCTTTCATGTACAAGACAGTTTCCAGTTGCAGTATCCAGTTTATACAAAATTTGGTATTCCAATTAAGAAGCTTCAGCCACCAAACGTGTGAACGCATTCATGCGCTTATATTTATTCACTGCATGAGAAATCAAATGAATCTCCAACGCAGATGAAGTTAAATGTGAGTATTCTAGAGCACAGCTGGGAGGAGTATTGTCCAACATTCTGTGCCGATGAACTGTATCTCTCATGAAGCCCCATCGATCAGGTTCCTACAGCGGTAACGAGCTATAGACTTGTATTCAGATGATGGGGGGGGGAGGTTCTGGCTATGTTTCTTGTACTTTCCCTCGGTCTCCCTTTCCAACTATTTTCGAATTCATCATTCACCAGTCACTATATCAAATTTGAGATACAGAAAATTTCGTGGAAAGAAACACTAAAATTAAGCTAAAACGACACTTTCAATACTCGTACACATCTCAGTTCACTGGATGAACGTTTACGGTTTTCCTCAGTCTCCCCAAGAAAGAACCGGGAAAGTACCTCGATTAGGCCATGGTCGCTTCCCCATAGATCTTTTCCAGTTCATTACTGAGCAACGACGTCACCAAATCTGAGATGCTGTTGGAAGAGCAAAAAACACAAAGAAATTAACTTGAACCTTTTAAGGACCGAATTTCTTTTAAATAATCTACATAAAGTTAAGTTCTTAGCTCCTAGGAAACACTGTACATCTCCGATACAAAGATTAGTCGGTTAGTACTATGTAGAGAAACACATTATTTATTGCGAGAACTGTACAAACCGCACAAATACACCACGTGGGCAGAATGCAGAGTTTCAATGTGTTGAAGCAAGCAGACATGGTAGCCACTGAACTTCAAGGTGTTCAGCACACTTTTTCAGAAAGTTCGTGGCTTTCCTCAGTCTCTCCAAGCACATACCCGAGTATTACCTCCAATAGGTCCGATCGCTCCTCTAAAATCCTTCATTCGCCAATCACCTTACTTAACCTGCGACAACAACTGTCATAAAAAATAAGAAATGACGTCAAAAAAGATGTCTTCACTTCTTGTCTTAATTCACTGAAAAAAACACTAATGCTATGTACGCCCGACAAGGGGAACACCTCCTCGAATAGCTGAATATTTTTCAGATTCCTTACTTTTGAGGAACCTGAAAATTCTGTATCGTCTTCGCCAAAACCCAACAATAAATCAACCGATCTCCATATCTTCAAATATACTATACAGGATTAATGTAATGTCCCCCTCTTAACTTGCACAGGGTTGTGACCTACTTACGTCTTAAATTCATGCTATTTCATAATAGCTTTCATTTTCGTAAGACCTGCGAAAAATAGATAACTAGCTAATTCCGCTGAGCCACATCCTTCTTAAAAAGCTACCCATCACTCAGGCAGACTTATTCAAGTCTTGGTTTTCAGATTCAATTCCATGGATTTTACTACTGCCCCTCAGATTGGAAGAAAAAGTGAAAAGAATATTCGGAAGTTTCACAAACCAGAAATTGCTCATGTTTTCTCTTACATAAGGGAGAAGTTTTATGAATTTTTATTCGGGAATCCACCAGGAGACGACCAGTCCACAAATTCTGCATGCACTGGATAGGTTTTGTCTATTCCGTCTCATTTCCTCTGCCCATCTCCCTCGTTCAACTATACGACCTATACTGTGTTCCCGATTTGTTAACCTCTACCATACAACGAAAAAACACACAAACTATATTTCATCTCTTTCTCCAATTTCCACTCATAAGAGATGTGCATTCAATTAAGGCTGTCTCTGCCATTGTAAAACATCAGAAACTGGACCTTATTGTTTTCGTTGACGGACGCGTGACTGCATATACCAGAATTCATACGTCTGCACAGACAGATGAACACGGAAGTATGTTCCATGATGTGAAGTTCGTGCATGATTCATGAATGTTTCTTTTTTTCAGATGAACTGAAGGGGGGAATTCAAAATAGCAAAAAGTACAATAACTAAGGAGGTCAAGAGTGAAGGGGGAAGGGTAAAACAAAAAAAAACTCTCTTTACTTAAAACATTTCCTTCGTGTATGTCCTGATGTAACTTCCCTTCCATCCCTTAAGAACTAACCATTATGTTAACAAGGGAAGTTGTATAAATAACATGGCTTAAACGCACGTAACCAAAAGTGTGGGAAGGGGGTGGAAAATGTAGCAACTAAATGATGGATCCCATGCAGACAGCAAACTCCGCGCAATAAAATGCTTCTACACCCCATTTAAATGCTAGCGTGATACTTATAAAAATGTCAGACCATGCTCGAGAATGAATTGTGTGGATCATCTGCACTTTCCGTTGTGTAACGTTAAATTTCCCAGGTCTCGAATAATAAAGACATTATCATGTAGTAAGAATTTAAAATAATGCTGACATTTTTCCTTTCTGCTTAAATTCAACGAATTCTTTAATTTTATTACCGTAGTTAGTTGAGGCACTATGCTACAAGCCGGAAGGTCGCTATTCAAGTCTCGATGAGGTCACTGGATTTTTTTTTTCACTTGACCTAATCCTTCCAGCCGCACTATGGCCCTGGGGTCGACTCATCCTCTGACAGAAATGAGTACCAGGAATTAACTAAATAATTTTCCTGGGGAGTAAAGCGCGGCCGGCGCGTAAGGCTGACAACCTAACCGCCATCTTTGAGCCAATTGTCTAGATAATGTGATAATGTGGGACTCACAACGTCTCACAACCCTATGGGCCTTCACGGTATGTTACAGGGACAGCTTTACTTTACTTACTCATCTGAAGGGAGAGGTTAATTGGAGGCAAATTTGACGATGCTATAAGAAGACAGATCATCAATTAATCTCCCTTGTAAATCAATTCCAAGTCAACTAATAGTTCAGAAACGGGTGTTAAACAAATTATTATATATTTAACCAGACTATTTAAGGTTATTGCCGGTCACTGTAGCCGAGCGGTCTAAGGCATGCACTGTCTTCGCTCGATCGGGAGCCCGGAGTGTGTGTTCGAATCCCATACAGGGCATGGATATTTTGTGTTTGTGTGTGTGTGTGTGTGTGTGTGTGTGTGTGCGCGCGCATTTCTTCGTGTTTAGGTAAGGTATATATGTCTTGCGACGAGCTGATCACCCGCCCAAGAAGTCCTACCGAATGTCTGAGATCTAGTAAATCGAAGTGAAACGGAGAGTTTCACGGAGATAGGCCAAGGCCCAAATTGGGGCCGTAGTGCTAAAGAAAAAAATAAGGCTATTTTCGAGATATGTTGTCACGCATCGGAATCAGCTCGAGGACCACAATCAGATGGTTCCTCTCGTTAGATTGCGTGTCGTCCAGACTTTATCGCCTGCTAAACTTTTGCCATCTCTAGTCCAACCAGTGGCTGCTCTGAGATAGTGCATGGAGGAAAGTAATTTATGCCTAGAAAACATCGCTCTAGAAGCCCTCTATCCCATTGTTCAAAATATCACAGGTTCGAGTGTCACCAGTAATCTTGCAATATAATATATATCAGACAGAATCTTCATCATAATGACGGCCAATCATCTGACGACGGGAACAGAACGAACTCCCTGAAAGTCGAATATATCAATTACACAAGCACTTCAGATAATGAACAATATCGATATTACGCAATAAATCAGTCAATGTGAGAAACTTCCAGATAATCATTCGTTTTAAGAACATTATTACGAAATAAATACGATAACTGAATCAGTGTCATTAAATAACCAAATATGTCACTAATTAGCATATACTTGGAGCAAACCTACATTTATTACACTTATGAACCCACTTACAACGTTTCCGACATTTGTGCTTATATTCAAGTGGCGATAGAAATGCAAACCCGGAAAGACTTTCTGCGAAACACGGCAGAAACATGTGTAAACATGAACAAGGAAATCTTGCTGTATAGCGAGTTCAGTAAACCCTGCACACTAGACCACCATGAACCTAAACTTTTATAGTGATCCACAATGTTTTCCAGAGTAGATCTGCTATTCTATTCATATATAAAAAATCTATTCAAAATTCACAATTAGTAGTTCGCTTTCCGCCCTGCAGATAGTATCTTCAGCGGATGGAGAAACACTCCCCATCAACTTGCAGGTGTGGAACGTCATGATTCGAAATGGATCAGAGCTAATTCATGTGTGCTTTACAGGGACACTATATCACGGCTTGCTGTGTGCATCTTGCTTGAAACATATGCTTCTATTTCAGTCTTTACTGGAAAGTAAAAGCTTGTTGATTTTTATTAATATTTGGTTTGCAGTGGTAAGTATTCGAAGTTTTTTTGTCATGGTGTGAAATTTCTGTGAAATGATATGTATTTTATAGCTATTAGCTGAAAATATTGTGACATGACTCCTGCATTCAATAAATTCAATGATCAGTCGAAACCATGTGTCTAGTCACTAACACATGACAATATATTTTCATCTGTTTTTTCGATATCGATCATGGTTTTCAATATCCAGATATGGTTTCCAGACCTAAAATATTGTCAAACTTTATATCGGATTTCTTTCGAAATAACCTCCAACGAGAAACCAAATTTGTATCAGTCTTCAGTCAGAATTATTTCGGAATATTTGCTCAGTTGAGTTTTGTACTAACTGATGGTATAAATCCCCCCAAACGGTGTCTCCAACTCGCCGTGATTCTGTGACTTGGAGAGCTATGCCGGCGGTAGTTTAAACTACTGGTGTGGTCACTCATGTCGGAAAGGCCAAAGGGTAGAGTCCAGGCTAAGAAAAATATCCTGGCCCTCCAGGTTGGAGGTTGGGCATGGGGCTAACAACCTCATCCCGCAAAAATATTTTTTTTTCAGAAACCTAACAACCAGCCTAGAATAAGTGGAACATATGGGAAATGTATATAAAAGTATGCAGTCTACAGAACAATATTCTGTATTTAAAACAAAACAGACACCATTTATCAACATTTGTTTTTATTGACGCTACATGTTTCGACCCTTATACTGGGTTACCATCAGGCGTTCAATGACACCAGTCTCAGTTGTTGAATTGCATTTAATCATTCAATTCTGGTATCACTGTAGGCCTGATGATGACCCAGTATAAGGGTCGAAACATGTAGCGTCAATAAAAACAAATTTGATACAATAGTGTCTATTTTGTTTTAAATACCGAATATTGTTGTGTGGACTGCATACTTTTATATACATTTATATACCTTATTTATAACATACAACAGGATGCATACTATTAAGATAATTTGGGAAATGGACTAAGCAAAGGACGAGGAATAATGATAATGCGGTGGCAACGTGGAATGTATTATAAAAGAAGAAAAAGAAGACACAGGATGAGATGGCTAAACGATGTTGAGAACAACCTGAAGAAGATAAAGGTGAAAGGATTGAAAGAGAAGATGAGGAACAGAGAGCAGTGGAGACTGGTTGTAGAGGAGACCAAGGCTGACCCAGGGCTGTAGCGCCGACTGCTAGGTAGGTAGATGGTTTAAATAATTGAATGAAAATTGGAGGGAGAATCGATCAGCGCCTGCGTTAAGTCCTCGGATATTCCTTGAGCACTTGTATTTGTGAGCCTGCAGCTGCATACTTCCCACCCTTATCAGTCAGAGGATTCTTCACTGGTACTGCTGGCACGTTTACTGGAGTCATTTGTACAAACAGGTACACTCAAGAAGTTTCGTCTTCTTAGTAAACGATGTCAAGTACTGACTCTCATATCTGACATGAACTGTCTACTGTGTGGGATTGAAAACGTATTAATTGTTAAATACGTTCACGTTTGACCTTTGTGCAGCAACACATCATGCGGGTGTTGAGGAACGTACAGGAACAGAAACACAATCCTCGTTTTCAGCCTGCATTCCTTATTTTGAAAAATATAAAAGTATTATGAGATCACCATACTGCGTGTCTGAGTATCGTCCGTTATTAACTTTTGAATGCCTGAACCAATCTTTATGAAATTTAATATGTCATACCACCTGAGCCCATGTCAACGGCCTACTTCATAAATCCCTTCCATCAGTCTCGGTGTCTGCAAGTGTATCCCCATACTGTTACTAAGCAACGGCTCCGTAAGAACGTTACCGCGGCAACGAACAAACATGCAACAATAAAAGAACTGTTGTACGCGTCGTTTTCTAGCAGTCTGTTTCACATAAAAAACAAATTGGGAGTAGATCTTCTCAGAACTTCTTGTTTTCAAAATATAAACCATAAATAGCGAAGAGAGGCACTGGTATTTCCTCACATCCCTCCCCCCTCCCCAAAATACAGTTTTGTAAATATTTGATCTATAACAACAAACGTAAAGGCTATGTCAGTCTTATCGACATTTCTGTGATCGGTGACAAATTTGCTGTAATGTGCAAATGTCACGTGTAGATGCGAGTAATGCATGACATGTAATTACAGTGGCACATGATAATGCATAGTGGTCAGGAGCAGACAGATTAATCAGAATTTACACATTTCCGAGTTTGTTTAACGGTGAGCTATGCGTGTTTCACTTCCATTACCTTCTCGACAAGGTTCCCTTTATACTTTCTAACATAATTAATTAAGCTATTTAAGGACAACATACTAATCATCATGTTTACTGTGTGTTGTGGGGCTGTACTCATCGTGACGAAAATGAAAGAGCATCATGCTCTGGTCCGCGAGTTGGGAGCCTTAGGATCTTAAGGCTACATGCTCAAATGTAAAGTCAAAGCCAAACTTGTAACTGTATATGTTTTTACATTAGTTTCTGTGACTTCTAATGCCTCATTAGCCCTGTTGTTTATTTACTACTGATAACCGTGGTACAGTAATTAATTTCGTGGACTGTGGTTTTATCGCATCATACTACAAGGTATTCAAATGCACTTATACAGATCCACATCGGCCCTCAAAATAGTTGCCGCTGGCAGCTGTGCAAGTCTGTCAACGTTGATATAGCTGCCGAAAACATTGCTGAAACATACTGGCAGGAAATTCCCGTACGGCGTCTCTTGTGGCAATGACGATCTCCTCGGACGACTGAAATCTATGACCACGTAGCTTTGCTTTCAAGCGGTGAAAGAGAAAGAAATCGCATGGCGCGAGATCAGGTGAGTACGGAGGGTGTGGCAAAACGGTGACCTGTTGCTTTGTCAGTTCCTCTTGGACATGAACAGAGCGATGTGCAGGGGCGTTGTCGTGTAGCAACAGCCAATTCTTCCTACGCCAAACGTTTCGCTAGGGGATTTGCCTAGTTTCTGGCAGAACTTGATGTTTGCCCGTTCTTCAAGCTGCCATATTTTCAATTTCCGTCACTCGCATGTAACTGCAGTTCACAATAGAGGCCGTTGTTCTCCTTACAATGTTTGTAAACAACTGCCTCTTGCTGTGACCAGAGGCAGTTGTTGTATCGCTTCGCGGCCATTCCACGAAATTACTGACTGTGGTAGTATATCTACTGTTATAAAACTAATCCCAGTAGATACAGTTTACTGAGTAAAAGCGAGAAAACATAATCCTTTCCATTTTTAAAACATTTATCACAGAGATAAAAGTTTTAAATAAATGCTCTAAACCTCAAACATCCTTCATTTTCTGGGATGTAACGCCAAAAATTTCTATAATGAGCCCCACCCTTTTTTTTTTAAGAAATTCTGTATCCCTCGGTTGGCACTTCAACTAAAGGAGTAAATTTTGACGGATGTGGATCAAAATAAAATCCGAAAACTAATATTTCAGAAGCATATAAATGTATAGACTTCAGTCAAATACACAAACTAACGCAGCTCAGTTCTGCGCACAACGGTTTACAGCCTAAACTTACATGTATACTCTCATTTCAGAGTGCTATGTACTATATGCTTACAGGAAACGCTCCCTAAGGGTTTTTTTTACAAAAATCCTCGCACCTGCACCAATATTTAGCTTTTAAAAATTTCCGTACATCATAGTTATTTGTCTTCCATATGAATGTATAATACATTTTTCAGAAAAGGGATCTCTAAAATTTCCTCTCCACGTTTAATATATATAAATCTAATGGTGACGAATCAAAATTACCGAAACATGTAACCTTTTAATTTAATTTGAATTATTTTACATTAAAAGTTGTAGTTGACTGAAATCTGTACTTTTTATATAAATTTAATTAATACAACGGGAATGCAACCATTCACATTTAAGTTTCATTTCAGACACCTAAACATAACATTTCACCGAAATCTGTGAAGTGGTTTGGAAGATGAAACATGACGGGCAAACATGACCTCCCGACCAGACATGAAGACCATGTACTCATGCTGAGAGCGGCCCATGACAGCCGGGTGATCGTTGTTCCTAATTAGAACGAGTGAGAATATTTGACAGGGCGCGTTCCGTGTTCCAACGAGTTTAAATTCGCGAACATTAAAAATTCATCACTTTGCATCAAAATAGTTCGTACAATTCCCATGCTGATACCTTTTACAATTATTACAATAATAACAGTTAATCTTCCTAAAGGTTTAACCCCTTGGCAATTTCAACGTCTTCTGATCACTTGCCAGGCAAGTCTGATACAGTGATAACACTTCTCACTTGTATTCGAGAGTCAAGTGGTACAAATGTGGGTCGGAAAATCGACCATCCAACCTGAGATTCTTGGTGGTTTTCCTGAGTCCCTCCAGGAAAACTTTTGTATAGTATCTGATATCAGCCAGCGACCTCTTCCTTACGTCCGTTTCATGTTATTATTTCGACGATATAAATTATGAGTTATTGACAGTGTCGCTGAGTAAACTATAGATCAGTAAGTAAATAAAATTGTTTTCAATATTGTTTCTGTCTTACCCAAGGCGGCCAGACGTTAGCACTGACGACGACGTAGAAATGTGAGAGAAAGCTTAATAAGGAATTCTGTCTCTCGTGAATAATTTTAACTGTTGCGCACATCCAGGCAGAAGCTCCAGAAATCACTGATCGGTCCGTCCTGTAATCCTACAACGTTAACATCGATAATCGAATAGACGATGGGAGAGCAAAAGGGATGCAATACCTTCCGCTAGCAGGGTTTCCAAAAAAAAGGACCTTTTGTCTCCTACCCCTAAGTATGACTAAGGGAAATGATAGGGAATACAATAAGCCTATAATGGATCTTATCTACAGCAGAACCAAAATATATGGCTTCCGGACACGCAAATGCCATGTATTTCTGTAAAGCTAAGCTGAAATTGTATACAATATATAAGTATTGACATTTTAATGATATTTCAGCCAGTTACTTTAAGCAAGCTGTCAAGCAGCTTGACAGAGAACCGCAGGTATTGGTGAGGGCGTTTCTTAGGTTTCAAATTAATTAAATAGTCTCCTAGACTGACCACAGATTCTCCCTCCGCTCGTAATTTTGCCTTTGCGCTCCTAAGTATGAAGGTAAGACGGAAATGTCGGGGCAGAACTACAGACCTTATCGTGGTGTACCGTCCGTTGCAGACCTCGAAAGGAAACTGTCAGCTTTAAGGGCGCACAGGAAAAATAACGAGTAGGAAGGAACGTGTGTTCCTGGTCGTACAATTCAGCCTTAGAATCAATAGGCCTGCCTCCAGTTGAAGAAGAAACAAAAATATCTACGAATTTATTTATTTCTAATTTGTTGGGTAAGATTCTCCCTCCCTCAAAATATTTTAATAATAAAATGCTACTTACTACGGCAACATTCAGGCAGAAGACCTGGGCAGAATCATGGCTTACTTAACGGCGCTATTCTTTCGGCAATGGAACCGCTGTTTTGTTTGAAAATATGAATGTCAACTATTTCACGATAGCCAAATAGAAAGACAGAATTACACCGCATGTTCGGTGGTAGAATCGCAAAATACGTACTGTGGATAACAGAGCAAAACTGGAATAGACACCAATTACTTTCAGTTCAATGAACAATTATCTACAGCAACAGTTCACACACATTCGATCAGCATTAGTGGATCAGTTTAGAGTAGTGATATGATATCTCACAGCTATGTATACAACTTCTAAGAATGTGCATCAGTTTGTGCAAAAATAATTTCTTTCCATTTTGTACCTGGTACTGGCATTGATGTCAAAGAACAAAGAGAACTGCTGTTTGCTTATAACTCGACATAGATGTTATGCCGATCACGGTGGCTGCGCGGTCTAAGGCATGAACTGTCTTCGCTCGTTCAAATACTGGAATCGTGTGTTCGAATCCCGCTTAAGGCATGGATGCCTGTGAGTTTTTTCTGTGTTTGTGATGTCCTGCGTGTGTAGGTAGAAGCCAAGCGACGCGCTGATCCCCCGTTTAAGGAGTCCTACCGACTGTGTAAAAGATCAAGAAACCGAGAAAGTGGCCAACGTGCAACAAAGGGCTGTAGAGCCACAGATTGATAGATCGATAGATAAGTTAAGGGAATCGTAATTATTTGTATGACATAGTAGTCAACAAGCAATTCACAATATTATATTTAAGCATCCTGTTACACTCTATACGATATATGATATAAATTCCGTCCTAAGTGCAACAATTTATTGTAGGTCTTTCGTTTTTGCTTTCTTCGACACTATATGTTTCGGCCGCAAACGGCCATCATCAGGTGTATACACTCACGTAGCTGAGCACACGTAGAAAAGATAAGCAGCGGCACGCACACAGGGAGCCTACACAGAATAACACCTGTACAGTGCTGAAAACAAGAAGTAGCCGCTGCAGCACTATAGACGTGGGGCGAGTAACCCTGAGAATTTAAATTTTAAATTTTAAATTTGGGAAAAAAATTTAAAGGAATTTCTTAAAATTGGAACTGAAGATTTTAAAAGTGCCAGTTCATAAATGTCAAAATTGACGTGTGTGGGTGAAAAAGATGATGTACGAATCAGACAAATATCAGCGAAGTAGATCCTGTTAGCCAATTGGGAAGACCTGTGTGTTTTTAAATTTTAAACTACGTGCAGTGTAACAGCTACGTGAGTGTATACACCTGATGATGGCCGTTTGCGTCCGAAACATGTAGTGTGGAAGAAAGCAAAAACGAAAGACCTACAATAAATTGTTGCACTTAGGACGTAATTTATATCATATAAGCAATTCACACTCGAAGACCAATTTTACTTTCGTTTCATTTTCTCTACAGTCTAGAAAATGAAACGTTAACCTGGATGAAGAAACACAGCATGATTTTCAAGTGCTATGATCAATTCTCTTTCATTGTGATACTAGGCCTATAGGCAAATTTTCAGGTAATAATAGGCCACTGTATTCAGATAGTTATTTTCTAAAAGCGGTTAATTTAATTTTTCATTATCAATGACGTTTGTCAAATTTATTATGTAGGGTCGAATGGCACATAATTTTAGCGTGCGAATGATGAATTAGGAAAGATATGAAAACCTCGGCCAAACAGTTTCCCGGTCCAGACTCCAATCGATCTTTCAGAACACGAAGAGAGTGTATACACTGCATGCAGCAACGGTTACGTTTAAAGAACTGTGTTTATGGGCGTCATTCTTCTTGCTGCTAAACGATATATTATCATGTACTAGCGTTATGCTGCATCGGTTTCGATAAGCAATTACTTGAGTATAAATTTCTGTAGAATTTACACCCGTTTACCATAAATGAGTAGGAAAATAGCATACGTCACAATCTAGAAAGATTTCCTCGCTCAGATGCGTGGATAGCTTTAAGTTAACCTAACATTAATGTGAATTAATGAACAGGAAATTATTCTTACTTCCTGATTTCAATAAAAATCTTGTTCCAGGATAAAATTAAAACATAGACTCGTGGCCAGTTTTACAATTTCCAATAAAGTTAAATTCTATAATTCTGTTTATACTTGAAAGTTGACCCCAAACCCCTTAAGATCTAACACATCCCATTCACCTCAGGTAGGCTTCTAGGTCATTTTAACTATTTGACATTCTCTGTACTCAGATGTTAGGGACAAAAGTTAAAAACTTGGGTGTGAGCTTTTGCAGATTTTAATTACTAATTCTCACGACAGATGGTACACGCCTTGAAACTCGGCAACCTGTAGTATCTATAAGTTACTAACAGTTCACATTAATACTTCATGTAACGTAAAAAATATTGTTATAAGAACCAAAAGTGCTGAGACGTACGTTATTAAAGTAAAAGGTTCCTAAACTCTTTCACATGTTTCAATTACTGAAGTCCTTATCGGATACTAAATATATGATAAAAGTAAGATAACTGCTGTAAACTACTGCGGCCTTAAAACAGTACAGAGTAAGCATTAAATTAAGTATGTGACACTCCTTGGTACACAATCCTACTTAAGTAAAGATGACAGTCGTTAATTACGAGTATATTTATTGTCGTATTTATTAGAACCCAACCATGCGTGAGTCTCCCAGGCGTGTTCTTCCCTTTAGACTTACTAACCAAAACATTTGTATGCATCTTTATCCTTCTCGCGTTTGCAACTCATAACGTGTAACTTCATATTTTCAAACCTTTTCGTTCTCGGTTTAAACGTAACTTAATTCAAAATCTAAATATTTTAAATGTAACAGAAACGTCTTTATTTTTACTTATATCACTGATGCCGGAAAATTTCCTCCAAACAGCTGACTTCCTTGGGTAATAACTGTTCGGCGGATTCAATATTTTCTCTAACATTCTTCTACGCCGGTGCACTCTACAGTCTCTCCAAAGGTTACGCAATGGACGCAAAGAGAGCTAAAAAAGTAAACTAAAATAAATTAAAGGTATCTCTGTAACAGGACGAGGAGGCCCATAGGGTTGTGAGATGTTTAGGTTCCCACATTTTCTAGACAATCGGCTCATAGATGGCGGTAAGGTTGTCAGCCCTAAGCGCCCGTCGCCCTTTACCCCAACAATATTCCTGGTACTCATTTCTGTTAGAGGCTGAGTCGACCCCAGGGCCATACTGCTGCTGGAAGGATTAGGTAAATTGAAAAATTCACCCCATCGAGATTCGATCCAGCGACCTTCCGGCTTGTAGCATAGTGCGTCAACAAACTACGATACCGTGGACACAAAGGGAGCTACATCAGTTTAATGCACTATGTGAAAATAGTTAGGAATAACGTATATTCGGTCACAAAAATTTTGTGATGTTTTAATTTTATTTTTAGTAAAATGCCTATAACCTATATATATATATATGTAACATCGTCGTCTTTACGAGACATGACCTGTAAATACGGTGACAGTTGTTCCGAGTACACACTATGAAAAGATTTGCGTACACAACTTAGGGTCAACTGAGCAGAATTTTTAGTGATGAGTATGTCTATTATGTTACAGTAACTCAACTTTAAAGATTTTTAAGAGAATTTAGGTAGCAAGTTACAAATCTAGAAGGTTCTAAAGACACTGTTATTCCTCAAATTGTGCAACGATTTCGTGTAACTGAATCTATCTCTCCGAAAAAAGTTATAACTATATGTTAAATTGTCGCAATAAAAATTACAATTATGAGCGATAACATTTAAAATGAGTTCAGTTGTATTTATGTTTCTCTGTATTAGAGACAATCACATGTTTCTCTTATTTTTCGGTATTCCTAAAAGTGTCTCATTAATGATCTGACTTAAAATCAACCACCAAAAAAACGGTGTTTTTTTACTCATTTATTTACGGGGACGTGAACACAAATGCAACAGATACTCCAAAACAAGTAATTCACATCTTATACACGAAATACCACTCCATGATGTAAACGTTTGTGTCTGGTGCGACTAGTTAGAGAGGAAGGTTACGAAACCTATCTTCATGCATACAATCGCCGTGAAAGCCTGAAACCATATGTAGATAAATTAATTTTGAAGTGCATTTAAGGAAGATACTCAAGAGGGCCAATAACCCCACGTCACTACTTAGTTAAATCCCATATCGCCGTAGTAGGCCGGCTAGGGAAAGTATGCAGCGATCAACACTTGGCTGAGAGGTCGTGCCCCGGCACAGTCGGCAAGTATCCTCCCTGTACTATGCAGGCATCTGGGCTCTAACGCCTGAAACTCACGTGGT
This sequence comes from Cryptotermes secundus, assembly GCF_002891405.2. NCBI lineage: Eukaryota > Metazoa > Arthropoda > Insecta > Blattodea > Kalotermitidae > Cryptotermes > Cryptotermes secundus. The sequence continues at coordinate 1,408,393 of NW_019724588.1, read as the reverse complement.
CACTTCACTGAGAGTTTCGTTAAAATCAGACATGCAATTTCGAAATTAAGACTGGAGATACTTATAAGAAAAATAAATATAGGACATATGCTCCATTTCATTGATGTCGGATGATCATGACTGGATCACTTATGACGCTCATTAAAATGCTACATGACAATAATAGCCATCTACACAATTAAAAATAATAGATGGGCACATCTGCGAACCTTACTGCTCACATTACGCCTTATTTTACATTACGTTAATTGCGCTCTTGAACAAGAAACAAATGTAATTCTCGGCACATAGTAAAAGTAAAGGTGTTAATATTCAAACCGTGTATCTCATTTGGAAGTTAAGTAAAGCCCTCTTAGCATTTTTGGCATAAGGAAAGAGAAGCAAGGAGGAAATACCAAGTTTTGAAGTGGGGTTTCACAGTAATAATGCTAATACTGCTTTCAAGTAGGGGAAAGAGCCTGCCAGAAAGAATTAAAACGCATTTGTAGACCGCCTGCAAAGTAGACTACTGTGTTCCAGCCAATTGATTAGCGATTCCAATCACGCTATGGGCTAAGCATCGCGAGCTTTGCTACTGCCTTGGCCCAGGACGCGGATAAAACGGGGTATTACAGCAGGTGTTATAACGCAGAACAATGTACTCGTAGAAAATCCTACAGCCACAAGTGTACACAATAATAATAATAATAATAGTAATACGATGGGGTACCCAAAAGAAACCGAACTATTTTTTTTTTTTGTGGGCAGAGCTTTTGTAGTACCGCGTTTTGCCGCTATGAGCGGATAGAGCTAACATTCCTGAGTCGATAAGCCGACTACCGTTGCTTCAGAAGGTAAGGACTAGTTTCGGCAGAGTTTATAGTGACAACTGTTTTGTGTGATCGTCGTTTTTGCAATGGCTGATTTTCGTGAACAGCGTGCGGCGGTGAAATTCTGCTTTTTGCTCGGGAAAAGTGGAACAGAAACTCTTGAAATGTTAAAAACGGCGTACAAGGACGATGCTATGGGGAAAACTCAAGTGTTTGAGTGGTTTTCCCGTTTCAAAAATGGTGAAATGTCAATTGATGACAAACCTCGTTCTGGTCGTCCTTCCACGGCCCGAACACATGAAAATGTTGAAAAAATTCGTGAAATCATCAAGGAAGATCGACGACGGACCATTGAAGAAATTGTGGAGCTGTCGGGAGTGACTTGGAGCTCAGCGGCCAGATTTGTGGCAGTCGGGTGACTGGTTTTTCCATCATGACAATGCCCCTGCTCACACAGCCCTGTCTGTACGACAATTCTTGACCAAAAATGGTATGACCCCTGTTCCTCACCCTCCATACTCACCCGACCTTGCCCCGTGCGACTTTTTTTTTTTTCCTCGAATGAAAAGAGACATGAAAGGAAAGCGTTTTGCTGATGTTGCTGAGGTGAAGGAAAAAACGACGGAGGCGCTGTCAAGCATCTCAAAAGATGAATTTAGACAATGTTTTGAAAAATGGAATAAAAGACTAGACAAGTGTATTAGTGTAAGTGGAGAGTACTTTGAAGGGGATTGAAGGTTTGTGCTTAAAATTTGAATAAATATGTTAAAAAAAATAAGTTCGGTTTCTTTTGGGTACCCCCTCGTATATGATAATGTGAAACCATAAGTGAGGAGAAGTACACGTGCAGATTTCAGAGCCTGAAGGTATACAGACGCCAATTTTATCTCATTATTAGCCACCTTAAATCGGAACCGAGTTGGGCATCTGGAAATTCAAATTAATTTTCTTTAATCTGAAAAAATATGTACGTACGATTATGCGATCTCCATGACGTCTGTGTCTGTGAATCACTTCATTCATTGACTTCTGAATGCCTCAACCAATCCTTATAAAACTCGGTGAGCATATCATGGTTCCTGAGCCCATCTCAAAGGCGACTTCATAAATCCCTCCTGTCAGTCTGTGTGTCTGTATCTGTATTCATCCTACTTTTGTCAGGCAAAGGCTCGGTTAAGTACATCCTGCTTTCATTATCAGGCAACGACTCTGTAAACAAATTCCCGCGGAAAAGAATAGACCCAAAAATAGAAGCACTGTTGGACGCGCGTGTCTGTCGGTATGTCTGTGCATCCCTTTATCGTTGCTAGGAAACAACTCAGTAAAGACGTTTCAGTGACAACGAAGAATTGTTGGAGGCGTTGTTTTCTCTGCGGTCCGTGTCGTATCAAAGAAACGTAGGTGATTAGATCTTCCCAGAACTTCCCGTTCTTCAATGAAAAGTGCCTGGATAGCTTTTCTGGAGTCTCTAACTTCAGCTATAATTGATTATCCCCTATTCTAGACTCTGTGGTTGTATGAAACCCAGTCCGTTTGAAGGAAAAAACATAAATCACATTTTTAAGAACAAAACCTTCATGAAAATATTTAGATTTACGAAGGATACCGTGAAAAACGTAGGATTCTATGTAGTAAGAAGCTCCTTCATTTACTCAAGAAAACTCGTATTTTTAGGGCGGTTAAATTAAAACGTCTATTTGCAAGATCAAGAGTAAGGTGGTGAAATAATAAAAATAAAGAGTAGCAAAAAGAGGTAAAAGTATCCTTGTAACAGGCCGTGAAGGCTCAGAGAGTTGTGAGATGTCGAGGATCCCACATTTTCTAGACAATCGGCTCAAAAAGATGGCGGTAAGGTTGTCAGCCTTACGCGACGGCCGCCTTTTACCCTCCAGGAATATTCCTGGTACTCATTTCTGTTACAGGCTGAGTCAACTCCAGGGTCATAGTGCGGCTGGAAGAACCAGGTAAATTGAAAAAGAATTCAATTACTTCATCGGTACTCGAACTCGCGATCTTCCTGCTTGTAGCATAGTGCGTGAACCAACTACGCTACCACGTGACCCCAATGAAGAAGAGCTATGTGAAAAAAGTTGTGAGGTTATAAACAGTCGTCTCCATTTCAGTATCGAAGATTAAGTCAAACAAGAAACTACTGCGAAGCAGGTAGCAAGGAAAACATTGCTATGCTGTAGGTGGAGGCGACATGTACCTGCGAAACGTCGGTTGACTTTCAACGGACTACACAGCGCTTATATCAAGGAAGATACAAATTTTTATAACCGCCGAAGTGAGAACCTAAAATCCTACATGGTTCAGAACAAACTGTAATCGAGGGCTTGGTTTTTGTAATATGGAACCGTTATGCCCTAATTTTAGAGAGTTATCAGTGACAATTAGTCATGTAACATGCACTCTCATATTTTCTACATGTTCTTCCACCTCATCCTTCTCGACCTGACCATTTTAATAACATACAAGTATGATGGAGAGTACAAGTTCTGAAACTCTTCTCAATGCAGTTTCCAGCATCCTCCTACTAATTACCCCCTTATGGGTTATTTCTCTAGGGAGGGAGACACGCTTCCCATCCACACAGGAACTACGTAAATTTGTGTATTTGCGAGCATTAGCATTCTGTCAACATTTAAATTGTGTTAAAGAGTTATCCTTCATAACAAATTCCATCAATAAATTCATATTAAATTGTTATGCATATTCGTAATCTACCTGCAGAGATCCATGCCTTGTTATTTACTTTCTGCAGTAACCTGAACCAGTTCTTTGTTCGTGTTACTGGCGCCTCTAAATAAAAAGGCGCTTGTAGACTTGGTCGAACTGGGTCAGATATCACATCCAGTAAATTGGTTTCGAGGGAAGCAGCAGCCTAATAAGTCACTTTGAAATTAACCTCCCTTTCACATTACACAACCTTCATCCTTCTAGCAAAACTCCCATTTGCCTGAATTTATGTCATCAATTTCTTCATTACGTCTATATTATAAAAAGTATAATAACAAAATATCTGTCTACTTAAAGGCATAAGTTTCGTCTTTAATATATCTGCGTTTATTTATCGCACAAGAAGATTATGTTAACAGCCTGTGGGCACTGGAAATACCTCGGGTGCAGATTTCTGAAATTCTCCTGAAAGAAACAGAGCCAGGAACTCGACTGTGCTGTTTTCGCCATTTCAACTGAATTGTGGATACATTCCGATGTGAAGTGGGGCAGTTGCAATAAGGTCATGGGTCACCGAGCTTAATTTTTCAGTACTGCGAAACCCACTATAAATCGAACACACCGGCTCATGACTGTTCTAAAGCCCTAGGGATTCTATAAAAACGCATTTCTATGTTTTATTACAAATAATTTACTTTACCTGGCAGATGCTATTAATGGAGAGTCAATTATTTCGAATCATAGCATCTGGAATGGTTAGTTTTATGAGGCATTTGCAGGAGGTGCTTAAAATGAACACAAAATTGTGGGATGGTACAGTTCCCTCGGCCGTCTATCTGCATGCTTAATACACAGAAATTCTGAACTAATTTAGATGAATTTGGAAGATGAGAGTCTCTTCTTGTTGATGAGCTGTTTTCCTTATCAACTCAATATTACCGTTGCTTTACTAGCAGCTGAAATACAATTCGTTATTCATTGCTCAAAAAATTTCATTAACTAACTTCATGACCTGAACGAGTCTTGAGAAGCCGCCAACTGCGTAGCTATTCAAGAACTTTCCAACACTTTATGGAAGCCGAAGGTTCATTACCGTGTTCACAAGAGCACTCCACTGGTCCCTATCCTGAGCCACATCGATCCAGTAAACGCCACCTCATCCTACATCTCTTAGATCCATTTTAATTTTATCCACCCACCTATGTCTTGGTCTTGCTCGTGGTCTTTTTCCTTCTGGCTTTCCCACCAATATCTTGCATAGAGTCCTCCTCTCTCCAGTCGTGCTACATGCCCTGCCCACCTCATCCTCCTTGACTTGGATCATTCTAATTATTCTTGGCGAAGAGTACAAGTTACGAAGCTCCTCATTATTACATAAGTATAACACATATTAGAACGAAAGAGACATAATGATTGTTCGGGCTTAAATCTTCAGATGAGTACGTGGATGTAAAGGGAGTAAAGCGGACGAGGAGTGAAGATGATCACACATTTTCATCTACTCCTTAAGTCAACAATGTGTGGAGCTATATCTCCGCTTCCCAAGATGTCTTCATTGCATGGCGCTTATTTAAGCAAAAGATATAGCTTAATTCTGCCCCGGTCAAGGTAGCCGAGCGGTCTAAGGTATGTACCGTCTTCGCTCGCTTGGAAACCGGGATCGTGGGTTCGAATCCCACTCAGGGCATGGATGTTTAGTTTGTGCGTGTGCATTTTTCTGTGTTTGTGTACAGGTAGAGGCCGTGCGACGAGCTGATCACCCGCCCAAGGAGTCCTACCGAATGTGTAAGATCTAGAAAAACCGAAGTGAACGGAGAAGTTCTTGGAGGTAGGCCTAGGGCCACGGGGGCTCTAGTGCCAAGGGGAAAAAAATAGCGTAATTCTTCAAATTACAAATGATAAATGACTTTAAGAAATGTGATATCTGCAATGCGATAAACGGTTTTACAACAGTGTTTTTTTTCATCTGAAGTAAGTGAACTTCGCCATCAAAAGTTTGCATACTCAATATCATGAAGTACGAATGTGAAAAGTATCTAACCGCATTCTGAGCAGATACTGCGTATATCAAATTTCGTCATATTTCGAAGGGCATCATATTCTTCCGCTGAACTAGTTCAAAATTAGTTCAGTGCTCTCTAGAAACGGTATACGTTGATTCTCGGCACGAGCTATCCGTATTGACTAGGTTACTGCGCGCAGGCGCATTTCAATCCCAGATTATGGCTATGTGCTACAATTATATGAAAGTGGGCGGCTCAGTTCCTGTATCATACCGTAACATCAAGCCTCACTTTCACATACAGACACTGTTGGTGACTGAAATTTCGTGTCACATGACCGTCCTGACTTACTGCACTCATTTGTACACACCTGCAGAATTCTGAAAGGAAAAGCGAAAAGCGAAAGTGCTCTGTGTCTGCATTGCCGTGAGAGGGAGCAGGAGGCGTCCAGATACAACTTCACACATTCCTGATAGATGGAGTTCGAGTCCTCTGGCTGCTTTTACACCCTGACAGAATCGTATCCGGCGCAGTTCCACATCTCTGATGCACGTTATAGCTTATATCCCAGGTGGTAGCAACAAACCATTTCCTTTGTAGTTTCACCGCCTCTTCTTCGAACATAGACGACCACATAAAAACCCACTGGCTTACCAACAGTTTATGTCGATCCAAAATGACTCTATAAACATGAATCATAACTAACTCCATTGAGCTACGCCCTTCTCAAGACGCTGCCAGTTGTGCAGCTAAACAGAAAAGCGCTGTTGTCTCTGAAGTTGTAGTTGGGTTACTGGGAACCAGTTTCCGAAGTTACAAATTTTTGTTCAGTATAATGAATTTTTACACTGCATCCATAATGTAGATTCTGGACTAAGACGACTGCGTCATTAATTGAAAATTTCAAGAATTATTTTAACGCCATTAAAATACACATTGTTCCTACACGTCCATTCAATCACCCACTCATCAGAAGAGAGAACTCGTATCTGAAGCTGCAACTTTCCGAACGTATTCGAGAGGAACTCGGTTTGAAACCCAGCTGTTATAAATAGCCTTCACGGGCTTTTCTTTGTTGATCTCTCCAGGAGATTTCTACAACATTCTTCTTGCAGTCCTTATACACACAAGAAAATATGCATGGTCTTACCATCTAACTGGGGGCTATATAAGTATTCGACCTGAAGACAAGTACATACAACACTGCCCTTCTTAAGAAGTCCCCAATATTTCAGGTACCCGAAACATTCAAAGCATTTTATGTAATTCAAATTTCATTATGGTGTTCATGAGAGCTCATGAACATTACGTACTTATCCTGAGTCAGAGACATGCAGACAAAATCCCCACATCTCACATCTTTAAGGTGCATTTAGTGTTATCATCCCTTATACTACATGAAGAGATACTTTATTGAGAACCAAATAATTGTACACAATGGCACAAGGACTAAGACGTGGGTTTGAATTGATGAATCAGTTTATTGGATTTTCACTAGTTGTAACTCTATAAATAATTGTAACACTTTCAAGATTGCTGTAATTATTGCACACACGTTAATTCTTCACAGGTCTTCTATTCACTTCTTTTATAAGCACTATGTACTATTTTGTCAGTAACTCTGCACCAGTCGTCACGGGTTCAATAACGGGAAGTATAACAGTCTCACTCAATCGCACACTCCAAGCATTACACATGAATGCGGCCTTCCAATCACACACACACACACGTCATCTTCTTACCTCTCTTCTACGACTAACTCAGAACTGAATCGCAGCACAGTTTGTTTTTAAAATAACACTACGGAAAACACAGTCTCCCATTGTTATGAATGCATATTTACCGCTACGTTGCCTGGCAACGTGCTTTTGCTCGGAGCGGAAAGCACAGAAAACAGTTACCCTTCTACTCTTGCGGTTTATAGAGCCGTTGTTCAGGAACTCGTTGATCAAATCCGTTACAATAATATACCGGTACAATTTATTTGTTCTAATTTTTTAATTTACTTTATTTAATTTAGCGAAGCTGCTATTAGTCAGTCTAGATCCATAGACCCTCAAATAATGGGATGGTTAACGATTCTTGAATCAAGAAACATGTGAATGGAAGCGGTCCTTTTGTAATCCAAGGTAATGCACGTATTTTGGAAACTGCCTGGAGAAACTGAGCAAAATCACCTGAATCCTCAGGATAATTAGCTTCGAGTTCATATTTGAGCCTCTCACGAATTCTAAGCATTAGTGCTAACAAATCAATCACCACATTTGTTTATTTATTATACCTTCATGAACTATGTAATTGTCTTTCAGTAGAAAGAACTGTTAGTTTATCAGTAACTGAGTGCTATACAGGGCTCATTTTTCGTAAATTTACTTTGCTAGAGTAGCTTCACATTCTGTATTTCATACAGGAAAATATGTAACACAAAATTACTCTCTCAAGGAATAGCTCGTGAGTAATAAGTTTATATTAACAGTTACATTGGAAGGAATGAGCCATGCTTTATATTTGACAGAGAGTTACTGCAGCGCCAGTAGGAACGGCATAATATTAAGTTAAAATGTGGCTGCCTTATATATTTTTAAACAACCATTCTCTTGAAGAAAAAGTTTCACAGCAGTGAAGTTAATGTCTCGGAAAAAATTCCACAGATACCCGCCACTTCATATCTTAGTGTTATATCCCTTGTCTGGAAACAGCCACGGGCATCTGTTATCGAAAAGCTACTTCAATATATACACAGTATATATTACATATAGTACGCACAAATGCACGCACATAAGAGAAAATTCCGGGTGAAATACACGGTAAACTGGAAATATTGTCGCTGTTCCGCAACAAATTATTTGCTTTGCTTCACTGATTAAGAAAATGTTAGGACAGACTCTACGTTTGTAACTGAGTCTATACATCACAATCATACTGCAATCTTATGCTCAGGAAAAAAAAAAGAGAAGATACTGACCATATCAGCAAAGGAATTCTTGAACAACAAATCTAAATATGTGTCAACCCCAGTTTCTGCAAACGTACATTTCCCAGTAGAGTTTATATCCCACTGGTATCTACTACAGAGACTATTAATGACATTAGCATACACAGCAAGTGATCATATTATTCTCTTGCTGAATATGCTTGAAATGAACAGGACGCATATATGGAAAGAGTTTCCTCAAATGTCTTACGCCATTCATGTCAGTATGAATCAATCCTCTGTTTACACTGCTGTGGTATTACAAAAATCGATCTTTGAATTGTCATTTCTTTATTTTCATGTAGATTTCATATCCGATCTTTCGATACGATCGTACTAAACTTGTCAATACGGACACTTTCTGTGTTGGAGACAAGAAAACCTCTCAAATCTTCGTAAGCGAGCTCCCATTCCAAGCGAAATACTAACTAAACCTCATATATATTTCCGTATTCCGTATTGAGGGGGTGGGTTTCCCCATGCACTTAGACCGGTTACTGGTCAATTGTGCGTCCCCCCTTAATTTCTACGTCTCCATACCCTACCGGTACTGGTGCTTACTATCAGCCCCTTTCTGCCAGCGAGGTTCCAACCTCTTATTGGGAGTGGTATCTAATAGTTAGTCCCTTTCTGCCAGCAAAGTTTCTACCCTCTACTTGGCAGTGGTATCTAATACTTTAGTCCCTTTCTGTCAGAGAGGTCCCCCCTCCTCTGGCAGTGGTACCTGATACTTCCCCCAACTACCGGAGGAATTGGAAACTAGTTGGGCGGGAAACTTGGCCTAATTTTGCTNATGAGGTTCTTTTACGTGCCGTAAATCTACGACACGGGACCCACGGCTTAAAGTCCCTCCCGGAGGACTTGTTCCCTGAATTTTTCCGCCCTTAAAAATTCCACGACCTCCGCCGGGTTTTTGAACCCGCGTACCTTGAGTCATGAGGTGGGAACGTTACCCCTAGACTACGGAGGCCGCTAAACCTCATATATAACTAATTAATTAATTCCATCGAACTTTAGAAGCTGTCAGTCGCTCAGCTACTCAAGAATTTCCAAACACTATGGAATCTGAAGCTCATTACCGTGTTCATAAGAGCCCTCAACCGGTCCCTATCCTGAGCCAGACAAATACAGGGGATAAATACGGAAACTGGTTGTGCGACTTAACTGGAGTACCGCAGGGTAGCTTCTAGCAGGGGACATATCAGAAAGATACCGTATTTACGCATGTATAGGCCGCGTGCGTGTATAGGCCGCAGCACAATTTTCAGACAGAAATTATAGAAAAAATAATTTTCTTGGAATATTATTTCAGGAGTAGAACACCCTGTATTACTAATTATGAATATAATTTTTTTTTAAATGAAGAGTGATTTCGAATATTTCGAATATAAGCCGCACCCCAGTTTTCCTCTTGAATTTTTGGCAAAAAATGTGCGGCCTATACATGCGTAAATACGGTAATAATTCTTCTAGTTCCGCAAAGGGCGGGCAATTTCTCCCGGATGAGTGGCTGTCAGCTTCGCAGTTATTTCTAAAATACTGTCGTTTTACATAACCTGAAACACAGAAACCACAAAATAAATTTTAAACAACATTTTTTAAGTCTATATCATTTAGCCGTTTAGACTCCTTTATTAGTAAGTTCAGTGATTCAGTATTGAGGGCGTGGGTTTCCCCATGCACAGCGACTGATAATCTATTGTACATCCCCCTTTTAATTTCTATGTCTCCATCCCCTACCGATATTGGTGCTCGTTATCAGCCCCTTTCTGCCAGCGAGGTTTCTACCCTCTACTTGGCAGTGGTACCTAATAGTTAGTCCCTTTATGTCAGCGAGTTAGTCCCTCCTCTGGCAGTAGTACCTAATACTTCCCCATTTATCGGAGGCATTGGAAACTATTTGGGCGGGAAACTTTTTGGCCTAATTTAGCTCAGAGGCCTCCTAGAGGCATGAAGTTCTTTTTTTTTTCTTGGCACTACAGCCCCAGTGGGCCTAGGCCTACCTCCATGAACTTCGTTCACTTCGGTTATGAGGCTCTTTTGCGTGCCGTAAATCTACGACACGGGACCCACGGCTTAAGGTCCCTCCCGGAGGACATGTTCCCTGAATTTTTCCGCCCTTAAAAATTCCACGACCTCCGCCAGGTCTGAACCCGCGTACCTTGAGTCATGAGGTGGGAACGTTACCCCTAGACTACGGAGACCGCTTTAATTACTAAGTTAATTATGGAGATACCAATTTCACAATATGAAATCAGACGTAAAACAAACACAACCGCTCAGTGTGGCTTTATTTTACTGGAAAAGATTAACTGAAGTTCTCTAGATTTTGAAAAATATTCTGAAGCTCAACGACTGTCATATTTCATTCAGTTCACCCCTATAGGTGCTCACCAAACTGAGGCAGCCTCTAAGGACACGAAGCACACTGTACTTTTCATATTTTATTCGTTTCGTACTCATCCAGCGTGATGTCCTGCGTTCATCCATTCAGTCGCTCGAATGAAGGTAATGGCAAGCGGCCAGAAAGAAAGGAATTCCTGCTCCTTCAGTCTGACTCAAGAGTTGCTCGTGCTTCGGAGGAGTATAAACCGCAGGCGCAAACAGTTTGCGAATCATGACAAGGAACGCAGGATTCAAGCACGTTTCAAGTGTGTGAAGATTCTTGTTACCACACTATCTATATGTATATATGTATGTATATATATGGATCTACAGTCCTTTTTGTTGGACCATGGCCGCTCTTTCAGTTTCTTAATCTATACACAGCCGTTAGGACTCCTTGGACTGAGGTTCAGCCCGTCATCAGGCTGGTATCTGCGTACAAAAAACAAAAAGAAAACAAACCCCGTAGCCTGTAGTCCGTAAGCGAACTATACCGACCGAGCGACCGCCACTTGTCGGCGAAGTTACTGCCAACTTTAGCGGATAGTGGTCTGCGAAACGGATCCCCACGGCCGTTAATTTCGGTTTGCTAAACCGGAGCCGCTGTTTCCTTGAACAGTTCCTCAATTATTCTGACGAGGTTGAGTGGACCTCGTTCCAGACCCACTACTTCTCAGAAAATCTGGTAGCGCCGGGAATCGAACCAGGACTTCGGGATCCGTAGCCACGAACTCTGACCACTAAACTACGGAGACGGTAGCTAACTACACAGAGAACAACAAATTCACAGAATAAACGATGACATCCATGCCTTGAGTGGGATTCGAACCAACGATCTCAGCGTTCGAACAAGTGAAGACAGTTCATGCCCTAGACCGCGTGGCCACCGTGATCGGCCCTTTTTACCACATATAGACCGAATATCCACTTATGAAGGGCAGTAACAAATCAAACCGTCTGCACTAATTAACTCAATGTATTAAAACTGATAATCGCTCTGACGGTCGAAAAGTCTCAATCTCATATAAAATCCGAAGGTTCAATACCATGATCCTAAGAGTAAGTCGCCGTACGGCGTACTGAGCCACATGAATCCACTCCACAACCTCACACCCCAGTTCCATTACAGCCGTCTTATATTTTCTTTCCTTCTATGCCTTTGTCTCTTCCTTTTAAGCGTTCGCCTCGAAGTGCAAAGTCGGTGTTCTTACTCAACAAGTCGCGGCCTATTCTGACTAACATGATGCCAGGTAACATTACAGTCACACTGACAATTAGGGTCTTATGTTTGTACTCATAAATGAAATATACTATACAGGACGAACACAAATTATTTTTAAGAGTTTTAATCCAATAAAAGACTGTTGAACGAGATATATATCCCCTTTTGTTTCTCTCCCTTCGCCACCACTTTGGAGAGCAGAGCTCACTTCTCAGTTTCATGAGCATTTTACAGACGGTAGGGCTCCTTAGACGGGTGATCAGCTCGTCGCAGGGCCTCTATTTAAACACATGACAACACAAACACAGAATAAACGCAAACACACACCAAAAATCCATACCTTGTGTGGGATTCGAACCCACGATCTCGGCTTCCGAGCGAGCGAAGACAGTACATGCTTTAGACCGCTCGGCTACCGTGACCGCCAGATATAGCCTTACAGGGTTTGGAAATTTTGTGAAAAGAACTCACGAAATTTAACTAAGTGAAACTTACAATTTCCACGCTCCAGCTACTAGATAATGGCATCGATATCTTAAAGAAAAACGTGTTCTAGAATGAAGCAATATCCCATGTGTCGGGAAAAGCAAACAAACAAAACGTACGTACTTTAGGATCAGAGCATCTAACTTCACGATGTAGAGAACGTATCAGAGGCAGACTATCAGTGAACGTCTGCTGTGGGTCCTTTATTTCTTTTCTGAGGAAACTGACATTCACAAAGCACATGTACGTAACGCTAGAGTATTACGTACATCTATCTATAGTTAGACTAACTGAAGCCTAAAAACCTCAGTGCTCAACGTTAGACCAGAAGTACTGCTGTCATTCGAAATGCTCACTTGGAATGTTGCACTGCGTATGGAGAGACACTGATTATCATTCGGATACGCTGTGTGTATTTGTATTTGTTTCGAAACAACAGTTAACCTTAAGCAGGTCACTTTGTAAACATTGCGACCTCTGAAGGCCTATAAAACACAGTTTCTGTATTCTTTATTTTACGTTAAACTTGGAAGACAATTTGTGTTCACCCATATGCATATTATGATTTGACAGTCTCTTAATGCGAAAAGGGTGTAATCCCTCCTTCCTTTCCAGACTGAACCGCGGAAAGGTAGAGGGCGCTGGTGATAAACTGCTTCGAAGTAAGGGGGACCTCGCATGCCTCCAGGAATACACCCTCCTACACACGCATCAGCTCCAAGGCGGCCATGGAAATTGATTCCGAGATGAATTATTTCTGCAATGGAAACCCACTTCACCCCTCTCCGCTCGACGACATTTTGTTGCTATAATTTATCGTGCATTCCAGAAGAGAAGGGGGGAGCGAAGGAGGGAGGACTGTCGTAATCGACTGTTAAGAAACGTCGCAACACGGATCATACTTTAGTTCGCATGCCAACCTACAGAGTGCGATAGTATCTCGCGGAGAGTACCCTGAGGATGCTACCACTATCACATGTTATTCCGTCTTATTTGGGGGGAAAATGGAGTAGAATTGCTCTGTTTGGGTTTTAAACATTTAGTATGGAATGTTAATTATATTAACCATGAGATTTAACCCTAAGCAAAGGCCGCGCCATAGCTCAAGCGGTTAGTCGTTGGCTTCCCACCGCGGCGGCCCGGGTTCGATCCTGGGGTCTGGTCAAGTGGGATTTGTGGTGGACAAAGTGGGACTGGGGCAGGTTTTCTCCGACTACTTCGGTTTCCTTTGCCAATCTTCATTCCACCAATTGCTCCACAATCACCCTCACCTATCATCTGGGGCTGGTCAATAGGCCAAAAGTTGCTGCAGTACAAGCGACTTAGTCGACCCCACTAGAATAAAAAAATAATAACCCTAAGCAAATTTAGCATCCCCAAATACATCGTTAATAATTATCAATTATATCTCCAAACCTAATTCACCGAATTATCCGTAACGACCGAGAGGTGGTTGTACGAGCGAATTTGGTCTATTAACGAGACGAACTTCGTGGTCTGAAGTTATACTCGTTTCTACTTTGCAACCCTAACGCAATTTGACACGCTGACGGAAGGATATTGTCTCAGGATTAAAATTAGCTTATTGGGGGTTGGAGTCCAGCTGGGTCCACTCGGCACGACGGCCACTGATTGGCCTATTGTACCTGCCCCGGGCGATTATGATGATGGAGAATTTTGTGGAATGAAGTTTAATAGTGGAAACCCACCCTAGCGCCACTTTCTCCACCACATATCCCACTTGACCAAACCCGGGATCGAACCCGGGCCGCCGCGGTGGGAAGCCAGCGACTAACCGCTTGAGCTATGGCGCGGCCTGAAACACTACTGACACAGAAGCAGTAATACAAACAGGAAGCCATGGACGACACGCGTAGTTCGCATGTGCTGTGTGTAGATATACAAGAGGGTTATTCGGAAAGTAACCTCCGTTTACTTTAGGTAACTAATGTCGGAGCTGGGGGAGAGCTCGCGCATGCGAGGTCGCGTCACATGATTCACTGCCTCCCAAACCATCAATTAACAGGTCGAATAGTGTTTGTTCTTGACTCTAGAGAGTGAGTTATGACGTGTCCTGTGATTGACAATCCCGCCAGCTGCGAAATTCGCGGTTATGTGCTTTCTTCACACTAAAAACACGATGACTGTGGAAATCCGTTGTAAATTATGCGCGGTTTACGGTCAAAATGTAATGAGTGAAGGAACTGTAAGAGATCGGTGTAAAATGTTCAAAGTTCACCATTTACCGCTGCTATGTCACGGCCCCGAAACATACAATACAGGTCAACAACGTATTACCATTTGACAAATGCGAATTTTTAAACCATTAATTCTAACACTACAACAAATCATGACTGTACTTCCTGTCACTGCATGTCTGAGTTTGGAATTTGACATTGATGATTATGTTTCATCCTCCGACCAACTTTACCACTGAAGTGTCGCAAGAAGTCACAAGTGTTCTTCAAAGACCCTCTAGACAAGACAAGGACACAAAGTCCTTATATCCGACTGTGGCTTTACGCAACTGATATGTAACTGAATTATTAATGTTGCAACTGGTAAATAAAACAAATGACAGAAAGTAGGCATGTTAATAAAAATAATGTATTTATCATCAAACACAGATTTTTAATTCAATACGGTAATGTACATTTATAAATTACGAACAAATCCATTTACGCAACAACAGATTATGGTTTCTACCTTAACATACAATATTTAAGCAATTAATTATATGAACAATTAGATCATGTCAAAGCGCAGGTCCTGTAATATAAAAAACTGTAGGACACGTGCCAAAATACTTTCAGCCTCCCCTGGTGGTACCAAAATGTATTAATGATAAAGAACCTTTTCATTCCCACACCCTTGCCGGTCCACATTTTCGACATGCATTGTCGATTATGTGGGAACTTTCATTTTAATTAAGGGAACAATTCTTCCCTTCCGCTCTCGTACCACTTCCTACGTCAGCCCAGTGTTCCCTGCATACCCGGGTTTAATACAATTCTCGCAGTGCGATGATTTAAGGGTCTCTTGGATCTTTTCAGTTTCCACGAAAGAGTGAATTAAACCCCTCCGTAAATAAAATCGCAATACTACTGTGACTGTGATAACACAGAGCGCCGGTAGAGCTCTGCACGAGCAGGTTGTAGGCAGCACTAAATCTGATGGCACGTGCTCATCTAACAATAGTCCCTATGACCTCACCTGCAGTCAATTTAATGAAAAAATATTCATGAATCCTATATTTTGTATATTTTTTCAGTACTGGCTGTTATGATGTTATGACTGGATTGTGTGTAGCCCCTAATATATCAGATATTCATAATGTCGAAAGTGAAGTAACAAATGTGAAGCTAATCGAAACCTGCAAAAACACAAACTAATCACAGAGTATGAGTCGTCGACATTTGCATGCAGTCTGCAGAGTCACTATTCCAAAGACAGCAATACTACATAAAAAGCAGCATTATATGATTTTGGGGAGTGAGGTTAGATGAATAGAGAGTCGTTATCGTACGTACAGAATTCTTTCAGTTTCTCTAGTTTCCTCCGTTTCTCCGTATCTGATTTGGTTTTTGGGCGACCGTAACCGATTCCATGGGGGCACTCAGTAGAGTACTTTTTTTTTAATTCGCTTGATGGGGAGTGGAGTCCAACTGGGTCCACTCGACACGGCGGCCACTGATTGGCCTATTGTAGCCTGCCCCGGGTGATTATGATGATGGAGAATTTGGTGGAATGAAGATTGGCAGGGGAAACCGAAGTACTCGGAGAAATCCCGACCCAGCGCCACTTTGTCCACTATAAATCCCACTTGACCAGACCCGGGATCGAACCCGGGCCGCCGCGGTGGGAAGCCAGCGACTAACCGCTTGAGCTATGGCGCGGTCCAGTAACGTACTTAGTTGAGACACTATGCTACAAGCCAGAAGGTGGCGGGTTCGATTGCCGATGAGGGCATTGGATTTTCCAATTTACTTAATCCTTCCAGCCGCAATATGGTCTGGGTTCAACACAGCCTCTAACAGAAATGAGTACAAGGAGTCTTCATGGACGTAAAGGGCCGCCGCTGCGTAAGGCTGACAACTTCACCGCCATGTCTAGAAAATGTGGAGGCCTCGACGTCTCTCAACCTTATGGGCCTCCATGGCGTATTACAGGAATATCTTTAGCTTTATAGCCACTTCCATAATGCAACAATATTTCGTTGTTAGTAACGATTTCATGCACGAAGTAGTTACTATGTGCCACCACAAAGACAAATAATGAAAAATAAGTGTTACCGCATATCCATTAGTACTTCCTGTAACTTTCCTTGTCAATGAATATATATATATATATGAGATATTCTTATTAAATAAGCCCCTCCATTATTTCAGTAGTTTATTTTAAGAAAACCTCTGGCTAAGAATATGCACTCTCGCTAGTAGAATCCATACTGTACAGTCTCGAAGCACATACAGATAAAGTAATGGGCTATGACCGGAGAAGAAACACATGTAAAGACTCGCTGCTGTGCATTGTTCTCTACAGCAGCGGGCTCAAGAAGTACAAGTTAACTGTTTCGAGACACAAACGCCACTCGTAGGCAATCTCCCAGCATGCTGATACCCGCCACCGGTGTTTATGTGGGCGTACTCGTCCCTTGAAATGGACGGGACATTCAGGGCAACAGCCTACTGGTGTCAAAAAGTGTTTCATTCCCTTGAAAATTCAAGATTCAAACACACATACCGAACAGGCTGGTCCTGTAGTAACGATGTAGACTTGTATTAAGGAAGTGAATGGTTCGAACCTCCGCCGGGAACCCAGCTATACTAAGTTATTTTACGGTTCCCTTAATCCTCAGCGCAAATGCCACGGCAGTTCCTTGATTAGGCCACGACCGCTTCCCTCCATATGCTTTCCAATTCGTCACAATTCATTTATCATTCATAGTATTTACGAGGGAGAGTCACTAAACAGGTCAAATGGAAGTAAAACAGCTCTAATGGGCATTTTCTATGTGTATCACTAGGTGGCAGCACAGTCTAGCTAGTAGATTTGCATGCGCATGCTCAGAGGCTGGTTTCAGTAGTCAAAACGGCAACCGTGCTTGGGGAGTATACTAGTATACTACCGAACAGCGGCGCTCTCTTGTGGTTTTCTTTGGGCAAAAGGACTCAATGTAAAGAATAAGCATAAAGAAATATTTCCTGTTTACTGTATGAAGTGTCTGTCGCATAAAACGGATCACAACTGGATCGAGAAATTCCCCCAAGGTCGTTCGAAAGTCGTATATGATGCCCGACCAGGCAGCCCTGTTGAGAGTGCGACAGAAGCAAATATTTCTATGCCGCGGGTTTCGACGCACTGGTAAAGCGATGGGACAAGTATATCAATGTTGTTGGAGGATATGTCAATAAATTAATGTTTTCTCTACTTTCGATACGTTTTGCATCAATTTGTGACCTATTTCATGATTCTCCCACTTGTACTGAGAGCGTCCATAAATAAGTCACGAAAAAGTCAGATGGTATATGGAATGAAAAACTGATAATTCACTTAAACCTAAGAGTCAGAAGAGACAGACGACTCCCAAGATGTAGGTGTATTCTGTCGTCTGAAGATACAGGCAGAATTAGCGACTGAAATACGTGGACTAAACGCCGCTAGGAGTCCAGTGGAGGAATTTTGTGAATACGGTAAAGTTCCTTCAGACGCCACAAAAGGCGGGGAACTTCTTGCTCAGCTGAGCGACTATTAGCTTCCTAAGAAGGACTATGAACCATTGTGTTAGTTACTGTAATAGTGAATTACGTATTGCAAGATAATACTGACGTTGCGTACACACATACACATATACCGTGCAAACTGCTTCAAGTGGTAATGTTCCTATTTGCATTCGGGAGACGACCGATTTGAATCTCGGTCGAAACACCTGCTATCCTGATTGGGTCATCGTGGTATATTTCAAAATCCTCCAGGAAAAATCCAGTACAGCAACTTAAATTAGGCCACGGCCGATTTATTTCACATTATTTCCAATTTATTATTATCAATATACCATTCCACATTACACAGTCTGAGATCCCTTTTAAGAGGCGGTGGAGGGCCATAGGGTTGTAAGAAGTCGAGGCTCCCACACGTACAATGGGCTCACAGATGGAGGTAAGGCTGTCAGCCTCACACGCCGGTCACCCTTTAACCCCAGGAAGATTCCTGGCACTCACTTCTGTGAGAAGCTGAGTCAACCCCAGGGCCATAGTGCGGCTGGAAGAATAAATTGAAAAAAAAAAAATCCAATAACCTCATCGAAAATCGAACCTGCGCCCTTCCAAGATAATGCCTCAACCAACTAGGTACCGCGTGGCCCCTGAGATATTGACAATGGCGTTAAATAAGTCACAAAATGACCTACATCTGAACATTATAGTTCACCGTACATTTCTACTGTACTTACTACAGCCGTGGCTTTCGCTACCGGCACACACAGCTTTAACAACCAACTAAAAGAGAGTATGAGTGGAACTCTGTGTTTTCTGTCAGGACAGACCCCAGAACGGAAACCGTTCGTGAAGAACTGACGGTGTTATGCATGTCATTACCCGAATGCTACCTTGTACGGCCTGCTAACAAATGACCAAAAGTCATCGTAATAATAATGACAGGGGTGGTAATCAAGAGCACCTGTTGTTCATGTTGTAGGGCTAGTTAAGGGGGTGAGGAGGTTGGGAGGGGAAGTTTCCGACCAGGCATAACGAAGAGTGAGTAGCTACATGCTACGGTATCACTACAAGGTGTAATGCGACGAGGTTGGGTGGGATGATAGTGGGGGACTAAAAAGAAAATTACAAATTGTTAACAGCGTGTGAAGTGAAGACTAATGCCACAGTGGGGTCAAAAAATGAAACGTGAATAAAATAATGTGACGACATTTAAATGTTATGCTTATTTAATTTCTGGTAACTCCCTGGTAACCAATGATATACAACAGAGTTTGCATCTATACTAAAAAAAAATATATAACGTTATTTTGAAATACTTACAATCAGACAAGGAGTGAACATCAGAACATAAGATGACCTTAGTAAATGTCACGGATTACTAAAACAAAACTATTATGAAATTACCACGATAAACTGTATTTACCTTAACACACAGCTTCATTCCGTGAGAAGACTGCGTCCTGATCACGTGTGAGATGCAAGTGAAGGAATACAGGCCCACACGTACCGTAATATTTCTGGCGCTCCCTTCTGTTCCATTAACTCGAAAATCCTAAGACTACTGGAAAATATGTATCGGATACAAGAAGCGTGTTTCATTTACACTTAACCTTCTTATCTCGATATACGATAGAAATGTGCGCAGAACTGCAAGTGGGTCTTCGTGTTAAATGTCCGTTACTTCTTTCCTTTTAAACAAGAACGGGAATAGTTATGTTCAGAAAAAATCCATAATATATCTTATCATGAAAATACCTTCATCAACTAAGATGTTATTTGAGGAGGGGCAGACAGATATGGCAAAATTAGCGAACTGAATTTTACCCCTTTTTATTGCGAATGCGCCAAACAGTCTCGAGGAAAATATCTGAACACGTCAGGGAGGAAACAGAATAAGATTAGAGAAAACTGTATATGAAGGAGCTTCACAATTTATTCTCTTCACTTAATATATTGTGACGGAATGATCCATTGCTAGGCAACAGAGCTGTAAACATGCAACAATAAAAATACGCGCCGAGACTGGTTTCTAGGCAATTGCGTGGTAACATATCTCTGCTGTAATAATTGTTCTCTATGTGGTCCGTGCCGCGGCTATATAACGAGGTTTCCAAGGTCTGAATCTCGGACTGAACTCTCAACTATTTTGAGTCTTTCACTTTGACTAGAGACAGTTGAGATTTCAATCAGAGATTCAGGCATCCAAATAGAGAATTCGAGAGACTTGAAACGTCTCTGAGAACCAGACAACAGGGAGAGATTTGCAAGACAGATGTCATTAAGGAGAAGTTCAATGTGTGGGCTGTTATAATCAAATATAATTGTAATAGAGACGTCCTACAAATCCAATCATCAATTCTAGAACCCACAAGTATTAGTCACACCTACCTTTATATGTGACAGTACTTATGGTGAAGAAACAATGGAGGATATAAGCTAGGAATGTAGCAGGTGTAGTGGAGATAAAATATTATGAAATATTAGCTGAAAACTTTGAAGGGATGAGGTCATTTGAGGGAACTACACCCAGAAGGCCTAACATTAAAATTAAGTTTAGAGAAACTGGATGTGAAAATGTGGACTGGGTTCAATTGGCTGAGGATAAGCTCTAGAAGCGGAATATTGTGAATACTATAATGAACCTTTTAGGTTTATGAAAAGCGAGAAATTTCCCTAGCTAGCTGAGCGGATATAAGCTTCTCATAAACACTATGCTAGAAGGAACCTATCTGAATTTTGTCAGATAATCTAGATCCATGCCGGTCACGGTAGCCGAGCGGTATAAGGCATGCATTGTCTTCGCTCGCTCGAAAGCCTGGATTGTGGGTTCGAATCCCACACAAGGCATGGATGTTTAGTGTTTAGTGTTTGTGCGTGTGTGTATGTGTGCGTGTGTGTGTGTGTGTGTGTGCGAGCGCGCGCGTTTTTCTGTGTTTGTCTACAGGCAGAGGCCTTAAGACGAGCTGATCACCCGCCCAAGGAGTCTTACCGAATGTTTAAGATCTAGTAAACCGAAGTGAAACGGAGAGGTTCATGGAGGTAGGCCAAGGCTCAAATTGGGCTGTAGGGTCAAAAGAAAAAATCTAGATCCATATCCTATTGGATGGTTGAATTAAATTGCCGATTTATAGTTTGACTGCCAACTCTTTAAACAGACTAACTTACTGGAAAGAGCTCGCTAAATTTCTTCGAAGAAAACTACAAATACCGCTTTTACACATTTGATATTGTACACGTGTTTACTGCATACAATTTCAGTTAGATCCCAGCAGTAACGTTTTTAGAGGTACATTTCCGTCCAAACAGATATATAGAGTTTAGACTGGTTATAGTCGCATGGACTGTCAAGAACATCAACGCCTTCTATACAGCCCGCCGGTTAATCACCTCATTCACAAGAGACACTAAAAAAACAAAAGAAATATATAGAATGATTTTATTAAAATTAAAAGTTCATAGTGCAGTTTTGGGCTCCGAGAAATATTGGAGATAATCACTTTTCTACTTCCTGTAACACTGAGAAATCCTATAGTCAAAAAGTGAAGTTATGTGTGTATTACTTACTAAGCCACTGTAAACTTACGGGAGGATGGGGGTTAAGATTCATACATTCTTAACTTCCATAGTAGACTATATGGTAAAATTGAAGCCCTCGGATACGGGCCAGCGGTACACAACGAACAGAAATCTCGATGATCCCCTAAACGGGTGAACTCTCTGGGGAGGAAGAGAGATTCCTGTACCTGCCAAGATTCCAAACGCGGTCGTTTAATCGTCTCAATTCAGTGAGTTATCTGATATAATCTGAAATGTTAACTTTTATAAAATTATGTGAAATACGTTTAAGCTCACGGAGGACGCGGACCTCGGCGGAAACGCTGAACGAAGAATTAGGTCACTCTCAAAGTCACAGATAGTGTTATCGTGGAACGCCCTCGAGAGTGCGCGGGCGCTCGTATCTTTGTTTGCGCTCTCAAGAGGACGCACACTTCGGAATAAAGAAAAGTACTACGTACAACGCAGAACAACTGAGAGCAAAATTCACCTAACTGATTTAGTTTTGGGATGAGAAAGAAAGGAAGGACAGGAATGGTGATAGGACGGGCAATGAAAGGGGTGGGAATGGAAGGAAAGAGTACAAGAGATAAAGGCAGGACAGGGATGAAAGATACGAATATAGGGAACGAGAAATGAAGCTACGGAAGATCCTATATTTTCCCCGAGAAACTAAATTGCGCATGAACTACAATATCCCTACTACAAAGAAAACAACTCCGTGACCTGTAGTTCGCAAACGAATTATACCGACCAAACGACCGTCACTTGTCGGCGAAGTTAGTGCCAACTTTTGCGGGGAGAGGGTTCGCGTGGTCAGCGCAACGGATCCCCATGGCCGTTAATTTTGGTTTCCTAAACCGGAGCCGCTATTTTCTTGAAACAGCTCCTCAGTTATCCTCACGAGGTTGAGTGGACCCAGTTCCAGACCCACTACTTCTGAGAAATCTGGCAGCGCCGGGAATCGAGCCCGGGACCTCTGGGTCTGAAGCCAGGAACTCTGATCGCTAGACCACAGAGGCGGTCATGATATCTCTACTAGATGATTAAAAATAAAGCGACTTTCCCTTTAATTTTCAAACATCAATACATCGATTTATACTAAAATATAAGAGTGCATACACTCGTATCAGACTGAAATCTCACTTTCTTCCTAGTGTGAGATGTGATCCGAGTGGTGATCTGAAAACTTACGCAATATACAAGTGGACCATGTGGACAGGATTAACGTCACTTTGAAAACTAACCCTCCAATATCAAGGAGCCACAGCTATGACTGCTATTAAAACTGTATCTGTTGCAATACACAGATCTGCGTACATACTGCACATGCGCAGAATATGTGGTCTAAATATTTAAATGGTATGATTCGGTTATTGCCTATTTACTCATGACTTTAATGGACTACGGCATTACGAATAATGATAATATGAATGATAATGTTTAAACTAACAACTGTTTGATGTAATAAATTTATTTCATAACGGCGTTATATAAGGGATGCTGTGCTCTTATGTAAACACCACTGCAATTAAACAGACCTCTGTTTGTCTGTGTAAACCCCATCAACTTTTGAATGACTGAAACATTCTTTCTGAAACTTCTGAACCCATCTTGACGACATACTCCCCATCAGCCTGTGTCTCTAGGTGAATCTTCCCCATCGTTGCTAGGCAACGCCTCGGTAAATAGTTACCGCTGCAACGAATATACACGTAAGAGCATAAGATTTATTGGAATGTCGTTTTTTATGTGGTCCGTGTTCTATCAAGGAAATTAGGCGATTAATTCTGTTATTTATTAAATGCAAGTTTTTAGAAAACTCAAAGATGAATTTTGTTTTCTCTCTAACAATAAATTCTTCCACTTCTCAGTTTCTCAATTTCTCCCTCTCTGATTCGGCTTCTAAGTGACCTTAACTTCTTTAATAGTGCAAAAGCTTTTTACGTTTACCGTTCTGTTTGTTACCGCTCATTGCAACAAGCAATTGCTCAGCAGAGACAAGCGCCGTGAATATTAGCGCTCGGTCTTCAGGAATGTAGCTTATATCCATAAGGATGTCACAATAAATCAGCAATCTCATTATCCTTGTAGAGATGCAGTCGGCGGACAAGTTCGACAGACATTTAGTGTCAAGGGAACTATACATGCTAGCCCAGGAAACACAGGTAAATTCAGGGATTTATCAGGTGCGTTATGCTTAGTGAAACTTATCAGCGTAAGTCCGATTTTATGCAGTTATGGAACTTTTGCTGAAAATTTGTGTTATCAGCTACACAGAAATTCTGTTTCAACAGTTGCCCCTGCACGATGCTGGTTGACATGACCCACTGCCCTGTCTAGGCACAATCTTTCTTGCTCGTCTTACAATAGAACGTTTTACCTTTCTTGTGCCCTGGAGATTACCTCGTACACGAGCATCATCATTCATGAGTCGCAACACAAGTTCATCTCGTCTGTGATCTCTTGCTAAACCATCTCCTTCCGTACTCCCACTATACAGTCAAGGAAAGTGACGGTTGGTGAACTGGGAGACCATCCTTACGACCTTCTATGACCAATCCAGTCATATTCGTATAAGGGACTCAAGTACTCTCTTACGTGTAGGTCGAAATGATGAGGAACCCCGTGATGATGGTTGAACTGGTCTCAACAACTTCGTCCGAGAAACCTTGTAGTTTCATCTATAGGAAATGAAGGTACAGTGCATGGACACATAGAGACATGGAAAGCGCGTAAGTCTACTTTCGTTTCTCAAAATAAGAAAAGGAGGCCAATAAACGAGTCATTTTGAGGAATATATTAAAGTGCGTCATGTTGTAACGGATTTGATCAACGCATTGCTAGGCAACGGGATCTGTGTTCTCAGTGGACGAATGTTACAGCATGTTGCTAGGTAGCAGCTGGCGAGCCAATGAACTAGCTGGATGGCGATCACGTGGCAACTCCAAAACAGACGTCGCACAACAACAGAGAAAGCTGTGTTTCCTGCATGGTCCGTGCCGCGTCTATATAATGGGAGTGTGTTTGCAGCTGAGTTGAGAGTTCCAGTGTGGAAGCGGGTTCGATACCTCCATCGTAGACCTGCGAGTCGAAGGAGGCGACGGAAAGGGAAGTCTCAATTCTGAGACAGCAAAATATGGTCGCAAATCCCACGAGACTCGGACCCGAGAATGATTTTGCTGGCAAGCACCACCAGCAATCGTAAACGACAGACTCGTCCTCTCGTCAGAGTGAGCGCCCTACATCAGCAAACTCGTAACTGTCTGACTAATAAAAATCTGGTCGTAAGCCCCAGATGGGTGCTTTATTCCAAGACAGACTGGCTGACTGACCGTCAGTCCTAACATAAGACTCAGACTCAGATGAGCTGAGTTGAGTGTTCAGCTGTGGAGTGTTAAGCAGCAGACATCGCTAAGATCCGTTGCCAAGAGACGACTAGTGGGAATTGAGAATCCTAGTGCGTATGCAACGGTGAAAGGGAAAGTGTGTAAATCAGCGATAGCGCTGTATTGATTGTAATTAAGGCAGATTGTAACCTAAGTGCCAATAAATCCAATCATCCGATCCCTACACGTGACAATATTTCATTCTGGCATTTTGAATTGTTTCATTTTGGTCCGTTGAGGTTTTATTGGTAGTTGGTTTCATTCTGGCACTTAAATGCAGATGGCTACCATTTGTTTTATCCGCAGAGAAAGGTGTGAAATGGGCTGCAGTGCCCTAATAACAATTCTGGTGCAGGATGTAGGCATACCTTGCATATAAAAAACTTGTATTTAAAAATATTAAAAGCTGCTCAAGCAGCTTATGCTTGTGCAGCTGCTCAGAAACTGGCAGCCTTTTGTCTAGTCCGAAAGTGTATTACTATGTTCGAAATAGTCCATTACTGAGACCTATCCAGAACCATATGCATTCAGCCCAAAACGTCCCTTTCTCTTCTTTAGCATCCATCTTAATATCATCCATAATACGCGCCTATATTTCCAAAGTATTTACTCGAACAAAAATTGTATGTATTTTTACCGAAGAGATCCAGTCCACATCCTGTCTCCCTACATTCTTGAGATCACTTTAATATTATCCTTCCATTAGTTTCTAGGTCTCCCATTTCGTCTCTTTTCTTTGAATTTTTCCGAAGTAAATTTTATACGGATTTTTTTCTCTCGCATGCATGCTACATGCCGATCACGGTAGCCGAGCGGTCAAAGGCATGCACTGTCTTCGCTCGCTTGGAAGCCGGGATCGTGGGTTCAAATCACACTCAGGGCATGGATGTTTGTGTGCGTTTTTCTGTGTTTATGCACAGGTAGAGCCTTGCGACGAGCTGATCACCCGCCCAAGGAGTCCTACCGTATGTCTAAGATCTAGAAAAACCGAAGTGAACGGAGAAGTTCATGGAGGCAGGCCTAGGCCCACTGGGGCTGTAGTGCCAAGGAAAAAAAAATGCATGCTACATACATGTCCTATCCATCTCCTCCTTCATTTGGTCATTGTAACAATACTCGATGACGAGGACAAACTGTAAATCTCCTCATTATGTAAAACCTCTCAGACTTTATTTCCTTTGTTAGTCTCAAAAATGGCAGCATACTCCTGTTTCTGAACATCGCCCTCTTCAGATGCACTCGAAAACCAGAGCACGCGTTTAAATGCAAACGTGTTCATTATAAAAGAACATCCAGTCCTGGAAAGACCCCTCAAATTCACTTCTATTCCGACCAAAAACAACGGAAACACGCTCGCATTGACTGCTCTCGCGGTGTCGCCACTTTTCTGGCTTCAGCTGTCTTGCTGTCCAGCGTGATAGCAGTAGAGAGGAAGCGCTTATTTATTTATAAAAGGTAAAAGGGTAGCATAGATTATGGAGTGTTTACACAAGGGGTGTTACAACAGCATTTCGATTCTGGTTTACGATCATATGGGTTCAGGATCTCAAAGGAACGCAGGTATTGCCCTCAGGAGCACAGAGCAATCGTGAATGGAGAAGTCGCGTCATTAAGCATGGCAGCCATACCTCCCGTTATCAGGAGAGCAGTACAGTTTCAGGAGACCGAAAGGGCTGGGTTAATGCGATACAAAATTATCATCGTTCTCATGTGTTCTAGGCTCATCTGAAAACAATACTACTGCACATAATTGTTCCTACGGAGTCAATACGCTGATTTGGGGCACAGATGTAGCCCCAAAATTATATAAAAGAAGCAGAGTCCTACTTGAGAAGTTAATAGTTGCTCAGATTGTCAACAAATTTCCAGCATTTTATGAAACTCGAAGATTCGTAACCATGTTCACAAAAGCCCGGTCCTGGTCCATATTCTGAACCAGATAAATCCAATCCGCATCCTGCCAACACATTTCTTTCGGATCCATTTTAATATCATCCTCCCAACTATGTCTAGAATATCCAAGTGGGTCTTCTTCCTTCACGGCTCCGTAACAAAACTTTGTATGCATATCTTTTTTCTCCCACTTGTGCTTCACACCCGTCCATCTCATCCTCCTTTAGTTGGTCATCCTAATAATACATTAATTAAAAGCTCCTAATTTCTTCAGGCTCCTATTACTTCATCCCTCGTGGGTCCATATACTACCTCAGTACTTTGTTCTCAAATATCTTCCGACTATGCTCTTCTCTAAAGCAAGAGACCAGTGATTCTGTATTTCATCATCCCGTTGCAATTGTTCAAATTAGCGTCCATCGTTTATCTTCCGTCAAAATTGCAACACTTTTACTTTCTACACTTCAACACTACATGTTTCAGTCTGAAACGGCCATCTTAAGGTGTTTTTATGTAACAGATATTTTAGTAAAGACAACATCACGCGCTGTGGAGGAAGCGAATACAAACCAGGAGCATATGACAGTCAAAAACTGAAAGTAGACCACGAACGTGAGGGGCAAGCTACCGAGAAAAACGCCTTGATACATTTACGAAAATGACGACACCCAGGGTGAGATGAAATAATATGCAACAGAAATTTTAAAGGATTTTATCTCGTTTTACTTGCAAAGAAGACTACAGCGTATCATTTTAACACGAATTAAAACAGTGTAGCAGTTTTTAACACACTTTTAGTAAAATATCTGTAATACAAAAATACCTGAAGATGGCCGTTTGTAGTGTTGAAATGTAGAATGTAAAAGTGTTGCAATTTTGACGGAAGATAAACAATGGACGCTAATAAGAGACCAAGTTTTACATCAATGCAAAATTACAGAAGATAATTATACTTTTGTTGCGATGGATTCTAGGTTGTATGTTTTTACACAGAGACTGGAATGCAAATATTTCTTAAGCGAACCATAACAAACATACCCTGAATTTAATCTGCTCTTAATTTCTTCATGAGAGGGATATTAATGATTGTCGTTACAATTTATTTGAACTTTGCCACATTTTCAAAGTGTGCGTGAAATAGATGAAGATCGTCGAAAGACCATTGACCAACTTTCTGAGGAAACGAACATCTCATGGAGCACGGTCCAGCGAATTTTAACCGAAGGTTTGCACATGAGACGGGTGTCTGCAAAATTTGTTCCTCGCTTGCTCGGAGATGACCAAAGAGAAAACCGCGTGAATGTTTGCCGCGACTTGAAGAGTGAAGTGCAGTTTTCCCTAACAGAAAGCAAAATTTCACGCACACTCTTTGTTCCTTCTGGTCGGCCATCTCACTAATCGCCAAAGGGTTGAAACAGGAACGCACACAACAGAGCACCACAGACAAACCACTTAACTCAGACTGACGCCAGCTCACTAACAGTAGCGGGAGACCCCCAGCTAACACCACCTAGCAGCACAACTCGTAACTACAAAGCATGCGCGCGCAACACGTCGTTTCCGGTTATTTTTGGGTCCCCCTTCGTACTAAACACCTTAGGCCGCAGAAACCATGTACAGTAACTACACAACATGATTCGCCGTGTTCGAGATCTCCTCCACATCATGTTACATTATTACAAGTGACAACCTTGATATGAATTTTAAGTCATTAGGACGATAGTGATGAGAAAAGATTCACGTAACCGTAAATAGATTTTGAAGGGCTGTCGCCGGAGAGGGAACCCCACCCGATACTGTCAGGGCTTCTCGAGGGCCATGAACAAGCCGAAGATGGGTTTAGATCCGCGGACAATGTCACTGTGGCTTTAATTCTCTTGCAAAATGAACTAGACTGAACCTGTCAAGTGTACCTGGGAAAATTTACCACAGATTCGTCCAGAGATTCAGAGGTAGGTACAAGATTGGCAGCCCTGACAGGTGGAAAGAGTGAGAGAGCGAGAGGTGTGTTTCATGTTTCATGGTATCGCTTTCACTGCTGGCCGTGTAGCAGCGCACTGCCGTGTGCCGTGTCTACAGCGTCTTCATTATGGATGATGTCGGATTATTGACAAGGATGAAGGTCCTAGTCAGGTTGAAGCTTGCGTGGGACGGCTGGAAACTAGGCCATCCTCATTTCTCGGTATTCCCTACACTACTAATCTCTTACCGCCTCCTG
Source organism: Cryptotermes secundus (assembly GCF_002891405.2). Classification (NCBI taxonomy): domain Eukaryota; kingdom Metazoa; phylum Arthropoda; class Insecta; order Blattodea; family Kalotermitidae; genus Cryptotermes; species Cryptotermes secundus. The sequence goes on along the minus strand of NW_019724588.1, from coordinate 1,379,063 downwards.
TAATCATGTCTGCAGTTTCCTCTACACAGGCGTCTTGGAATAGCGTGTCTTAAACAATTGTAATTGTAATATAACCTGAATTAGAGACAGTTTCCGTTCATAAAATTTTAGAAATATCCTCGTGTAGGACGCGTAGGAAGTTGACCCTGCGCTGCCGGCTTCCTCCAGCTCCGACCCTGACAGTCTATGTACCTAAAATTAATATCAATTAAGAGCACAAAGCCCGCTGAAATTTCAACAGGAAACTGTTCAAATCAAACTTCATGAAGAATATCTAACCTTAATAACTTGAAAAGTTAGAAAAATGCAGCTACATTTATACCAAAACACTAAACTTGATAGAATAACAATGTGTACCAAAATGTGCTGTTACACAAAGGAAATATTGAGGGAAAATGAGAATACCGTTGCACCAACTCAAGCATAACTACCACTGCTGTCATCTTATGGTCCTACTCGTAACTACCGAGAGTACGTGCGTTCTCCTTCTATGCATACGGAAACAAAATCCTATCCCTAGCGTCCCTTTTCGTACCAAGAAAACTACGGAACTATAATGAGTATTATAATGACGTGTGACAAAAGCCATACGAGAGTTTCGTGGCAGCAATGAATTCCAGCTAATGCCTAATCTCGATTAATGATTTTCTGTAAGCCTCCATGAATTTCATGCCAACGTTAACATTAGTTACGCCAATAGCATTCAACAATACAGAGTCAAGTAGACCTGTCCCAACCTTTATTAACTTCATTATGAATGTTATTGTGGGGACTAGCTAGGGTGCGAGAAATTCTGGCATCATTCCCTAGAACGTATTTATCTGCAGTCTACCTAGCGACGCTGTCAGTGATTCAGACTATACAACGTCGAATGGAAGGTCTGGGATTAGGCAGTCATAGCTCAGATTTAAATACTCTCCCGGCATTTTCCGTTCATGCCTGAGGAAAATTAAGATAAACCTAAGTCGGGACAACCGGTGTCCCAGCCGAACTTCGAATAGGGACGTTCCAAGTACAAACGTTACCACTTCAGTCAAATTTGGTGAAAATGATGGATAACCTCACTCGTAACATATTCTCCAAGTACAAAAGTGATTCGGCTTATAAACAGATCTATACCGTGCGCAGTGGGTCACTGTTCAACTGGACACTTTTCCTGTGTTTCTTTATGAACTTAAATTAACGCCTACGCCACACTGCCGCGTCATATAACGGACCAGGACTCGGTCACACCGAAAGATCGAAGTTCAGTTCTAACAAAGCAACACTGCGGTCATCTTGATCTTTCGGCCACACTGATTTCTAGTAATACACGTAATTATCTCAATTTGCATGACTTAATTTCCTCATGACTACTTGAAAACCTTTAATGGCCGACATCCGCTATTTTATATATGTCGCAAAGTTCTGTTTCATTGTCAAAGTGCGGAATGGCATATACTTCTGGATTCAATATTGAGTTTGCATGTATTCCTTGAGATCCTAAAATGTTTAGCAAAATAAATAAATATCGTTATTAGTAGAGCAGTTCCATACAGAATGTTTACTTAATAGGAAACAAATTTAAACAGTTCTAAACAAAACAGCATTTACATCCAGAATTTTCTTGGTGACACCAAGGCAAAAAACACGAGTGTTTGAGCATCATATAATTAGAATACCATACATGTAGAATATAGCGAATACTTAATGATGTTCTCTACGGAAGATTCCTGAATTTCAGGTAACTTATTCTGAATCTGATACAGTAAGTTTCTTTTCAATACATATTATTATACCACTTTCATGGGTCTTGTTACTGGTACAGACAAATGCAATTATTTGCTTATTCGCTGCACAACTTCATTTTGTGCAATATTTTCACCTCGTATATAAAAAGATAAATATTAACATTTCTGTAGTTTGTTCAATATATTTGTGTTTCGGGGTGTTTCATTTATTTTCCATGATAGTACAGTATTTATATCCATAAATACAAGATCACTCCATTTATCGATTTTGTTCCTATTATTTGTTAATCAATTTGCTTCTGGATCTACAGGGAAGTTCCATATAGCTAATTATTAAAAGTTCTGCTCACTTTCCCGATTCATTGGCACATTCTCAGGAACTGAATGAAGCAAGCACCAGGCAGTGGGAGTGGTGGTGGTCGTGGTGCAGGATGCATTTCGATTCTGGTATTCTATGAATTCCACTGATGTTAAAAACCATGACGTGGTAAAAAGGAAGCAAAAAAAAAAACAACACATTCCAGCAATTCTTTCGTTCTCATGTTTCAATCAACAGAACAATATCACCGGTACCGAACATGTGAAAGAGTTCCGGTATTTTTCACAACTGTGAACATGAAACCAAATGCAACTGAGATCAAAGACTGAAAGATAACTTCCAATAAAATTACAACACATATAATCATTTAATTACAAAATGTATATAAAACTATTTAACCGCAAACTCTGTAGTCTATACAGATTGTATTTGAATAAGCTAGTTATACTCATCAATCATGCGATCAATATATCAACTGAACTGTCAGAAACATTCAGAACGTGTTTACGAATACTATTTTTTTTTCATTGGCGCTACAGCCCCAATTTGGGCCTAGGCCTACCTCCATGAAACTCTCCGTTTCATTTCGGTTTTACCAGATCTTAGACATATGGTAGGGGTCCTTGGGCGGGTGATCAGCTCGTCGCAAGGCCTCTTCCTGTACACAAACACAGAAAAACGCACACAAACATCCATGCCCTGGGATTCGAACCCACGATCCCGGTTTCCAAGCGAGCGAAAACAGTGCATGCCTTAGACCGCTCGGCTACCGTGACCGGCTTACGAATAATTTATGTATGCATAAATCATGCGCTATGCATGTACAAATCAGAGTACACGGCTAGTGTTCATTTCAAGGTACACGCTCAGTAGGATCTGAAACAGAACATACAATTTCTTGGCCACTACTGACGCCTGAAGAGAACATACATGCAACATCCCTTCGCATAATGACTTTTTTGTTTTTTACATCTCTCTAGGCTTCAGCTACCGCCTCCTATAGCGCAAATGGACCACAACCTCATAAAGCACGTACTGCCTGCTTTCTGAAGAGAATGGATCATGTTAATTGTTAATAACGAACCCCATTGCCTGTAGTCCGCAAGCAAACTATACCGACCGAGCGACCGCCGCTTGTCGGCGAAGTTAGTGCCAGCTCTTGCAGATAGAAGGTGTCACATGGCCGTGAATCTCGGTTTTCTAGGCCGGAGCCGCTATTTCCTTGAAATAGCTCCTCAGTTATCCTCATGAGGCTGAGTGGACTCCGTTCTAGACCACTACTTCTCAGAAAATCTGGTAGCGTCAGGGATCGAACCCGGGACCTCTGGATCTGTAGCCAGGAACTCTGACCGCTAGACCACAGAGGCGGTCACTGTTTATTATTAGTACATATTTAAACTGATTGTTTAGATCAGTTTTACGTCATTGGAAGTAAATTTGGGCCGCCAAGATGATATATGAATCGACTGTGACCGTGAGGAAGGGTAAGGATTCTAGTGAAAGAAATTGTTTTTTTGCGACATACGAGAAGGTGGACGAACGCACGGATGAGTTAGTGGAGAAGAGCGTATTATTACGTCAACTCTCACAAAAACATGATCTAATCATGGGCGCCAGTCTCCAGCCACTCGACTTTGTTTCCAACAAACTCTGACTTCCATACGTCATGGACAAGATACATTTATTAGCTTCCTCGCTACGTCCTCTATTTCTTCTTTGGTATTTTGCTCACTGATTTACTCCACAAGAGTCCTCAGGGTGAGACGCTAGCCTCTTCCACCTGTGCAGTAAAATCGCGAAGAATTTTCAACACTTCTGATAAATTTCCTTAACTAATTCCCTGCAAATGATAGTCGTTCGATTCTTTAGAAATTTCCACATCTTATGGAACTGGAAAGTTCGTCACTCTTTAGTAATGGCTCGTCGCTGAACCCTGTACTGGACCTGTCGGCAACTGCCGCAAAGAAAGAAAAGTGTATTAACGTTCCTACAGGCGAGTCTGCGGTAAATGTCTCTTCATGAAGTGGCGAACCATTCAGAGGGCACAGAAGCCTACGACGAGGCTCAACATTTCGCCCTTAGAATTTTTTGTCTTTTCTCTCTGTAATAATAGTCTTATTTTTTTTTTCTATTTATATATAATTCATAGTATTTAAAATGAAAATACCCATAAATGTATACTTGTGATTAATCATTATGGCGTAAAAATTATACGCTAAAATTTCCATTACTCCTAATGCAAGTAATTCTTTTATTCGCATATTGGGGGGTGGATTCCAACTGGGTCCACTCGGCACGGCGGCCACTGATTGACCTATTATGATGATGGAGAATTACTCTGACCGAAGATTGGCAGGAGAAACCGAAGTACTCGGAGAAAACCCGCCCCAGCGCCACTTTGTCCACCACAAATCCCACTTGACCAGACCCGGGTTTGAACCCGGGCCGCCGCGGTGGGAAGCCAGCAACTAACTGCTTGAGCTATGGCGCGGCCTTAATGTAAGTTGAATTGTATATATAATAGAGGTATATGTAGTGGGTTGAATGGGACAATGCTGGTAAAACTCCCCTGCTTTCTAACCTTGTCACTAAACTAAGATAAGTACGTACATGCCTCAGGCTTTGGCTGCGCGATCTCTGGGATTAGAGGCCTCAGCACCCTTCAGATACAAAGTGGAGTGAAAGAGAAACTTCCTGCTTGTGACGGAGGTCCAGTCTGTAACCAATCACTGAACTGACCGAAGTAAACTAGACATCCATGTTAAGTTTGAGGTTCTCACAGCGACGCCTAAAAGACGTCTCTTTTCTAGCATATAACCTTCTGTAGTCCGGTGAAAATCAACCCACGTTTCCAGTAACATATCATCTCGTCTTCAGTGTGAAGTAAGAAGCCATACGTTCCTCCGAAACATCAGCTGACTTTCACCGAGCTGACGTTATATCCAAGAATATATAAATTTCATTATCCATGCATTGTTACTCGTTAACAGACGTTCTGTAATAACTGAAGACTTCGCAAAAAGTAAAGTGGAAAATACTGAATATTATCGAAACAGGAATTTAAATGTTAACATATGTGGTAATATAACCTACATTTGGCAACGCTAACGCCAAGACCCTCAATGCTTTATTATTTCCGTAATAACTTAACAGGTCTGCAGAAGTAAACTCTGCACTTTAATCATGGCAGCTACTGCTGGGTCCGCACAAATGGACTGCAGGTACAGAAATGCTCGATACGTAGCAAAGAGAAGGGACTTGTCATTTTAGGTAATAAGAATAAGCAAGAAATATAATCAAATTTCATGATATTCAACTTAAGTTGTTACTCCTTGGAAAAGCTGCAGGAAAAACAACGTAAGTGAAAGAAGGGCAAAGACGAAAGAATGGGATTTTAACTCACAGCTTATAAGCAAGTACAGAACTGACGCACATAAATTGTGACTCAGGTATTATTTTCCTGAAATGGATCCATTTTCCTACAGGACTAAGCATATTTCAATGAAGTAAGTAGGAATACGGTCAGTTGCTGCGCATAAAGTAGAACTGAATACAAGTAAGATGCCTGTTTTATTATTTCTGTTGTACCCCCATAACACAGAGAAAAAAAACAAATGTAGAGAATTCGGTGGCGAAACAAGGAAACCCTTCACTTTTAAGATCAATAAGGAGACAGGAGTAAAACATTAAGCTACATCTTGTGAGAACCTGAGGTGAATATGGCAAACTCAAAATCGTGTCCGGTGGACGGTTCTGGGAATCTTCTGGTACTGTCAGGACACAAGTGTCAGTTAGGTATTTAGAGATAGCTTACGTCTAAAACGAGCCGGGATAGCTCAGTCGGTAGGTACAGCGACGGGATACGAGCTGGAAATCCCGGGTTCGATTCTCGGTAGTGCAAGAGTTTTCTCCTCTCCACAGAGTACAGACCGACTCTGGGGCCCATCCAGACTCAAATCCAATGGTTACCGAGGGCTCTTTCCCCGGGGCTAACGCAGCAGTGGCCTGAAGGTGACCACTCACCACAATCTAGTGCCGAGGTCAAAACAGGTGGAGCTATACTTCCACTACCCCATNAACTAAGAAAAACACGACGTTTCGGAAACTGGATCTGTTTCCGTCCTCGGGTGAGGGAAAAACACAACTGTGTCCAGTGATTGAGGCTAAGGGACCCAACAGAATAGGTGTTTTCCCTCACCTGAGGACGGAAACAGATCCAGTTTCCGAAACGTCGTGTTTTTCTTAGTTATCTTAAAAACCAGGACGATGGATAAAGTCCGAAAACCCAATATCTCTGTGTGTTATACACCATCGTCAAAATCCTATAGTAACTACTCAATCATAGACTATTGAGAAAGACTGGTTTCCGCTCACCGCGCCAGTTGAATCACATCGTACCCTTTAACTTAGGCATTTTTCTGTCACTGTGCGTGCGTGTTCAGTGGAACATTACAGTTTTCACCTACCGTTTACAAGGTCCCACCAGGGAAATCCATTGTGATTGTATAACTGCTGTGTTATAGTGTTTTAACTACCGGATCTGGCTACAAGCGGTGTCATCTCGCTCTCGCCAACAGTAAACTTGTTACGATCTGTCTTCATATCAACCGGGCGTGCCCCCGTCTTGTGCTAGTTTATATAGACTCTGAATGGTAAGTTATTTAAGGACAATATACCAACTGAAGAGCTTAGGTCTCATTTAATATAATGAGGTGAAGTGGAAAGAATTTGATAGGAGTTTGCTGTTGCCTGGTCCACAATGCCCATAACTGCTCGGCACCTTGTTTTCGAAGAGTAGAACACAAGTAATATTTTTAATTGGCTGTGTTCCCAGTATTCACATTTAGAGCATCCTGCTGAACGCAGGACATTTGTTAAATATTTGTAATTCACTGCTCTGCTAATTTCAATATACCCTTAATATTCCTTGATGCATTTAAGGGTTCAATACTGTGAAACGATCATTTCGCATGAACTTCTGAATTTTTATTAAGAGAACCTCTTATATTAGAACAACTACGTACAGAAATATCCTTCTTGAGAAGCTGACTGTCTGCTAGTTGGTCAAGCAATTCCTCGCCCCTTACACCATATGAAGATTCACTGCAGAATTTACAAGAGCCTCTCTCAAGGACTGCCGCCTTATCATGCAAAGGATGTTTGCGCGTCCCAGTTACCCGGAAAGCTATGCTAGCGGGAGAGTAAGCTTCTGGTAGAGCTGCCAGTCCTAGACAGGTCAAAGGGTAAGGACCAAACGAAGTGTCGACCCCGATCCTCCAGGTTGGGATATGGGCGTGAGGATAGGAAACCTGCACAGCCTACGGAAGAGGCCAAGACCAGCACGGGGTTGTAGGTCCAGTAAAGAAAAAGTTTTAGCAGCCAGTCTTTGAACCCTACGATGGGGCAGGTGAATCAAGTCCACAACTTCTCACCTTACTTAATACAGATTTTAATATAATTCTCCTTTCCTCGCTAGGTTTTCAAAACCATATAGCTGATTCCCTTCTGATTTCCTGTCTCACATTCTGAATGCACATCAGTCTCTCGTATGGGTGTTACATTCCCTTCCCATCACACCCTCCATTTTGCCAGAATAATAACTTACTTTATATATCATGAAACGTCCCACTACGTGTAATTTTCTCCTTACACTTGTTACTTCCTTTATGAAAATATCCATCTCATCTCCTCAGCACTCTTTCATCAAACACCTTCAACTGCTCTTCTGACCTCAGGGTGACAGTACAAGTCTCACGCCCACATAAAAATAGGTGAAGAGGCCTTCTCGGTTATGATACCGTGCAGTCTTGGACGCACATGTTCGTAATTTGCCCATCACCGAAGTATTTTAGTGTAGGCACGTTTGCAGTTGTAACAATTCCATATTTCTTCTGATTACTCACACGGATCCACTACAATGGCAGAGAGTTCTAGGTCAAACATCTCTGAAATTAACTTAATAATTTTTATAGTACAGAATCAATGTATCCTATCAGGATAGTACAAGCAGTAGCACGCGTGACCTGCGTTCCTTGCTAACATCTCCAAGTCTGGATGGGCAACGTATTATATCAGGATAGTACAAGCAGCAGCACGCGTGACCTGTGTTCCTTGCTGACATCTTCAAGTCTGGGTGGGCAACATATCCTATCAGGATAGTACAAGCAGTAGCACGGGTGACCTGCGTTCGTTGCTAACATCTTCAAGTCTGGGTGGGCAACATATCCTATCAGGATAGTACAAGCAGTAGCACGGGTGACCTGCGTTCGTTGCTAACATCTTCAAGTCTGGGTGGGAACATATCCTATCAGAATAGTACAAGCAGTAGCACGGGTGACCTGCGTTCGTTGCTGACATCTTCAAGTCTGGGTGGACAACATATCCTATCAGGATAGTACAAGCAGCAGCACGCGTGACCTGTGTTCCTTGCTAACACCTTCAAGTCTGGGTGGGCAACGTATGTTTCCGAAAGACGAATTTTATCCCCTTTTTCAACATTTTTGTAGGATATGTCACTATAAAGCCCATAAGCAGGCATAGCTATTTTCTATCACATCATTTCACGTGCACTCTCTCACCCCATTCAACGACAAAAAGGCCATACAGTCCTATACGACCGCTACATAACCAGTAGCATATAAAGGCACACAAAGGTGTAAATGCCTACACTGTTTTACGAACCTAAACCTTCCGATCGAAAGGAAAATCTGTATATCGTGCTGCCAATGCGTTCTTTCCTTCAGACTTCTGAAGAACGGAAACCTTTCTTCAAGACTTCACTCTGTATGATGCCAAAGTTGGAAGAACGTGTAGTACGCAGAACATGTTAGAAAAATGTGTGCACGTACTTTCCGACATATGCTTGACGGATCACATCTTTATACTGTCAAAGAACACGAACTTAAAGAAAGTCGTGTTTTAAACGTAAAGAGTTTTTTTAGTCCATGATAGAAATGAAATTTAAATTTGGGAAATTCAATCAAAATCGATAGAGACATATTTGACAAAAATATTATTTTGTGACAGAGACCCGGGCCCGTTTTTCTCTTCCCGTTATGTTTAGATTATTTCGGCACGCAAAATATTATTTGCGGTAGTTGCCTCTATATGGGATTAAAATTTATTCTAAATTAGCAAAGCTGTTCGGAAGAAAATTTGTATCTCCACTCATTGCACTAACTTAAAGTAAAATGTGGGATCCTACAGCGAACGCCATCTACGTCTTCCGGAAGTGGCGTCAGCACGTACGAGATGAACACTTGATTGATCACGTGATTCCATCCTGCCTAGCGTGATACACGCCACTCGCTTCCCTTAGCAACAAAATGGTGAACTTCAGAGACATGAGGATGTGCAAGTACCAGTGTATCAAAATAGTTCGTGTATATAAATTTAAATACATTATNAAACTTAAAAAAGTGTCACATTTGACGGAAGGAACTTGATTGTTCATTATATTCTAATTAGTCTGGGGGGGCACGCGGTACCGTAGTTGGTTGAGGCACTATGCTACAAGCCGGAATGTCGTGGGTTCAAGTTCCGATGAGGCCATTGGAATTTTTCAATTGACCTAATCCTTCCAGCCGCACTATGGCCCTGGGGTCGACTCAGCCTCTAACAGAAATGAGTACCAAGAATATTCTTGGGGGTAAAGTGCGGCCGGCGCGTAAGGCTGACAATCTTACCGCCAACTATGAGCTGATTGTCTACAAAATGTGGGAACTTGAACATCCCACAAACCAATGGGCCTTCACGGCCTGTTACAGGTATACCTTTACTTACTTTACTTTTTACATTCTAATTAATCACGTTTCTGTATAGAATTATAAAAGAACATTTCCATGTATAACACAGGTTAAAAATGAAAATATTACTATTCATCGTATAGATCACTGTTGACAGAGCATTAAAAAGAAAATTTGACGGATGCCTACTTGTGAACCTGGATCTCTAAAGTAAATAATATGTGAATAACAAATTTTACGCTTTGTAATCTAGTATTCATTATACAAAAAAAGAACTGCTTTCATTTCCAAGGATCGCCATATCAACACATCCAGAGAACATATGAGCACCTTAAACAAAAGAGGGTTAGAGAGAAGCCCCTGTGGTCCAATGTAACATTTCATATGGGAATTTTTATGGCATGTCTAAGTAAATTTGTACAACATGAATATATGCAGTAATTTTACATCTGTACATAAATTATTACATCTTCTTTATCGTATCTTTCGACGTTCATAGTCCTACCGTAAACAAAATCTGCATAAGCGTAATACAACTGATCAGGATAGCCAAAGAAGATATAGAATATTGCCATCAGTGGGATATCTTCTTCGTAACAGAGTTTAATGGCGATTCTGTAACAAATTATACAACGTACATAAAGTTATGAACATTATTTCGAAACTAAATACTCCATCTTCCCCGATTAGTACTGTAAACTGACCGTACCCGAACTGTCACACTCTTAGTTGGCGTTTCCTTACTCATGGGCTAGCACCATTGATCCTTGCCTTCTGATCTGTGCTGAAAAAATATAATTGGAACCTCCAATCTTTGTCGTAACAGTCGTAATAACTTCAAATCTCAATACTACTTGCATACTCCAAGTAGTTTTTAAAAGGTTATAGATAACTACTTAAAAAACGAAACTTGCTTTTGTTCCGAAGCAGCAATAGCTGTAAGCGTAGTCTTAATATCTCGACATACTGACTTACTTACTTACTCATGGAGCTGAGCCCTTCTGGAGGAGCCGCCAATTCTACAGCTATTCAAGAATTTCCCAGCATTTTATGGAAACCGAAGGTTCATTTCCGTGTTCACAAGAGCCCTCCACTGGTCCCTGTCCTGAGCCAGATCAATTAAATCCATACCATCCCATCTTATTTCTATAAGATCCAGTTTAATATTGTCCACCGACCTACGCCTTGATCTTCCCAGTGGTCTCTTTCCTTCTGGCTTTCCCACCAATATTCTATACGCATTCCTCGTCTCCCCCATTCGTGCTACATGCCCTACCCACCTCATCCTCCTTGACTTGATCATTCTAATTGTACTTGGAGAAGAGTACATGTTATGAAGCTCCTCGTTGTGCAGTTTTATCCAACGTCCTGTCACTTCATCTCTCTTCGGCCCACGTTCCACCCTTTCTCAAACACCCTCGGTCTATGTTCCTCCCTTAATGTCATAGACCAAGTTTCGCACCCATACAGAACCACAGGCAAAATTGTAGTTTTGTATATTCTAATTGTAATGTTTTTGGACAGCAGACGAAAAGGTTCTGGACTGAATGGTAGCAAGCATTATCCGAGTGATATTTCGACATATCACACATAAAACAATATTCTTATTTCCAATTTCATCTATTTGATATTCATGGCTCTATCTTAAAACTTCATAAGGTCATGTGTTACTTACAAATGCATAGTGTGTAATGCACGAAATGCTAAGAAACAGATAGGTTTCGAGTTTGACGAATGTGAAGAAACAGAGACAGAAATAAAAGGTTGGGGAGGCAGTTTGGAGAATGAAGTACGAGGCAGACAGATGAAATGGGAAATGCGTAACCTATCATGATACATTGTGTGCTTTATAAATAATAAAATTGTACCAATCGTGATACATGGTTCGATGGACATCGGACAGACGGACAGACAGACAGACTCAGTTACATCTTCCCATACCCTTCATAGCATAACGTAATATCAGTTATTACTTTATCTTGATTTATGTCATTTTAGACAATTACGTGAAATTCGACGGATATATGGGTGGATGAATGAACAGCTGCCATATTGGCTGGTAGGTTTAGTAAAAATATACTTTCAATCAATAATTGTTAAATCATGTTACACGATTCTAATGGTTGTTATCCCTGCTGTGTTGACATCCTAGAGCATCACTGGATATATGCGTATTTTGATAAAGTAGACAAAATTTCTAAATAAGATCAGTATTCTTGCCATACGAAACTACAATCTGCTGTTACTTCGGCTTTCGTTTAAATGAAATGCAACGTCATATGGCATGATAATAAGCGAACAAGGCGTTAACAGAATGCAGAAACAAGCTACGGTGACCGTGTTCAAGGCGCTAGCCCGAAATTCGAATGCAGTGACTGTGAAAGACCATTCAGAATTCAGTCAGGATTGTCGGTATCCGAGAAGACATTCGAACCGGAACCTCAGAATACAAGTCTTACAATCCAATGCTTTATCCTTTGAGCCTAATTATTCAGTAAATTTCACAACCGAATTAAAATCCTTCTACAAACGTGTACAAACGTGAAGGTTTGTGAAGGCGAGTGAAAGGTCTGAAATTAAGCAATTTCGGGTTGCCATAGTAACAAACTATCCAGCGTTAACACGTAAGGAGTACTTTACGGATATGGTCGACATCATTTCATGCGCACGAAATTGATTCATTGATGCTATGTTTAGAATCAATTACAGCTGTATTTTCTCTGGCACTTCCTAAAAAAGTAACTCAATGCCCATAAGTCGTTTTTGAACGGCAGTGATATTGTAGCCTAATACGCAACAAGCACATCAAGGTTTATTATAACGAATCCATAACCTTTACTATTTCTTATAAAAAATTACATTCTGAGTTATATTTGCATTCCATCTAATTAGGATTGACTTCCTCTGCAATCAGATAGCCTACAAGAACCACAATTCCTCTACTCATGTTTTCAGTACACACTGACTTCAACTGGCCGTTTTTATTGTGTATTATGTAAACAGACAACTGCGTAGAAGTCAGTGTAGTTGAGAGCAGGCTTTCTGAGTTCTATCCGGATGAGCCGGATCTCCTTGCTATGCACACAGTTTGCTACTGAACAGAAACAGAAACATCACATCTTGTATAGTGTAAATTTGCCTGCGCCGTGATCACTGCAGGCTTATCAGACTTACACTGAGCTTCTAATTCCGTGTTCTCCGCACAAACTGCGGGAGCGCGCGGCAAACTGATGGGCATTCATTCGGAAATCACCTGATCACTGAGTCAGTCACTGCCGGTCACTATAGTGCTCAGTCATGTGTCCTTATGGCTCGTGCGAGATACAATTTAGAACAAAGACTTTTCATTTTTGAGTGTTATGCGGAAAAAAAACTGAAACAAATAGTGCAGGAGAAAATTTCGCCGTAAATCTTCGGAAACATGTTCATCTGGAGATACAATTTTAAAATTAGTGAAGGAAGTTCGAACCCACGGTATTTTAATTTACAGAATGCCGCTAAAGACAAAGCGTGAGGAAAGACTTTATGACATCGGTAAGGTGACGTCATAAGAGTCGTTTCATTTTTAAAAAATAAGGTAAGTAGGCTAGAAGAATCATAATTCTTTCGCAGAATTACTGGGTTTTTGGACTTTTTCCATCGTCCGGAATTTTAGGTAATAGAGGACTAGACGTTTCAGAAACTCGATCTGTTTCCGTCTTCAGGTGACAAAGGAAGACACCTACCCAGTTGGGACCCTTAAAAAGAGCTAATCTCAATCATTGGACTCCTAAGAGGCCCAACTGAGTAGGTGTCTTCCTTTCTCATCTGAAGACGGAAACAGATCCAGTTTCCGAAACGTCGTATCCTCTATTACCTAGAATTCCGGACGATGGAAAAAGTCCAAAAAAAACAGTAATTCTCTGTGTCATCCACCATCGTCAGAACCCTTTAGAATCTACTGATAATTCGTTCGCTTCACCAAATATTATTAGGCTGATCAAATCAAGGAGGATTTGGTGGCCGAGACATGTAACACACATGCGCAAGCAGCACAAAATTTCTGTAGGAACATCTGAAGGAGCAGACCACAGTCCCGTCCCGTCAGCTGCACCTACATATCGGGGATTCAAACCCAGAGCCCCGGTTACTCATTTGGAGAAGTGTGGCAAGAAGAAGCGTGGAAGTGCCTTCAGCTATACTTGGGGGGGGGGAAGAGAGTGAGACTGACGCAACGTAACTAGAACCCCAGACTAAGCCAAACATACCCTACAGTCCTTATCTCAGTTAGTGGACTCAGTAAATGCACTGCTTATTTTCAGAACAGCCAGATCTAAAAATACCGACAGTACAGTGCTTCACCTTCCTAGTAGTGATAACACAACGTCTGATATCGCTGCTCCATTTATATTCCTCGCGAAAGGAAAACTGTGACTTGATAAGAGTCAAATATACAGCACGAGGAAGCTACAGTGAATCATGACGACAGCAGTGCGAGCCAATTGCGACGCAGGAATTGGTCAGTGGGAAGATTTAAAGACGCAAGGGGCAGGTGTCATTGATAACGCGTTCTGGGCGGCTAAGTAGTTAGCTCCATGAAGCTGAGTCCTCGTTGAGAAGCCGCAAAGTCGTTCAGCAACACAAGAATTTCCCAAAATTTTATGGTCCCCGACGGTTCATTACCGTGTTCACAAGAGCTCTCCACTAGTTTCCATCCTAAGACAGATCAATCCACTCCATACCATCCCATCCTATCTCCCTAAGATCAACTTTAATATTATCCTCCGACCTACTTCTTGGTCTTCCTAGTGGTCTGCTTCCTTCTTGCTTTCCAACCAAAATCCTCCATGCATTCATCTTCTCCCCCATGCGTGCTACATGCGATGAGGAAAGTACGAGTTATGAGACTCCTTATTACGCAGTTCTCTCCAACCTTCTAACACTTCTTTTAACGATCCAAATATTCTCCTCAGTGTTCTAAGCGACTAGAAAATAATCAATTTCATACTACTGAAAGGAATAAATTAGCACACCGTTGGACCAAACGGTTAGAAAGTATTTTGCCAAATCTTACATTGCTATGTCATCTGACCCTTGAGCGTTATCTATAGAAAATGCCATATGTCTTCCCAGACAGCATAAATCGATCCCGAAAAATTCCGTTAGCATAATTTCCTCTAAAACGTGTGTTGTTGTTATTACTGCAGTTATTAATAAGAATGAGGTAGAATACGTATCTGAAATCGCCTTATGGACAACAAAAGTCGTAGGGCTCTGTGTAGTCACATTTTCTTCTGCTTTTTAACGTTATACCCGACGTCATATTATACGTTAACATCTGCAGCAGTGAAGATTAAGGCCAAAATTCATAACAATGGATATGTTTTCTTGATCGTGAGCCAAAAAGTAGATGGAAAGTAGACTGGGAGAAAATGCATAAAGTAGAAGTAGACTACTCTAGCTTCTACATGGGTCTCAGTCTACATTGTATGGCATGTAAAACGTGTCAACCTTCGAGATATATCGCCTTCTACCCCGTACGAGTATGTCGCAACACTGAATCGACTTGTAGTCTCATAAGGAAAATATTCGACAGGAAAGAAAGATTAAAAGAGAGAGAATACGAATTCAGTACGGACAGAGAAGAGAGAATAAGAGGATGAAAAATGGAACCCATGAATCGCGATTGAGAAAAAAGAAAATAATAAAATATGAATCAAAAATTTGTGATGGATGTTGCATCAGAAACGATCGTCAGATAAATTCTTATTACAACACTTTTTACTTCAACTTCCGCTGGTGAAGACGCAAGAAGGGAAGCTACAATGAGAATCAGTTTTAGCACTGTGAATTATTGAAAAAAATAAATAAAATAGTTCCAAATGCGAGAAGGATTGAAAGTGATAGCTGGGTTAGAAGGGTGAGTTATATATAAGGAAGGGGCACCGTAATACATTTTCCTATTGAGGTAGTAAATATCTGCTTACTAACAAAAGAATTTATACAGACACTTTGTAGAAAATGTTGTGTTTGTGAAATAACGGAACAAATTCACTACTTGATTTATAAGAAAGAGACGTCATGAGCTGCTGTTACTATGGAGACAAGAATAGAGTGGCAGAATAATAAGATCGCACGTGTCAATTCAGAAAACAAACCGAAGATTCTCAAAGAGAACATAAGATGTAGCTAATTGCTGTGCTGGTTCATAAAATATCAACCTTAAGAATAACCACTGATTTACCACACTCTCTGAATTCAGTAAGAAAATATATCGCACATTATGTATCAGCACACGGTTTCAAAATGACCATTTATCATATCAAGTTTAATAGCTTAAATTATGTACATTTCAGAAAAAAATAATCCTTATCAGCAAGAAAGTTGTAGCCTCAACAAAGGAAATACATTAAATTTAATTCTGAGACCACGGGGAAGGGTAGTGAAACTTAATCGACTGAGTATTTTCCTTCCGTATTTTTTTTTTTTTCACTGGCTCTGCAGCCCCCTTGGCCCTGATCTCCGATTTTCAGTTTCATGATCATTTTACAGACGGTAGGACTCCTTGGACGAGTGATCAGCTCGTCGCAAGGCCTCTGTTGAAAACACAGGATAACACAAACACGGAATAAACACATACACATACCAAACATCCATGCCTTGTGTGGTATTCGAACTCACGATCCCGGCTTCCGAGAGGACAGTAGATGCTTTAGACCGCTTGGCTACCGTGACCGGGCCCCTTCTGCATTTACATTTCCAAAATGTAACACCATACTTTCTCTAACATTTTCTAAATCAGTTTAGACCCCGTCTTCTCATGTATCGTACTAAGTATGTTTATTAACCGCTGTAGTTAGTACAATGCATGGAACTTCTATACTTATACTGTAATGAATTTCTACTCCGAAATGTAAATTTCACGTTCCCCATTATTGCCAATTACTAATTTTTAAATGTCTTCGTTGTAAGAATATACTTAACGACATTTAAAGAATAAACAAACGTGTATTTCACCTGCCTAACTGCATTCACATTAGTGGCAATTGGAAGTACTTACGTACACTGACTGAAGGCGAGGCCTCGTTACTGTACTAAATGTATTTATAGGAACATTTAATACAGTATGCGCCAAAACATACAGTACTAAAATGAAAAGAAGCCCTATTGATACCACTGTCTATTCATGTGAAGGCCCCTTGCACGACAGAACCTTCTCAAATCCTGAAGAAATGGTCAGATCACCATGTCCCTGTAGCGTTCTTGGGTGGCGGTAAGAGCATTGCCTTCCTCATCCTCAATGAAATAGGGGCCTAATATATCGTGTGCTGAGACGGCACACCATACCGTCACACGTGTACTATGTAGCTGTTTCTGGACGATAACATCTGGCCGCTCAAAACCAAGGAAGCGAGTTGTCTGGCGACCACTTCCGTATGAGCGGAAATAATACTCAACTATGAATACTTTCTCCTCCGTCGAGAGACCCATTTCCAACAACTGCACAATACAACTTCCTTTTCACTACTGGGAACACGTGCGGCACCTGCGATCGAGATGCGCGAGTTTCAGTACTGAATCTTTTGGCGCAAAATGTACTTCCAACGCGTTTTAATGAATATGTCGACCACAAGTGAAGGTGAAGAAGGGGAGAAAGCTTAATTTTTCGGTGTCGTGGTGTAATTAACACAGTGACAAATACACCGTTTGCTTGTACTGACAGTCTCAAAATAACCCAACATCGTTTCAATAAGCCTAGCGGCAAACAGCATCAAACTGTAGACATAAAGAGAGAATATACCTCCCGCGTGGCAAAAGCCTTATAATTCCTTTTGAAATTTAAGCAAGTAAGTAACCCAGAGCCGGTCACGGTAGCCGAGCGGTCTAAGGCATGCACTGTCTTCGCTCACTCGGAAGCCGGAATCGTGGGTTCGAATCCCACTCAGGGCATGGATGTTTGTGTGCGTTTTTCTGTGTTTGTCTACAGGTAAAGGCTTTGCGACGAGCTGATCACCCGCACAAGGAGTCCTACCGTATGTGTAAGATCTAGAAAAACCGAAGTGAACGGAGTTCATGGAGTAGGCCTAGGCCCACTGAGGCTGTAGTGCCAAGCAAAAAAAAAAAAAAAGTAGCCCAGAGATTTAGGACTGACTTCACCTACATAACGCTGTTTAGACTGTATGCACACCAGGTCAGGCGCAGTGGCGGCCGCATGTTGGTTTCTTTAGTCATAATCGATATATCGCAGATAACTATCGTCTTCTGGCGAGATGCTTTCCACTAATAAAAAGCGAAATCGACAGTTGACACCTCAAGAGTGAGTAACAAGTGAAGGGATAATTATCCTGTTCGTAACAGGTGAAATGTGTCTTACCCAATTATCTGTGGCATTGTTCCCGCGGCTCCGCGCAGCAGAACCCTTTCGGATAAGCTAACAGTCACTCAGCTGGTAAAGCAACTTTCCTCACTTTATGGAAACAGGTGGGCAAAATATCGTGTTCGCAAGCGCTTGCCACTGGACCAATTCAATCCACACCCTTAGAACCTATTTACTAATGATCAACAGTAAGCTCTCGTCTACTCGAAAATCTCCCTAGTGGTCTCTTGCTTTCAAGTTTTCCGACAAAACTTCTGTATACATATCTTCGCTCCTGCGTCTTTCATCTTAAATTATCGCCATAATATTGTCGCATGTTTACTACGTAACGCGACAAGAAATTTATATAGAAGAATATTTATTGGACAATCACTCTTACACTCACAAATACAATTATTCACATTTATAACGTATTCGGTCGTTTCATCTTCAACGTTATACACTCTCGCACCGCTAATTTCGGAGAAGTGTCCTCTGCTCTGCTCGGAGCTCAATTTTCCTTAGCTCTCGTCGACTACGAACTCTACTGGTCTCTTGTCGGAGAAGAACTAACTGGTCTCAGTCAGTCAGAGTCAGAGTCACATTGCGACTGACGGTCAGTCAGTCTAACTGGTCTCCTGTCGAAGTTGGGCTGTTATATCCTGCACTCGGGCTGACTAGGGAACACCTTGTCGAAGGGTTTCGTTTCGCCCGCTGCTATACAACGAATCTCTTGTTGCCGAGGGAATACATTCTGTTACAAATAACGGTGGAAACCCCACTGTTAGACTTACAACTCCGGGGCAACGCTTACCTAGAAATTGCTAGCCGTTGACTAGTGATGGACGTATTATAATCTGTCACAATATTATTTGGCAAAAAGTACGAATAATGAAACTTGGTTGTATGCAACTATTATCTCCTCTCTCTTAGGTCCAATTATTTTCCTCACCACTCCGGCCTCAGCAACTCTCTGTCTATATTCCTCTTTAACATAAGAGACCAAGCTTCATACCAACACAAAAGCGGGTGAAATTATGAAATGTTATACCGTCTTGGATACAAAGTAATGTAGTCAAATGAAGTTCAGACGACGTTTCGGAGGAACATATTGCATCCATCTTTCAGGGACTAGAAGAGTAAAACAAGAAACTGGCATGAAGCAGACGTAGTTTGTTCTCAGACGCTCCCAATCCGCGTTCCTCTTCTGTAATGCAATTTGCTTCCTGATATTCTCACAAGCATCTTCCTGCCAGACATCTTGAAAGTTTCCGTGCAAACCAAAATCTGTGGCGGTACTATCGCCAGCGAAAGTATACGCGTATTTGTTGCAGTTCGTTACGGAATCTTGACCCTTATTATCAGGTCAGAAAGAGAGAGCTTTAAGGCTCACAAGAATCTGTTTGAGTAAAGGGGCATGTGGGCCCATGAGTTCAGACGTTATTTATAAATCCATCAGTTTCAAGCTAAATATAGCCAGCATGCGACCGGCCAGCCGTCAGGATTCGCATCACGGCATTATTCTGTGGCGCTGTGCTTCCAATTACAATTCAATCTGTGCTACACAGAAGGCAAGAGTTTAGTCTGAAATGTCATATTACCCCAAGACTTCCTGTTACAAAATTGCGGTTATCTGGACGTACAAATCTATCTGAATTACAGTTTTTTTTCACAGAGGCATAAGGGACATTTAAATCAATTTGAAGTCATTGTTTTACGTAAAGCTTCACGACATTAACATTCTGAAAGGGCACTGTTCAAGTTTAGGGCCTAGTAGTGGTACTTTCTTTAATAATTTGGCCATATCAAGCACACTGCAGACAGTGCAGCAGTTTCAAGTCTACAGCTATCTCATTACCTTACATCCAGAAGTCGTCAAGATAACAATGAAATGCAATTTTCTTATATCTGCTTCTGTGTTCTCTGGGTTCCTGCCGGCTCCTTTCTATAACAGTAACCCAATGTACATATTCGTATATACGTAATAGCCGCTCATTACAGCTGCGTTTTAGGAGGGAAAATCTGCAAGAGGAATCTTTATATTTAAGTCAATACTATTTGTAATAAATTGTAACAAAATTAAGATTCCAGCGACATTCTTGCAGTACTAAAAGGAACCCTATTTTAAGAGGATACCTACATTTTGGCAGGCGTATTTAATGGACTCGTCCATAAGAAACGGGTCTGGAGAAAGAAAAATGACATATTAATGCTCTCGTGATTTGAATTGCTCTCTGGAAAATCAAGTCTCTGAAGTAAATCGAAACGAATAACCAAATAACCCAGCTTTACGAATCAGAAGGAACTAAAAAGAATACAATGCCAGGAAGAAGGGTCATATATAGATGTACTGTAATATTTACTGTGCTTTAAGTTCGCTTTTCTTTATAAGGTCTTCCACAACAGTCTACGAACACAATGGTCAGAAATAAAGAAAAAACATCCCAACGTTTCCACGCTTTATTTCTTATATAACTATCAACTTGAAGGTGTCACAATATTTTTTGACGGTGTCTCACTCTATTTCCTTCTCCTGTCCCATTCTGCACAGAGGGAAAAGAGAAAGAAAGAGTAAATACGGGCATACGAAAAAAGAAGGCATGATTCCCCTGATGGCTAGGCCACCTTCACATCTCCAAGACGACTCCAGTATCTCCTAATCCTGGTTTATGAGACTGGGCGTGATACTAAATCCTACTTTAGAGCGGAGTAGGGAAAGAGACGTGGTACGTGCGTTACACTATTGACCAAAACGCTTAATGTTTTTGTACGCGTATGAAATGGGAGTGTGTGATGTGGGGATGGAGATATGAGCAGAGGGATGGGGTAGGTGCAAAAAGGCTGGAGAGAAGCAAGATATACCCCTCTCCATCAAACTCTGTGCTGCCTCTTCGCAAGAAATTATGATAATGACGCTTGAGAGACAGGCATAATATTCCACTCTCAATCTCGCATCAGAGAATTGATCAGGAAATGGGAGACGTTAACTGTATTGTTACCTCGGCATTCCAACTAATTAAGCCTCTCTTAAATAAGACAGTGCCAGACAGCACAGCAGCAATGCCGTACTTGCATTTCTTCATGATATTTTCGAGGACAGAGTTCTGTCGAAGCGGAAGCAGTTTCACTGCCACCAGGCTCACCGGACTTAAAATCCTCTGCGACTGCTTTCTGTGGGGGTATTTGTAGAGTAGGGTGTTTCAGAAAAATAAGCATACAATCCCGAAATTGAACAACTGCCATCAAAACAGATAAAATTGTCATTTCTATAGCAATTCTAACCCTTGTTCTTCGATTCAATAAATAGGGATCTCAGGGGATAGTATATACTCCCAGGGTTTATCGGGCGATTTGTGAAAGCTTCATATAGCTGTGTTCCATGACAAAGGAGGAAAAAATTTTCAAAGTGCCAGATGATAAAAATATTCCATATGTATATTATGTTTGGTCACATGTACATAAAATAAATTACTGTCCCGTGTTGGATGTATAACGCAATAAATAACTTCTTGCCTTGCTGGATGCAGCGAATTTTATTTCACATTCGCTCTTACAATCACACAATTTACAGATCCACAATTACTGCCATCGGCAGTATCACAAGTACGACACTGCAAATGCTGGTTGACTGCCTGGCTGACTCGTAACTCGAGAACCGCTGCTTTGAGAACTTGAGAACTTGAGAACTAACTCGTGAACTCGTAACTCGAGAACTAACTGTGAATAGTCTTCGCTGCTCCTTATTTAGCCTCGTTCCGGACAACACAGAAAACAGTCACGTAATAGGCACCACTATTGTCTGGCGCCGTGTTGCTAGCAACGCTGTCGGGAGTTGTTTCCTGCTGTGTAGCAACGGTGGTATCCCGTGTTACGTCACCGCGGGGAGAGGCGGGGTGTTGACTGGCTTATTACCGTAGCAACAGCAACGCTCCGAAAGTGTTACGTCACCGCTGGCGGGGTGAGGGGTTGTCCTCCATTGTGCAACACGTCACATTACGTTTCGGAAGTTTGAGCTGTTATCGTTCTACGGTGTAAATGATGGGAAGGGTCGGTATCACTTGAGCCAGTTAGAAGAGCCAGTGATGGAGACTGCCTCCTTCTAAGTGCGAGGGCACACCAAGGAAACTGGAAACCGCAAAGCAACCGCAATTTCCGAGAATTGTTATCAGCCTGAGTTGAACACATGTTACTGAATTGAGGAGAACAAACTGATGGAACTGAGTTGTCTTTTCTTCAATTTGAGCTGCTCCATTCAGTAAAATGTGTTTAACTCAGGCTGATAACAGTTCTCGGAAATTGCTGTTGCGTTGCGGTTGTCAGTTTCCTTGGTGTGCCCTCACTCTAACAGGCCCAACTGAATACGATCCCGTCACTCACTTCAACGTGAGGATGGCAGCGGATCCAGCTTTCGAAAAGTAATTTATTTTTAACTTACCTAAGACATGAGGAATGTCAAATCTAATGTTTATATTACCGCCCTGTTAGTCTACAAAGTATGAAATAAAATTTCCCTCTCATGAAGCCCTTCCGCAGCCAAACGGTTTAAATTCTACACGAGAGCCGCCTCCGTATTCGAATCGTGGACCTCTGTGTAACATGGGAACAGCGACAGCATTTTCTTGGCAAATGAAACAGCAAGTGAAACCCCATAGGGGCGCAGAAGTACAAGCAATTTATAAGCTGGCGCGCAGTAGAGGACCGCCCGATGCACGATTTGCCACTAATGATTACGTCACACACCGCAAGCCCGTGTTCACTTATACCCACCGGGCATTTTGCAAACCTTCCGCAGCAAAACAGAAGAATTTACACAATGCAGCAAACTAATTTATTAAATTACTGGTTTCCCTAAATGTCAGTGTACTAACTGCGCTTTATAACATAAAACACTATCGCCACAGACCTTACATAAGACAGCGTCACGTGTTACTTTCTCGTGTATTAACCTACGTGTTGATCTGGTCGCAAATAGTAACTGATCCCATGTAAGTGCAGAAGATTAATGTTATCTATTCAATTGGAGAGTCCCTAAATCCTAGGATGGCAAGTTTTCACGCTGCCTTGCTCCAAATTTACGTCTGAAGTTAGAAATGGGGATTGGCGCCCGCTGTGCTCACTGCTCCAGCAGTGCCAAGTGAGCTGAATGAGGCATCTACTGCCGCACAAGCTAATACTGCCGGCCTCTGCGGTTTGACAGTGACACAAACTATTCTCATTACATCTGAGGCACTGCTTCTTTTTTATATTCTATGAAATTTCACGTTTCAGAATAATCGACAAGGTAATGCACGATACAACGTTGTGCTTTCTTCATCTATCTTTCTCTGAATAAACAAATGTCTCGATAACTGTGGTACATACGCAAAGAAAAACAAAAATGTATTATTGCTTGATGAACTACTGAATTATCGAGAGATTCCACATGTTAGACCGCCTCTGTGGTCTAGTGGTCAGAGATCCTGGCTACAGTACCTGAGGTTCCAGGTCCGATTCCCGGCGCTACCAGATTTTCTGAGAAGTAGCGGGTCTGGAACGGGGCCCACTCAGCCTCGTGAGAATAACTGAGTTATTTCAAGGAAATAGCGGCTCCGGGCTATAGAACCGAGATTAACGGTCGTGGGGATCCGTTGCGCTGGCCACGCGACATCTCTATCCGCTAACATTGGCAGTAACTTGGCCGGTAAGCAACGGCCACGGACTTTGTTTCGTTTTCTAGATGTTAATATCGACACCCTTATAATCACCGATTTCAGTCGTTATCGCAGTCGAAGTCAACTTTGAGCAAGTGCTATGTTTCGCCATAAATACATCAGACGGTGAGAGGATGTAACTTCATTCTCCACCAATTCTCTGTGCGTGTGCCTGTGTATGTACGAGTATGTATGTGTGCGTGCATGACTGAAGTATTTGGTTGTGAATTTACTTCTAAATTTAAATATTCAACACTTCAGAAGACGAGACCAATAACAGCTCGGCATAAAAGGCAATGAATCTAACGATTCTTACTAATTAATTTTACGTACTTACTGTCACTCATTTATACTTATTAAGATACCGAAATCTGCACTCTAAACCAAATATTATTACGATAAGTGAATCAAGGAGGAGGAGTGGGGTAGGAGAGAGTAGCACAGGTGACACGTGACAAACGCTTACAGAAGAAGACTTCTGCCCCATGAGTTTGTTCAGTCAAGAACTGCATATACGTAAAAGTAAAAATGAATAGTCTGGAGATCTTCCTTATTTAATTATGCGAACGAATATGAGGAAATTTCGGCAAAACATTATTGTATTCTTTCAGTTCCCGCAGAGTTTCGTTTAATCAGATTGTGAATTTTTAACGTGTGGCGATGGCGTTTTCGTACGTAGCACTTTTAAACTGGTACAATTACGTAGCTCAGTGTAACCCACACAATAGTACTCAGAAGCAGCAGAGACCTATTACGAAAACCAAACTGTTACTGCATTCAGAATTACAAACTTTTTAAACTGAAACGACTCTCGGGCGTCATAAACATTTATACCCCCAGCATTACTCATGATATTAGTTTCTGTCTGCTCTCCGCCTTCCAATATTCAGTCTCGTAATGCTACGGTATAATGCAGAAACATAAAAGTAAAAGAAACTTCCTTCCAAAATGATTTAGTTCCTTCAACTGGCCAAATTATATGGCATGTGTCAAGGCAATATCACAAAAGTTCAACTGATGTAGCAGAAAAAATATTCAGCTTTGCAAACACCAGACAAAGAATGCTTGCTTACTTACTTACTTACTTACTTATAGAGCTGAGCCCTTCTTGAGGAACGGCCGATTCTGCAGCTACTCAAGAATTTCGTAGCATTTTATGGAATCTGAAGTTTTATTACCGTGTCCACAAGAGCCCTCCACCGGTCCCTATTCTCAGCCAGATGAATCCAATCCATCCCATCCTATCTCTCTAAGATCTAGAACTTTGTGACGATGGTATATTGCTACAAGTATCATGTTTTCGGACATTATCCATCGTCTTGTCTATTTAAAAAAAAAAGTTCTGTTTCTTTTTTTAAAATAAATAGACAAGACGATGGATAATGTCCAAAAACATAATATTTGTAGCTATCTCTCCACTTAATATTGTCCACCCACCTACGCCTTGGTCTTTCTAGTGGTCTCTTTCTCTGGCTTTCCCACCAATATCCTATATGCATTCCTCTTCTTTCCCAGCAGAAAAAGAATAAACAACGAAAATACAAAACTTTTCAGAAGTGTGCAAGTTCCCAAATGCAATATAAGGACGGTACAAAACACGTTATGCTTTTTAGAATGTTAATTTAAACTGATACACTTTCAATGTTATAATCAATACTGTGCCTATTTCTGTGCAAGGATTAAAGCACTCTCTTCCATCGGACACCCCTTCTACACTGCCCTTTAGGAATTCGATATTTAAGCACTATTTTCAGATTATCCAGCCATTTATTCTGACACTTCTGCATCATGGTGTTCACATATCTTTCACAGTTCTTCTCTAATGTCTTTATTACGTTTATGATATCTTAATTATCTTCACTTCGACTATCGAGACGGACGGAAATGATACACAACAGTGGCCAATGCTACTACCGGTGCTAAGCCTTCGGGTTCTGCTACCGCAGTGTTAAGGGAGATTCAGGCATTGGGCGTATTCACAAATATGAGGGTAAGTTAATAAATAAGTTACAAATGCATATAGAACTTAAACAAATAAGAGTACTGATCTGAAAAATGCTTTTATTTCTCAACATAATCTCCCTGTACATTGAGGCACTTGTCCCATCATTTCACAAGCTTCTGAAAACCAGCAGCATAAAATTCTTTGGGTTGCTGTCGGAACCAGGCGGTCGCTTGGAGCAAGACTCATCACCTGTGACAATTCGGGTTAGCATACCGTGTCCTTCATCGTGGTAGCGAATAAATGCTGTAATGCCAGACCAATTCTTTGCATTTTGTGTTGTGGGGTCAGCATACGCGGTACCCATCGTGCACAGACTTTGTGAAAACCAAACCTGTCAAGCAATTTACATTTGTTCGGCCCTCTTAAACATCAACATTCGGCTGAACATTTTCCCGACGATGAAGCTGCAGAAAGGGAAGTCACTGCCTGGTTCCAACAGCAGCCCAAAGAATTTTATGCTGCTCGTTTTCAGGGGCTTGTGAAAGAATGGGACAAGTGTCTCAATGTACAGGGAGATTATGTTGAGAAACAAAATCATTTTTCAAATCAGTACTCTTATTTAAGTTCTATATCCATTTGTAACTTACTTATTGACTTACCTACGTAAAGCGACAGCGGAATGTTATTTTTAAAGTGCATTTTGTTTACTAAGCAACTCAAGTTAACAACCGAACCTGCCTAGCGAGCTGGTAAATCACATTTTGTAATGATAAGTGACGAGTCTGTAACATGCATGTATGCGAAGAGAGCCATTACTTGCAAAAACAACCGAGGGATAGAAATCCCGCTCCAAAGATTAATACACTGATTCACTGAAAGAAATGAGTAAGCAGAGAATATAAGAAGTATTTAATACTAGGAAGCAAATTACTTGTCGAGAATCCGACGATCGCTGCCTCCCACCTCCTCGTGGAATCCACAGGTTTATCACTACGTGATATAACCCCGTAACTGGATCCTGCTCTACACCAGTCGAATTCAGTCCCCACATTCGGACTGTATTTAATGAAAGTTAGACTTTAACATTATTATTTCATCTATACCTATTTCTCCCAAGTGATCATATTCCTCCAGGTATCCCCGACCAGAATTTTATACAGATCTCATCTCTCCCATTCATGTTACATGTCTCGCCCATCACCTTCATCTTGATTTAATTATCCCAGTAACATCTGGTTATCAGAAGAATTGAACAGAAAGAATATTTTCTATATAGAGATATATACGTGTATACCTCGGGAGCTGCCATAGTACTGCAGGCACGATCCAGTTACATGGCAAGAATGCCTAGCAGTGTGTGTATGCAACACAAGTTACATGCATCTAACATGCAAAGTGTTCACTTACCCCTGGCAAGGTGCGTTTCTCATGCAGAGCGTTTTGAGCGTTGACGGCGCTGTCCCGACAGTAGTACGTGAGGAATGCGCAGCCTGCAACACGGACAAACACGCGCGTTCAGAATGAACACTTAGAAATTTCACTGATCACCAAACATTATTACACGTGGCATTATGAATACCGAAATTCACACAGAGAAGTGTGTCCTGTAAATTTATTTGCATTTGTGTGAGTGATCCTAGTTGATATTCACTTGTATGTCATGTTAATATTCATAAGCTGAGTTGAGATGTCAAGAGACAAATGCAAATGTACACAATAGAAAGACACGGGAAATGCATTACTACATCCAATTTATATTGGGCAGAAGATGGTATGTTACTGACATGAGCAGCAAAGTGCAAGAGGCGTACAGTATCAACACTTTCCTTTATTTTCATAAATACAAATCTGCACGGTAGAACAACGAGGTAACAAGCAGAATCATTCATAATGACAATGTGCAAGGGGCTAATGAATAAACTGTGTGCACTTCGATATGGACTGCTATTTTAAATTCTTATTTTTGTCATTTCTGCTGGTATTATTAATATTCAACTCTTTTATTGACCGTCACAACACAACAAACAGAAAAAATCAAGGTCAGCGCCCAGCTATGGTTTCGCTACATGTTTCAGCCACTAACGGCCATCATCAGGCAAACACATATTAACAAACATATCAGTGAACTGCAGTACATTAGATTGGATTCAATGTTATTAATCATTTAAAATATGAGACAAACTCCGTCTTAAGTGCAACAATTTAATTGTAGTTCTTTCTTCTTCCCTCATATATATTGTGTGAGTGTAACAGGATGCTTAAATATAACATTTAAAATACTCTGCGTAAAAATACAATAAGTCAGATTATATAAAAAACTAAAGGTTATTGTATAAAACAAGATAAAATTTAATTGATGTTATATAACATCGAATCAGTCGTTGGTTTTTTACTTTTCATATGTTTACATGGACAAATTGGAAATTCAATATTTCTTTTATATAAGAATGTATAGGACGCCCATGATGTTGCAAATTAATTAATCTGAAAATGATATGAAAATAATAGTATTAAATTTTGTCATAATTAATAATTGATTTTGATATTGAAGATATAGTATATATTATTACTTACTGTACAGTCGGTGCCTCATCTTACGAAGAATTGCTCGTACTGTATGGGAAGTAAACGACTGATTTGGTGATGCAGGATTAAAGTCAATGTAAGGGAGGGAGGGGACAGGTAGAGATAAGGTGTATGCAGGAGTGAAGGTAGGGGGGGAAGAGGGTATAATTGTATATTATGTTCTGTATGTATCAATTATTATATCGTATATAGGGTTAAACAT
The DNA here is from genome assembly GCF_002891405.2 of Cryptotermes secundus. Taxonomy (NCBI): domain Eukaryota; kingdom Metazoa; phylum Arthropoda; class Insecta; order Blattodea; family Kalotermitidae; genus Cryptotermes; species Cryptotermes secundus. The sequence goes on along the minus strand of NW_019724588.1, from coordinate 1,350,511 downwards.
TTCAGTAAAATTATCATTCAGTTGTAATTTTTGTTTGCTGATTTCGTAATTGTGATATATTTGGTATGTATCCAAGGTTCGGCCTTTCTTGCCGATATATAGAACTTCCAATGTTTTGTTTATCGTACCATATTCATGTGTGGTGTCCAATACATGCTGAGCAAATTGGGAACTTTGTCCGTTATTTTTTATGTCTCGTATGTGTTCTTTGAATCTGACCTTAAAGGTACGTCCAGTTAAGGTCAGATTCAAAGAACACACACAATTTGCAACATCATGGCCCTCCTACACATTCTTATATAAAAGAAATATCGAATTTCCAATTTGTCCATAGAAACGTATGAAAAGTAAAAAATCAACGACTGATTTGATGTTATATAACATCAATTAAATTTTATCTTGTTTTATACAATAACTTTTAGTTTTTTATATAATCTGACTTATTGTATTTTTACGCAAAGTATTTTAAATGATTAATAACATTGAATCCAATCTAATGTACTGCAGTTCAATGGTATATGTTTGTTAATATGTGTTTGCCTGATGATGGCCGTTAGTGGCTGAAACATGTAGCCAAACCACAGCTGGGCGCTGACCTTGACTTTTCTGTTTGTTGCGTTGTGACGGTAATAAAAGAGTTGTATACTGTAACACAACAGGATGCACGAAATGAAAATTATTATTATTATTATCATTATCATCATCATCATCATCCTTTCCGCGTGGGTTCATTAAATCTAGCCGTACCATCACTCATTCATTCACTCATGGAGCTGGGCCCTTCTTGAGAAGCTGCCAATTGTGTAGCTATTCAAGAACTTCCCAGCATTTTATAGAACCCGAAGGTTGATTACCGTATTCACAAGAGCCCTCCGCTGGTACCATCACCAATACTAAATCATTTTGATTTTATTATCATTTCAACTGGCTCACAGCATCAAGCTATTTTGATATAAGCAATGCATTCGACCTCGTCCCACATTCTATGCTTCTTCATAAGCTTGGTGCTTTTCGGCTTTCAGGTGGCTATATAAATTGGTTTTGCAGTTACTTAGCCAACTGGAAAACTCATGTCCGTGTTTCTTATTTTATTCTTTGCCTTTTGAAATAATCTCAATGTTCCTCAAGGATTTGTTATGGGACCCCCGACTTTTAACGACCAATAAGATGCTGTTAGCAACTTTAACTTTTGCTGATGGTAACAAAATCTATCGCGAAAATTATATCTCCTGAAGACAGGAATATACTACAGTCTGACACAAATCCTATACAAGGTCGGTTCACTACTAACTGTAGGAAACTGGTCAGTGTCAAAGCTAAAGTGATACCCTTCTTATGCAAAACCAACTTACTAACGCAGAAATATGAACTTCATGAATCTTCAGTTATAAACGGCACCGACTCTATTAAAGATATGGGGTATACTTCTAGATTAACTTAATTTCCATAATAACGTCAAATATATTTTCACAATACATTGCCTCGTTGGGTCTAGTTCACTGCATAACCTTCTCTTTATTTTCCCATTGACGACTATATCTATTATATTTCACAGCACTTAGATCTAAGAATGAACTCGCCTCTGCTGTTTGGAAGTCTATTACGTCTGCTGATACCAACGAAATGGAATGCAGCCAGCCCTTCATTTTAATCCTCTCGCAATGACCGTTATAATTACGCTTGTGCTTGTGCTTAAGTAGTTAAAATTGCGCGCCTTGTATAAGAGAGGGCACCATACTGACTTACCGTTCCTTTTCAACTTTATCTTGGTTCTAAATTGTTTTTTTTTCTCTTGAAAACTGCTGATCTTAGAGTTTCCACTTGGTATATCAGAAAAATGCCTTTGTTCAATTGTCTCCTCTTCAAGTGTATGAATAATCAGCCTACCAGATGCGTTTCAGCTGATGATGATGTTTTCAGGTACGTTGACGTATTAAGAACGAAAACTGTTTTTCTCAATCGTAACGTGCAGCTGTATTTTCTCTTAGTAAAATATTAATTGTACTCAATAACACTGCGTGCAAACGTTTCTCTTCTCGCTGCATAACTACTGGAGCGATTGTATTTACAAAATATTTTTGTTGTCTACATGAGAGAAGTTGCCTTCTTTGTCTTTCATCTTTGTTTGTGAGTACGTTTCATTCTTTGCTCCTTTTTATTTCATAATTGACCTTCGGACTCTTTAATATGCGCATAAGTAAACAAATGACTTAATTTAACTATCATCATTACTATCAGCAACTACATAATGCAGATATCACTTGCCAACATTATGGATTAATCATAATGAAGCTATGCACAAAATGGAGTCGTGTGAATTAATATTAAAATCTCTATTACATTCAAGTGAAGGCATATTTTGTGTCACATGTGACTAGCTGTCATTTGAGTGTAACACGAATCCCCATATTTGAATGTGGAGCGGAAAGTCGGAATCAAATAAGTGGACAACGCTTCTAAACTCGGATGCGGAAATTTGGAGGGTGGTTGCTGACCGAGATGCGAAATCTTCACGAAAGTGCTCCCTGCGGCGGCAGTTTTTAAATTTGGATTTTTGATCAGCTGGTCAATAAATTTCGTGTTTTTGTGATTCCAGAGTATTCATTATCCCTTTCGTAATGACCTTCCACTGATCTCTGCCCTGTCAGATTCATCTAGTTCAGGGGTCCTCAAAATGTGTTCTACAGCGACATCCTACATAATGAACAGACCTATTCAACACCTCCCCCAAATTCCTCTGGTGAGCGAAGTGCACTTCTGTACATTATTTCTACATTTTACAAGGCTGTACGGGAGGTGCGGGAACATAATTGCAAACCCCTCTACGCCAATAGTAAGCTATAAATTGTTACTGTACAGCCACTAAAATATTCGAGAAAATTCGTCGGTTGCTGATACTTTTCCCGAAAGTACTTACATTAAAATATACTGACTTGTCGAATCTTCACGTGGATACAAATATGTTTTAAATAATTCTTCAGAACTTAGCGAACTCCTTAGAGGAAGTCGTGAGCCCCTAGGGGCTTCGACCCACAATTCTATAAACCATTATGTAGCCCAGAATCTCACTCAAAATTTCTATTCCAACCATTTTACTGTTACTTTTCTTATTACCCTTCCATTACATTGTAACATTAAATACAAGGACACACATAACCAATTTTCAGTTTTATGAACATCTGCAATGAAGAAAAAACAGTCGGAATCATAATTTGCTTGTGTCAAAGAAAATGATGGTTATTTAACGAAGATATGACAGAACCTGAATATAGTTTGTACACCCTCACTTGCGACTTTTTGCTGCACATTCGTATAAAGTAAGGGAGTGGAAAGGAACGAGAAGGGGTATGGTTTCTACTTCCGGTCCCTAGAGGTCGTCCATCTTTGTCCCGCCACAAAATGACTTCATTTCCGGAACCGCAGGGAGGCAACAGCGACGCTAATGAGCCCGGGGAAGAGAGGGAATGCTGGACTTTCTTTCCTCTCTTTTATACATTGCGCAATAGGCCCATGTGTAACAGCGTGACGTGGTATCTGCCTCATCTTCAGAATGGTCCGTGTTCGGCTTCATACTATTTAGTTTTAATGATAAAGCCCTATATTTCATGGGATTCTAACTAAAATGGTTAATGTACAGGACACGGGTAGAATTATGATGTGCCCTGCGTCAAAACGTCGAGAGATCAGCCTGTCACTTCATAAAGAGCCTCTGGAGTAAATACGTGTAGAACCCTAAAGCAGTACTGGACACTGTTTGGAAGTGCACGGCATTACAGCCATACTGCCACCGTTATGACATGCCCGCTACTTCGAGTTGTTTCATCTGTTTTTACGACTTAGAAACGTCACGTGATTGGAACAAAAAGTGTTTAGATACTGGATAACAAATGTAGCACACAGGTACGGACTTTTACGATAACTGTGGAATACTGTTAGTCGTTTTGTAAAAGTACCTGGAATAGTATTCCATTAGAATATGGCACTTGTTGACCAAAAAGATCGCATGAAAGAAAAATAAAACAAAACAACTGCAGTCATTTGGGTAAGGTAATAAAATTACATAAAAAGCAAGAAGCTTTGTAAAAACTATAGAATTAAAATATGCGTCCTCTTCCATAACCGTCTAAATCTTTGTCTGTCATCCGAAAGTGAGGAATCTAGACTGAAAGTGACAGAGAAAAAATTCTGAGGAAACGTGGGTGTAACAGAGAGAAAGAAACAAGCTCATTAGAAATCTAAATAGGGCATTCACAGATTTCTAATCTTGGCCTAGTATCAACGTGACGAAATGAAAGAGAATAAGATAGGCTGAACATGTTGTACGCATGGGAAAATGAGTAATGTATATAAAATTTTTATGCAAAAATCCTAAGATAAGGGGCAGCTTGAGAGACAGGCATACAACTGGACACCCATGAATCCAAATAAATTTGATGTATTGCAGAGAATAGCAATTCAGCAATTTGATCGAACCAAAAGCCGTAAGTTATGTGGGGGAGGAGATCCGAATCATTGTGAGTTTACCCACTTTACCTGTATATTAATTCTAGGCTAGCTGGCCAGAACCTACTACTTGGATGCCTAGCAAGGAGTAAAGCATTTTGCAATATATTATCTAAAAGCAAAGAAAATAATCAGAAAAGATGGAACAATATAAAACCATAATCCTATAACAACAGGTTTATATATAAGTTAAGTTTTCCGAACATAGCCACAAGCAGAGATATTTTATTCATTTTTTTTTCAAAGTGTTAATCGCAATACACAGATGTAGTTGAAAATTACTTTAAAATCAAATTATAACACTATTTCCGCAAAACAAATTTCACTGTACATCCTACAAAACGACTCACAGAGAGACCCGGCCCAGTCAGACATAGTGCGTCGTACACAAACTGGGTGGCCTGTAGTCCGTAAGCGAACTATACCGATCGAGCGACCGCCGCTTGTCGGCGAAGTTAGTGCCAACTTTTAGCGGATATAGGGTGTCACGTGGTCAGCGTAACAGATCCTCAATGCCGTTAATTTCGGTTTTCTAGACCGGACGTCGTACACATACGGAACATAAAATATCAAAGTTCTTGGTTCTGTAAATATTTTGACGTTTCAGCTTCTTACTCGCGTTCCAATCGCTCTTCCTTAACTTCACACTTTAATGATTTATGCCAATAATCAAATATTTGTGCCCCTTGATCTTAAATTAACCGTCAATCAGTAAAAGCGAAAGTTGGAAATAAATAATAAACTTGCGCTTGTTACCTTATGCTTAAATTCCCTGCAAAATTTCAGAAAAAAAAATCTGAACACATTGCTGAAATTTGTCAGTATTAAATATACCAGTACATTTAAGAGATATTTCTACAATACGTAATCCTAAAGATAAAATTTCTGGATATAAACGGCGGTCGTTCTACAGCAGAAGGTAACCGACCGACCGATTGACTGACTGCTAAATTGATGCTGGTCCTCGCCAGCAAAGTGATTCTCCATTCCAAGTCCCATGGGACTGATGGCCATATATTGTGTCAAGGCTCTAGGCCCGTAAAAGGCAGTTAAGCTTGGAAAAATGTTATGTAGCCATGGATATATATATATTGTTTTTATTATTATCATGGCTCTATAGCCCTTTTTTGGGTCTTGGCCACATTTTCAATTTCTTGATCCTATACACAGTCGGTAGGATTCCTTGAACGGGGATCAGCCCGTTGCAAGACCTCTACCTACATAGGACAGCACAAACACAGAATAAACGCACACACAGACATCCATGCCTTGAGTAGGATTCAAACCCACAATTCCAGCGTTCGAACGAGTGAAGACAGTTCATGCCTTAGATCGCGCGGCCACTGTTATCGGCATATAGATACATAACGAGCATTGAATAATGTCACGAATCATTGCTAAATGGATGCTTTCGGAAATGGTTATTCTAATACCAGCAGCTGTAGGCGCATGTTACGGGCACACCGCAGGAATATTTCTGTCACTCTGAACCTTAATTAACCTGGGAGCAGTAGTACGATTAATAAAAGTGATAACAGCAAAATGACCGAGATGAAGGGAGAAATTAAAAACCCTTGTTACTTGGTGCAATTCGTTTCACGCAGCATGCGTTCACAAGTGTTTACAGCAAATATACCTTTAATACAAGTGTGCCTAATGTTAGTTGATGGGACTCGAGACAATTAGTGGAATGATGAATATGGCTGTAACACTTTCCTCTCCTCTGTCCCGTCGTACTAATCGCAACGCGACTGTAAGTCTGTATACGTGTGCATGGCAGATCACAAAGTTTCAGTCAGCCAAAGCAACATTATTTACAAGACTTCAGCAAGTTTTGAATGTTATAATAACGCTGTAAAATTTTTCCACATTTCTGTTCCATACAATTCTTATCAAAGTAATTGATTTGTTATATATGCAAATAACACAGGGCTTAAAATGCTGCGGTCATTATCGGATTTCAAACTACAGTATTGGAACAGCTCTCTTTTTTTTCCCCTTAGCACTACAGCTCCAGTGGGACTAGGCCTACCTGATTGAACTTCTCCGTTCACTTCGGTTTTTCTAGATCTTACACATTCGATATGACTCCTTGGGCGGGTGATCAGCTCGTCCAAGGCCTCTACTTGTACACAAACACAGAAAAACGCACACACACAAACTAAACATCCATGCCCTGAGTTGGATTCGAACCCACGAAGCGAAGCGAAGCGAAGACAGTACATGCCTTAGACCGCTCGGCTACCGTGACCGGCCGACTCTCTCTTACATTACATAAATAATACAATACTGGCAACATTCTATCCGAAAAGAGTGCACATAATCTATTCCTGCGTTATTTGCAACTGGTGTTCTGAAACGCCCACCCTTTTTCTTTATTGCTAATGAGGTGGGACTAAGTCCCTTGTACTGCGGCCAATTCTGGCCTATTGTACCAGTCCCAGATGACAGGTGAGGGTGATTGTGGAGCAACTTGTGGAATGAAGATTGGCAGGGGAAACCGAAATACTCGGAGAAAACCTGCTCCAGAGCCACTTTGTCCACCACAAATCCCAATTGACCAGACTCGGGATCGAACCCGTGCCGCCGCGGTGGGAAGCCAGCGACGGCGCGGCCCTTAGTCATCCCGTTTCTCAGCCACTTTATTATAACAATCACATGATATAAACATGACCCAGAAAAGCTCAGACATTGAAGTAAGTGGCGAAAGACTGCACAACAAAAGTTCGATTCCGGATGTTCTTTTCGACGCTACTTCCGGCTCCGCGCTGATTCTATTAAATTCATGTGCAGGATTTATTCGCGCATGCAAAGTTAACAGAACTCTGTCCTCACAACCCACCTCCATTTACTGCTGAGGTTAGGAATTCATCTTCTTTCCTCTCCTCTTCCGATACACGTCGAGATGACGATGCGACAAGCCACGGGGAGAACTTTACATTTTACTTCTTTTTCGGCCCAATAAACTGCAGATTTCGTCTAGAAGGTTAAATGAGTGTGCCCAGTGACAGATTAGATTGGAACTGGGTTAGATACAGTCAGGTTGTTCCTCACTCAGATTCTAGAGAGGGAAGTTGAAACCCTCCAGGTGACGTTATACGACAAATCCTGGACGAAGCAGGTTCATCCTTTTCTTCATAAAATTCTAAGAGATGGAATTTGAAAGTGTTCAGAAATTGTTGCGAGATAAATCCTGAATGGAGCAGGTTCATATACTTATTCCTCGACTCCTAGAGGCTGAATTTGAAAGTGTTCAGAAAGTGCTAAGGGATGAATCCTGAATGGAGTATGTTCATACATTTCTTCCTCAGATTCTAGAGACGGGACTTGAAATATTTAGAAAATGTCATTAGATCAACTCCTGAATGGAGCAGGTTCGTTATCGTTGCGTTAGAAATCACAGACTTTGAATATTCTTCACAGAGACAATGCTTTATCAGTGCCATTGATACTGAATGCTTCTGTTCTGCGATTCAATCGATTATATGTAATCGGGGACTGAGGGATGACCACTGCGCTCGAACGGCATTTGTCATTTTTGATGGCTGAACACCGGGCAAATAAATTAGGATTTAGAAGCGAAAAAGGATAGAAATGGCGAAGTTTTCACGATGATAAGTGGCAGCAAGACTTCTTAATCTGTTCTAATGTTATTTCACGCCGATATTTCAGCGAGATAACATCAAATGGAGATTGAAAACCATCATAAATAAAATACAACTATCCCGGCATATTTGAAGAAATTGTGAAAAGAAACAGAACCCCATTCAGAACAGGCGATAGCCCATCCGAGATACGAATACAATGCACACGAGTACATCTAAAGCAATGCCTGCCGGTGGTTCTTTCCCATAGGTCCGCCGAAGTTGTATTCACAGCCTTCGTAATTATATGAATTTATCTCTCCCTACAATAATTAGATAACAATCCATTTTATTGTATCACAGTATAGAAAGATTTACATGAAACAAGAAATTTTGGTAAGAATGAACTGCCTACTTTCCTTTGATACGACAGGGACCACATAGAAAACGACGCCTCCAACAATTCTTCGTTGCCGCGTGAACGTCGTTATCGAACTACTTATCTAGTAACGGTAGGGTGTTCCTCTGACCCTCCTTTAACAAAACACAAACCGCACTGAAAATGATGCGTCCAAAAATTATTCTACTGTTTAGCCTAGTAGTTGCCGCAGAAACGTGTTCACCGAGCCGCTGCCTAGCACCGAAAGGAAGGGTACACTTAACCGAGCCGTTGCCTTTTCATAATAGGATCAATACACGCACAGACACACAGACCGATGGGAGGAATTTATGAAGTACGCCGCTGAGAGTGGCTCAGGTGCCATCACATACGTACGAAGTTTCAAAAGATTAGTTCAATCATTCCGAAGTTGATAGGGGAGGGGGTACACAGACATACAGACAGGATGGAGACAGCATAAGCCTAATTTAGGAAAGTAAGCTAAGAAAGAGATACATTATTATTTCCATCGAATTCACATCATTTTCATTTGAACGCGGCCTATTCAAAGTATAAAAAAAGTAAAGGTATCCCTGTAACAGGCCGTGGGGGCCCATAAGTTTGTGAGACGTTGAGGGTTCCACATTTTCTAGACAATCGGCTCATAGATGGCGGTAAGGTTGTCAGCCTCACGCGCCGGCCGTGCTTTACGCCCCAAGAAAATTATTTAATTAATTCTTGCTACTCATTTCTGTTAGAGGCTGAGTCGACCCAGGACCATAGTGCGGCTGGAAGGATTAGGTTAACTGAAAAAAATCCAATGACCTCATCGGGACTTGAACCCGCAACCTCCCGCCTTGTAGCATAAGCAGTCTAAGTTACTTTTCCGAATGTGTGGACTAATCGCCAAAAGAGTGTGTTACATATGTAAACGTAGCTACAGTAAACCGCTACTGATACTGTTACACAAGTACAATATTAATAATATCTAAAGAACACTAGGATATTATTTTAGAATTACACCAATTTAGAAGACTATTTGCGTACTATGAAATTATATTTGGAAACCAAAATTAACCATCTGGAACAAGTGACGATAGTAGTGTAAAAATTATAAACCTCCTACTACCAACCCACTTTATCTCCAGCATTTTTTTAGGGACTGTACCCCACCCAAGAAGCGTAGGGCTAATCAACGTCAAAGCTTCCCGTCGTACAAGCAGTCCGCACACCCAGCCACCCACACAGATAGTAAGATGAGTTACTTCAGAGCTGTTAGTCTCTTATCACGATGTGGATGACCTGACCAGTGCTAGAAGGGTCGGCATGAGCGGCATAATTTATGGCAGGGGTGTGTTATCTCTACAGAGCGAGGCTTACGTTGCAAAATGCGAAGTTTGTTGCAAGCAAGATACAAATTTATGTTATTTATGGCTTACATTACGGTTGATTACGGTTATGTTATACGCAGTTAATTCCTATTACTTGATTGCAATGGCCGAGAAGTCCATCATGCGTACAGTCTTCTATGCTTCGAACAATTTAGTTGCATGTTCTAATCCCACTAAGAGATGAATTACTCATATTATCGTGTTTTTACCTTGCGTTACTCTTGTATGCCAGTGCATGCCTTATGATGCAAAATCATTGATCATATCAAATATATATGATAACTAATTTTTTCACAATTATACTGAATTATAACAGGCCAGGTAACCCAAACCGTTACAGCTGAAGAAATTTTTATTTAACTGTAAGAACACAAATATTGTGTAGAATAGGTCTAAGCTACCCATAATTAATGCGAGATAGTCACTGTTTTTCTTCCATTACGTCACAATGCCCACACCAGAGGCCACATTTAAGTCTAATTCACTTTAACTACTCATCTGTTAAGTCCGTCCATCGGTTCTGATCATAGTTAAGTGCAATGCCCCTGCCTCTGAGAGACCGCAGTTAAATAATTCCACTCACAGATATTCATTTTAGTAAAACAAACGAGATAAACACTGGATATTTAAAACCTACATAATATAGGACGTTCCCATACCATTACAAATTATTAGAAATTTTCGGAATAAATAAAGGTTATGCGTGAGCCGTATACGGCCCGCAGGCCTTATATTACACACATGCTTGATTCAAACCATGAATCAGACTGTTATCACCTTGCTCCGACACGCCTTACTGGCTTTGGTGAAGAGCTAATAGCTACGTGAAAAATTCTGCCTCACGCTAGTATGACCGCTGGGATATGTAGTTAGGAGCTTCAGTACTCCGGTTCCCTCATGTGAGATAACATTCGGTGAGCGGTCTTTCATACTGTCAGTAGAGTCTGTTCTATGGCCATTACAGTTTTCACATCTTGCTTCTGATTTCTTTGTCCACTGATGCATTTCATTTGGACTTAAAATAATCACTCACTCAGTGCACGATACAATCCTTCGCCTGGTATTTCTGGGTGATCAAGCCAAAGAGGATATGTTGGCCAGGACATGCAGTACGAATGCAGAAATGAGAAATGCATGCCAAATTGGTCAGAAATAGGGATCACTTGGAGTCCTAGACGTAAATTTTAAAATATATCTTTGAAAATGAGGTTTAAACTTGTATCTTTAATTGTTTCTTGCATCCTGTTGTGTATTTAATTAATATTAGAGTCAATTTTACCGACCACACACCATCATGACAAGGACCGTAACAGATCCAGCAACATCAGAGGACGCGAAAAAACAGCAAGACCTCCAAAAGTGAAAAGTGCAATCAATATAATGAAATTGAACTTTAATTTATGAACTTTTTAACCAATAATAACTAAAACTAGTAAATGTGAACTTGACGCAGTGATGAGCGTAAGTAAGAAGTGACTGAATAACAAGTGCAAGTGAAAGCATAACTAGTGATCTGAATTGAAATTCGATTCGCAAATTTTAAATTTTAAATTTTGACATTTAGAATAATATTTTAACTTGTGTTTTGTGAAAGGAACTTGATATATTATTGAGCGTGGGCCTGAATAAGATACAGGATCGAATAAGTGAAAAGACGAATGTCATTGCGTGTAATTATACAGCTGTGTTCGTACACCTGAGGATGACCTCTTGAGGTCGAAACATGTAGTGTAATAATAATAAAAATATGTTGTGTGGTCGGTAAAATTGACTCTAATATTATTTAAACTTGTATATTGGATTAATCTGGCGCAGGATAGGGTCCAGTCTTGTAAGATCGTAAATGAAATGTTGGGTTCAATAAAAGGTGGGAAATTTCATGACAAACTGAGAGTCTTTTAGCTTCTCAAGTATGACTCCATGGAGCTGAGCCCTTTTTGAGGAATCAGCAGCTGCTGTCATACAAGAAAATCCCAGTAGTTTATGGAATCCGTAGATTCATTACCGTGTCAGCAGGACCCCACCAATGGTCTCTATCTTGGGCCAGGTCAATCCAGGCGCATCTTCCATTATGATTCTCTAAGAACTGTTTTAATATTGTAATCCCATCTATGTCTAGACCTTCTGAAGTTAGAAAATGATGTGATAAATTGTAATTGGGGATTTTCCCCTACTTTGACTCGAACCCCGGCCCCCTTGGCCGTCTAGCCAGTAGTTAAACTTGCTATTCCGGATAAGTGCACTTCATAGAAGTACAAATCATAAAGGTTTGTGCAAAAATAAAATATCAAGACACAGCTGAAAAATAGTTCAAATGTTAAAAATTATGTTTAGAACGAAGATTACATTAGAGTAGATTAAATAGATGGATGGATGGATTACCATGATCCCGGTAAAGACGAGCCCCCAGTCAGAAAACACATGAGTTATAATTAAGTTGAATTTGCCGCTATTAGCAAATTTTCAATGCAAAAATTGTTAAATTATAACTTATAAAAAATAATTTTTTTATGCTAGTGGGGTGGGACTAAGTCCCTTGTACTGCGGCCACTTGTGGCCTACTGTACCAGCCCCAAATGATAGGTGAGGGTGACTGTGGAGCAGTTGGTGGAATGAAGATTGGCAGGGGAAACCGAAGTACTCGGAGAAAACCTGCCCCAGCGCCACTTTGTCCAGCACAAATCCCACTTGACCAGACCCAGGATCGAACCCGGGCCGCCGCGGTGGGAAGTCAGCTACTAACCGCTTGAGCTATGGCGCGGCCCCACAAAATCATTTTAGATGGTAATGGAACACAATTTTCACATACTTATATTAAGATGTCTAGCATAAATATAAACACAGATATCATTACACTAACAATACAGAAATTATATTCCTAAGTATAAAAAGAGAAACCACTGGGGAGAGAATAAGAAACAAACATTTCTAAGAGAATTTAAGGTAGATACCTTGGAAGATAAATTAATAAATGAGAAAATATGTGAGTATAGGCAGATTTGAAGGTGCAAGAATACAGAATTCAAAGAATGGAAAACAGCCAATTGAACACTAAAATCAAGAAGGGTACAAGGAAACAGAAAGAAGGAAAAAATAACATAAGGAGACATGTTCGAGGAGGAACGTTTGGAGCTAGAGACAGCTGGAAAAATGTTGTTCCTAGAAGATCCACATAGAGGAGAAAATTAAAAGGTTCTGTGATTATGGCTAACATTCCATTATTTGTCTTATTTTCTACAACAGCATCAGTTACTATGATGGAGGTAATGATAATCATACGCAGTCAATAATCATATTACATGTGTGTATGAAATGTTCGAAAGTGGTGAAAATTTCTTTACTGATATGTGCGCAATTAAAATCAAAGAAATTACTTGATTACTATCTTGCAACTTATAGTTACGAAAACTTTCTTACATTCTGATGCATCTGTATTCAGTTCATCAAGCAAATAATGAAACATAAATAAGTTAAATTATGAAGCAGCATCGCACTGTGGAAGTCGAATTCTTAGTAAAGACGACTGATTATCTACCCCACGCAATTTACATCACACGAAAGTCATGTACTTACAACTCGCAGAACGGCTCCTGCTGTTGATGGCTACTCGTAGCATTTCCCATTTTCTCATACACAAGAAAACATTGCACTTAAAATAAAGCGTAAACACTGTTAAAGAATACAAACTGTCACACACAACGCACTGAGAAACAGAACGAGAAACACACGCATCAGCACATTATTCTTCCTCTCTTTTCCTATCCCGGCATGCCTTACGCCAAGCAACATGAGCAGGTTGCAATGACGCCAACGTGAGCGCTGCACTGATGCACCAATGATACCAACAGGATTAACTGCATCATTTATTTACACATTTTCGGGCAGTGTCTGGTAAAGCGCAGAGTGGGGTCGGACTTCGATGCCGTTCGTGTTGAGTGTACATGTGCATGTAGCCTTGAAAGGGCTCTAAGGTGGTTCTTACATCTCTTCTGCTTCTCTTTAAAATTCACGTTAATGATCCTATATGGATGTATTTTATTTGGAACAAAATTAAATAGTTTTCGTAATTTTGTTCAGCCTCAAGTTTTTGGTATTTACACATTTCAGAGGTTTCAATTTGAGAAATTTTAACGGAAGGAAATGAAATGACAGAATTTTTGCTATTATTAATACGCCATTGAAGTATTTCGCAGGCCTGTGATGCTTACCCATGGCCATTCTGCGTTACTCTGTCAATCTATAAAAACAAGTTTGTAAAGACAAGCTCAAATTGTTTTACTCGCGACTATGAAATTATTACAACAGCTTGCGACTTGGAAAACTCACTCTTCGACCTTGAAAATGGACGCAGAATGTATATCTAAAACTTCAGCAAACTTCTACCAGACTACACGGCATAAAATCCAATCGATGTAGGCCTCAACATACGAAAGATATCAAAGAATCCAAGGGGAAGAAGAAAAACACGTTATTTTTATGACTGGCAATAATATGAATATCATGCCATGTGTTTCTATGATGAATATAGGACATTCTGCTTCAGTAAATTTTTTCTCTGACAATTTCAGTCGTAAACTTGAAATCGTGTGGTAGTTAATATAAGCCATTTCACGAAATGACAGTAAACACGACTTGCATGTAGTCACATATTACCTCGTCACCTATTTCATGCACATTCAGGAAATCTGGCACTGGACATACATGCAATATGCAAGGTGAAATTATCTATGAGGGGAATAATATTTCATATTTACGAAATATTTAGTTGGGGTACACGTATGGTGTTTATCTGCTTCACAAAGCTTTTATGTTTGAAATATTCGGATGGAAATACACGTATATATGTCTACATGTAACGCTTTACGAACGTCTGAAGTGGTTTAGGAATTAAAATACTGAAAAATAAATTAATGCATGGTCAGCATTTTATATATTTCAAAGAGAAAAGTAGAAACGTCTGCATAGTGAAATAGAGCTGAAAATTAACTTTTGTCATAATTAGTGTTTTTACTATTATCAGTTCTAGAAGTCTGATTATAATAACTGTTAATAATGCTACTGTTATTTTATTTATTGACTACGTTGTTACTACTACTACTACTACTACTACTACTTAGGGGTCCGAGTTCAAGTCCCGATAGCGTCAAGTATTTTCGCTTCTCCACGTCGTCCAGACCGGCTCTGGGTTCCACCTAACCTCCTATCCAGTGGATACCGGGGGTAAAGCGGCCGGGCCGTAAAGCTGACCAATCACCTCCAGCAAATATTGAGGTCAATAAAATGTGGATCTATACATCCACTCCCCCATACACCTTAATGGTGTAGTGCTTAAGTAGTTAAGCACAGGGACAACTTTAATTTTACTACTACTACTACTACTACTACTACGTTTTCTTGTCCTTGGCACTACAGCCCCAGTGGGCCTAGGCCTACCTCCATGAACTTCTCCGTACTATTACCATTACTACTATCCTACTACTGCACCTGCTGTTCCCGCTACTACTACTACTACTACTACTACTACTACTACTACTACTATTACCACCACCACCACCGCCCAGTGAGTATCGGGTGCCCCTTTCTCGGCAGTTAAGAAGCTGGCGTTAAATCTTTTACCGACTACCCTGACCAAGGGTCTTAGTGTAAATTCTTATCTATTTAGCATTCATCATCATCTTCCCAGCCATTTGACCCTGTCTAAAAGCTGTTTCATATAATCCCTAAATGTTTGACAACATTTCGACCAAAGTGTGAACTGCGGTCATTATGTTCACAGGTTTTATGACCTCTAGAATGAGTGAACAGAAAGTTCAGACCATTGCTGCAATAACTGAACGTTACATAGCGGTAATAAAGCGGTGCATTATGGAAACCTCAAATCCAAACAACACTGGACTGTTTCCATTGGGTCGCTTTGGAAACAAGCAGCTAACAGGCCCCTCGAGCTGACACGATCATTAAACTTCTATAATACCACGACACCTAGCGTCACCCGGACGGCTGTCGGCTTCTACGGACTGGAATTGCTTTTCAGACGTACTTCTTTAAAAAAATACTAATCTGTATTCTTGCGAGATTTCGCTCTCACTTTCGCCGAAGTGTACACACAATAGCGATGTCATTCCAACCGTTCTTTCATGTGTGTTAATCTATATCATTAAAGAGATTTGATATGGGCGTCTAAAATGTGTAGAGAGTCTCATTTTAATTTTGACACGTTCTGTTGCGATTTCTACTTTACATGCCATTATGCACTATATTGTGGGTGGGTGGGTGGATGGGTGAGTAGAGAGATGGATGGGTAAACGTATGGACAGACAGACAGATAGACAGACGGATAGATAGATAGATAGATAGATAGATAGATAGATAGATAGATACTCGTAGATAGGGAGATAGACGGACAGACAGATAGACAGGCAGGCAGACAGACAGACAGACAGATAGCTAGATGGTTAGATAGACGGACGGACGGACAGATAGATAGACAGGTAGACAGACAGACAGATAAATAGATAGATGGTTAGATAGACGGACGGACAGATAGACAGGCAGACAGATAAATAGATAGATGGTTAGATAGACGGACGGACGGACGGACAGATAGATAGAGAGGCAGACAGACAGACAGACAGAGAGATAGATAGATAGATAGATAGATAGATAGATAGATAGATAGATAGATAGATAGATAGATAGACGGACGGACGGACAGATAGATAGACAGACAGACAGATAGATAGATAGATGGATAAGAAACTCATTCCGGGAGAAAAATGGTGCAGTTCAGGTAAATCCAGTTAGTCAGCTCGAATATATTTAAACGTTGTCATGCAAAGTGAGCAGTTTTATTATTTCAGTACAGTCTATTGCAAGACGAGCCCGGACGACGAACGGGGGCTTGTGCTAACATTGCTTATCAAACGGTTCATTTGGAGCACTGGTCACCGTTGTAACATGATGCCTTAACCAGGTTAGCAAGCGAACTGGCAACAATCCACTGTGTTCACACACTATACAAGCACTGCAGCTGCTGAAACCAGAGTTCCCATACGTCCGTGTGTCTCTCTGTATGGCCGCTCAGGTCGGTTAGGGGCAAAATGTATTTCAGTTTTGCTGGCAGACTGGTTAGGACACAGTTAATGCATGTTTAGATGCTGGCAGGCGAAACCATAGTGAAACCGGGAACGGTAAAGGGGTGGGGGACCGTATGAACGTGACAGAGGTGATTTTCGTAAAGCGGGAACATTAATATTTGCATTAATCGACAGGCAAAAACACACAGCAGTACCAGAATTGTAGGCGGGTTGCTGTCATTTATATTGCTTTACTTGTTTGCGGACTTAACGTGGATGACGGTTAGAAAGAATCAGATTCCGTATATTCCAGTCCATTTGGCCTTGAAAATTAAGTTAATCCTTTTCTCTATTTGTTTTTAGTCTATTGCACTTTTGTTTGTTTCTAGCTTTCCACCTTGCAAGTCAGTGCAAACGATATCACCTCTGACTCCTATTTCGGAGGTGTCTGGTTCGAAACTCCACCGCAGCAACTAATGTTTTCTCACTTTTCCCTCAGACCATCCAACAGAATGCGAGGATAATACCATTAAATAAGTCACGGCTACTTCCTTCCCTGTCCTCTCAGTTTACTGTTCATAAACTTTCTATTCAACGTCTAGATCTATGTTTCGGGGTTTATTAACGTCAATTGACTTTTGTTTTCTGAAATTATGGGAAATTTCTGTTCTCAGATGAGCAAGATAACTGCAGTTAGGGAAATGACGGGAATGGCAACAGTGCGGAACTTTTGGATCACATCCATTTTCAGAGGAGAGTCTTTAAATGGAGTTTGTTGGGGTGTAATAATAATATTATGAAGAAAGTAGTTGAAGAATATTATCTTCTGGGTTGTAACACCATATAGTCCGCTATATGTGTACCAACGTTTCGGAGGAACGTACAGCCCCCTTCTTCAGAGTCAAGCAGATAAGTTTCTTTCAAACTTTGGTGGACTTAAGGTTCGGCCACACAGATCGCTACGTACGCTATGTTCGCTATACGAACAGAAAAATATCTCCCTTTATTGCCAATGTGACTGGCCACACAGACTTCCGTACGCTACGTACTCTATGTTCCCTATGTTAGCTGCGTCGCAGAGTGTACATAGCGTACGTAGCGTACGTAACGAACATAGCGTAGCGCTCTGTGTGGTCGAACCTTTACAGGAGCGTATCTTCGTTAGATCCTAGAACACTGTACTCTGCATTCTCACCACGGTGAGCGCCTCAAGGACAGCAACATAATAATATGGTTTCTACGTCCGGATATTATTATAGACGTACGTAATACAGAATATTTGAGTTTGTTTACAGTTACTAAGCACACGCACAACCACATGCACTTTGAAGAAGGCATCTGAATTGAGTTGGGTTCCTTAAAGAAAATCCAAAAGAGAGTCAAGTGATCCGCTCAGTAATGTAAGTAAAACACATATAAATATCGGATTTAGGAAACTCATGCCTGAAATTTTTGCACCTAGGAATGATATCAAAGCACTGGAAGGGGTTCGTGGGCTTTATCTGATCTTAAATATAAATTACGAAATTCCTCAAAACAGGCACAATATTTAAAATGTTATAATCAATATAAAACATTAATATAGTCTGAAAAGTAAAATGCTGAAATGTGTCATTCCTTATACCTGACATAAATTGACACAATACAGTGAAAACATTACGTCACTTCCTTATATTAACATCAGCAGCAAAACAGTCCCTTTGCAACCACAGCTTTCCTTAGATGATTCTGCCAGGCTCTTCTAGAATCAGATCATCCAGTTTCCACTACTTTGGATTTCGCGACAATAACTTTTTTACAGAGTAATATTTTCAAGCCTTGCGTCCCCCCCCCCCAACCAACCATGAAGGACGTTCGTCCATATATGAAACAAAATTTCAGCTGAACTCTTTAACCGAATATATTTTTTTAACACATAATGATATAAATGAGTTTGAAATTTGCACGCCATAGTTAAATATAATTTATTATTATCTCAGCTTCATCATTAAATTCGAGAAGACATAAAATATTTGGCTCATACGAGCTGCACTGTATTTTCAAATAAATCACGAAGTTTTCTACGATACATTCCCTCTTACCCGACAGAGTTCCTTAATCTCTCCTTGAGTGGAAAAACTTCCATTTGTTTTTACTGCCAGCCTTCGTGTTACCCACAAGCTGATTAATGTTACGAAACTATATAAATCCTGAAGATACCATTGTAAGCCACGACAGCCGCTCTGTACACGTAATTCGAAACTTGGGAAGCGCATGAACATATCACGGGCCTTTACCAAATCCCTTGGTCTGTAGGTGACCCATATGATACATGAAAATAGGCAGACGGGTGTATATGATCTCTGCATATTGAATATATTTAACAAAAATGTCCATAAGATTATCGCACACTTCTTCATAATCTATTGCGCATTTTCGAAGTGACTCTTAATCTTATTTTGTTTGTTTTATAGTTGCAGGCTCCTAAACACTGTCACGTACCCTGTCTAATTTCGTCATTGTCATTCTTCCTTCGAGGTGGCACTGAGTCTGCTTAGTATACAACACCATCTCGCCAATCACGGGAAACCTAAACGAGATACTGAGCAGTACTTCATCCAGAACTTCAATGAATGTCAAGATCAAAAACAAGGAAATGGAATCCGTTTGTGTCTTATTTCGCTTCTTGCATACAAAAGACGCTGTTTGGATACGTCCTTTCAACCTTGCTCTATCCAATATAGTGAGGTTATGCTACCCTTAATGTGCCATCCAATCCGCCCCTTAGATAACATGGCGATCTCTCGTTTAAGTCCCAAATGTTTAGCCGTTTGTCTGTATGTGCCCCAAAAGTCTTTCATGAAACTGAAAGAATTCTAGTCACGAATTTTCTTTATTCGACAATTCGCTAGCTTCTAGGGAGAAAAAGAAAGACGGGGATAGAAAGAGGATGGAGAAGCATAACGGCGTTTGGGAATAAGACGCCACAACTGGGGGAGGGGTTTGGCGACTTAAGCGAAATACGATATTTCGTGTTATTCGGACCATTACAGTGCCATAAGAACAAAATGTTCGATCTCAATAGTAATAATTCAATTCTTGTTTATTTACTTGCAACAGTTCAGAGGTCAGTTACAAAGTTAGCATGAGTACGTGGGACACAAAAAGAAACAAAAACAAAATACAAAATAAGACTATATAATAATAAATTAATAATAATTCCATGAGAAATTAAAGTTATCATCAATAAGTGAGAAAAGTAAAGTAAGTACATTTGCAGTGGTTATGCCATTTTGTGGCGAGAAAGGATTACACACGTACATACACACATATAGCCGTTAATAATAACAACAATAACTCAATTAATTCTTCCTTATTTGTGTGCTAACTGAACATCATAATAATAATAATAATAATAATAACGTAGTATAAATATGATAGAGGAGAACGTTCCTGGCTCCGAATACGTTAACATCCCTGCATATGATATTAGCAGTTGCTGCACATCTAGCGGAGGGACAATTTCTACATGAGGAGCAGACATTGAACAATGCAAAGTCTCTGTTATACCGAGCAGGAACCCTGAGACCAACAACTTCCAAAAAGGAAGGGCAGAATTTCAAACCAAAATAAACTTGAGTAAGAAAGAGAGCATCGAGGCGATGTCTCCTCATATGTAAAGTGTGCAATTCTAACTCCTCCAAAGCAAGAGAATTGCAGCAATGGACTTCAGGAAAGAAGCGATGATGATGATTATGATAATAATAATAAAAGTAATAATAATATAAAAGTTTTTAAAATAAAATTATGTTATACGTACATACTTATGAAATAGTTCTATTTATTTCAAAACCATACTAACTATTAGTTTTAGAGAAGATGGACAATTTTAAATCCTCAATAATTATTAATTCAAGGAGCATAAAGTGGGTGGGATACGAAGCACGCATGAGAGATATGAAAGTCAAACAAAAGTTAAGTCGAAAAAAAGACTGATACAAAAAGAGACAATCATGGAGGCCTTATTTAAATCCTAGGAAAATGGTACGTTTTATCTTAAGTTCTAAAATGTGAGAGTTAGCGATAGATGCAGTCCCCTCAATGTAAGGTCCAGCAGCAGGCTATTGTGACCATGATGACCAAAGTCGGGAGATTTTCCTGAAGGAACGGCACTGAACTTACTCCTGTAAGACCATGTACCGTACACAGAGAATTGTAATATATGTGAAGCATAATGTCGTGGCCTACTTCATGATGCTGTGCAGATCTGTACGGACTAAGACGAAAGAATATCTACCCAACGATATCCTGTACCTCGGTCGAGATTCGAACCATGTTTTTGTAATTTAGTTTGCTAGTACTTTGTAAACACAGAGCGGCAAGGGAGGTGGGGG
The DNA here is from genome assembly GCF_002891405.2 of Cryptotermes secundus. NCBI lineage: Eukaryota > Metazoa > Arthropoda > Insecta > Blattodea > Kalotermitidae > Cryptotermes > Cryptotermes secundus. Next base: position 1,329,205 of record NW_019724588.1, on the reverse strand, counting down.
GGGGAACTCAGGTGGAAGTAAATATATAAATCTAATAGCGTGGGAAAAATAAGCCAGAGGAGGAAATGAACGAGTACTACTATATATTGACGAGCAATATTTCACTCACGCCCTGAATTTCAGCTTGACTGGTTTCATTTTAACGAAAATTCGTCACGAACACCAAGAAAGGTACGTTAATTTTTTAAAGCTATTGACCGAACTCTCGTGAAACGATGCGTTAGTGAACCACACAAATACCGCCACACAAATATACACAATTCAACAACTCCTTGAATTACAAGGGGCCGTAATAGTCGTGAATTCGAGCTGTCAATAAAACAAAAATAATATTAACAACTTATACAGATATCACAAGGAACACCGGCGTCTCGAAAGCGGGCGAGTACACTGAACCGGTGTCTGCAGGACTCGGTTAACAGAAAGAGAGAGTTTCCACGTGTCCACGAATTCTCTCTCTTCTGCTGCTCTTGGAGAACAAAAAAAGACGCCATAGCAAACCGTCAGCATTACAACCGGTGCTGATGTCACGTGACCTAACTTCAGGGCAGCAGCACGTGTTCATTTTATTATGGAGGTAATAATGTACAGAAAGCTGAGGCGCGAAAGACATTTACAGTTCGTATCTTAGCTGCAGGCTCAAAGATTTTCTTTTCTCGCGAAATCTTAGAATCCGATCCGATACCAGGGAACGTATAAAGAGAAGTGTACGTGTCTTCATTGGGATATTGGAAATAGAAAAATACTTTCAGCTTCCCATCATGCATAACAAGCAGGTGCTGTACGTTGATCTCATTTTAAAGTTTTTAGAATCTCGATAGCTGTGATTTTACGGAGCGCTAAACATTCTGACTTGTATTGGAAGAGTGTCTAGTTCGAATCTTGCTTGGTATACAGACTTCTGATTGAGTCTTTGGGGTTTTCCCCAATCCTTCCAGATAAAAGCCGAGACTTAAACATTAATTAATCCATTGTCTTCTCTTTTTTTATTTTTTCATTTTCATTTCATTTTTTTTATTGTTGTCTGGCATCCAGTGATTCAAACTATACTCGTGCACTTTCAGCTACTGATAGTGCCATTAAATAAACTACAAATAAATGAGAACAGTTGCTTGACCCTAGACACAATCATTAACGAGAGTTGAAATATATAAAATCCAAATATTTTACTTGTGAATTTGCATTTCTCCGTAGTTTTACAAGGTATCTGATTTCTTCATATTTGTAATGATTTTAATAGGAAGTTGGATCAAGCTGTATCCTTTCCGAATTGTTATCAAATGGTGCTCGGTTGAACCTCGGCCGGAACATTGACTGCTCTGACTTCTGCGTCTCTTGGGTTTCCTCAGCCGTTCCAGGCATGTACTAGGATTCACTGAAATTATGCCACGGCTGTTTCTTACCGCGTCCTTTCCAATTCATTATTCATTAGTATGCCTTCACATCCATTCGATGCTATAGGTCTTTATTGCCAATAACTGACAGTGTTTAATAAATTACAAAGACAAATGTTCTGAAGACCCACAGGGTACCATGGATTTTGTGGTACATTAGTACATAGATCCCAAAGTTTCGGAAAACATGGTTCCTCCTGTAAGATTTGAGACTTTCACGGCGGTGACTATGAAGAAAGCAGTCTTCTGGGATTTGGCACCGTGTATAACACCACATATACACGGTGCTAAATCCCAGAAGACTGCTTTCTTCATGGTTCCTCCTGTTTCAGAGCGGAGTTTTACCCTGAAATTGGATGCAACATATTCCTCCAAAAAGCTGGTTGGCATCTGTCAGACTTCACTGTGCCGTAGTCCAAATAAACCATTCTGATAATTTCTTTCAGATACAAGTACAATTTTTCTTACGTTCTGGACGTACCCCTTGGGCTGAAATCTTGCAGAAATAAGCGTTAAGAATTCGTATGGTAGAGCAACTTATTGTTGCTATAATTCTGGAACTAATCAAAGATGTATATATATCCATAGTACATGGTTGGACTTTTCAGACACAAGACATCAGAAATAATTAATATCTGGAACTTGTGACTTTCTAATTTTAAAATTGTATAAGCATATATATTATTCTTAACAATTTAAGTTTCTAAAAATTATAGGCATATAATTCGAAAGTATATTGGGACAGAGTATAAATGAAAGGGTCGGACACAAATTCGGCACGAGTTCCAAAATACAAAAGAGTCCATATCAAAATGTGTGTGAAAACATTTAATTTGTGAGTTATAACTGAAAGTGTACATTTACATTAAGTGCTGAAAAAGTCCTCACGAGGGCCAATTCACTTCTCGACACGTCTCATCATGGACAGAGATGCCAGGGTAGTTGCGGGTAGCCTGACAGTTATCCGGAGGGGGAGGGCGAGTCGTCATTTCGTTGTCAACAGGAGCTGCACACACAAGGTNGCTGAAATCTTGCAGAAATAAGCGTTAAGAATTCGTACGGTAGAGCAACTTATTGTTACTATAATTCTGGAACTAATCAAAGATGTATATATATCCACAGTACATGGTGTACACAGTACTGTACACAGTACAGTACATATGATTGAGCGCCATCATGCATACTTTCAGCGATAAATCACAAATTAAATATTTCCCCACACATGTTGATACGGACACTTTTCTTATTTCGGTAGGTGAAACTCGTGTCAAAAGTTCGTCCGGGCATTTCAGCCAAAACTTGTGTCGTTTATTAATATTCTGTAGCGTGACGTTCATGTAAATGATATTTAAAATGTTGTTTCCTACCTCACAGTAAACACGGTGACCCTCAATTACAGAAAACGTCAGGTTAATATTGTTTAGGCAAATAATTGTTGTGTATTCTGAGAATAAGGCGGAATCCGTAAATACAATATCGGCAGAACGCAGAATCTTTCAGTGTTACAGCATGTAGCACATACAGTAACAACTGTGCTTATAAAGCATTCAGACAAATTACTTGTGCCTCTAAGAAGGTAATGGAATATCATTTAATGATAACCATTTTAATGAAAAGCTGAAAAATACACAAACCAGCACAGATTATTAGGCACTATACATATAATTATATGTCAAACGGGATAATATATATCCCACTCCTGTTTTGCAAAATAACTTAGCCTGCTTCCACTCCCTGTCTTCCGAGGTGCTGCTCCCTCAGCATCACAAGTCTCACAAAGTTTGGAAGTCTCGATGTACACAAAAACATCACCTTAGATCGCACTGAGAGTTCTGGTCTAGCCGTGGGAGAAAGTTAAGACAGTACGACGGTTGAATTTCAAAATATGTCTGAAGTTCAAGTTGCACTTCTAGCAAGACGTGAACCTAGAAGACACCTTTAATCAGCGAAGAATTACAACAATTCAGTGACGACGGAAGATCTTCTGTCACTAGAACTAAGGTTAATCTATGTTTGTGTTCTTTATCATTCCGAAGAAGTGGGCCCATATAGAATATCACAATTGTATTGTATTATATAACACTCAGTAACATTTCTATGAATACTTACTTACTTACTCATGGAGCTGAGCCCTTCTGGAGGAGCCGCCAATTCTGCAGCTACTGAAGAATTTCCCAGCATTTTACGGAATCCGAAGGCTCGTTAACGTGTTCACAAGAGCCCTCCATTGGTCCCTATCCTGAGCCAGATCAATCCAATCCAATCCATACCATCCCCTCTCTCTAAGATCCATTTTAATATTATCCACCCACCTACGCCTTGGTCTTCCCAGTGGTCTCTTTCCTTCTGGCTTTCCTATCAATATCCTATACGCATTCCTCTTCGCCTCCATTCGTGCTACATGCCCTGCCCACCTCATCCTCCTTGATTTGATCTTTCTAAATATAGTTGGAGAAGCGTACAAGTTATGAAGCTCATTTCTATGAATATAATATTAAAAGTTATTACAGCCTCATGTTAATAAAGAATTCGTAAGGAACTGGAAGTATGTGATACACAAGTCAAAAATATAATTGTCTGCGAAATTGAATATCAGCAATGAAAATGTCCAACTTCATGGATTAGACACCATCTTAAGATATTAAAAGCCGCTCTTCGAGGAGTCCGAGGTTCCAGTGCCATCTTCATAAGAACCTTCCGCTATGCCGTAAGTTGAGAAAGATAAATTCGTCCTCGTCTTCGTCTTTCGGGTTCACGTTAATACGTTCTCAGTAGTCCCAGTCTACTTCTGGGTCTCCCAGCTGATCATTTTCATTCTCATTCCGATCAGAACGTTGAACATATTTCTTATCTCTCATGCCTGCTACATGGCCACCAATTTCGTTCTCCTTTTATTTTAAAATCGTATGAAATTTATATTTCTGCGTCACGTTGTTTGTCTGATAATTGAGGTTCTGTTTGAAGGAAATAGCTGCTCCGGTATAGAAAGTCGAGATTAACGACCGTGGGGATTTGTTGCGCTGACCACGCGACACTCTCTATCCGGTAAAGTTGGCACTAACTTCGCCGACAAGCGGCGGTAGCACGGTCGGTATAGTTCGTTTGCGGTCTACAGGCAACGGAGTCTGTTTTCTTTATTTCTATTGTTTTGTCTATATACAGTACATACACATACGTGTATATCTACACGCCGTCTCACACAACCGTGTATACAATTATTACAAATGGCCTATAAACTGTTTATAACTATAGGCATATGTTTCAACCTTAAAGAAAGCCGTCATGTTATACTGTATATATTTACGAACCAACTAAATAACTAACTCCATGGCGCTGAGTCCTTGAGAAGCGGCCAGTCTCTCAGTTACTCAAGGATTTCCCAAAATTTTAGAGAACCCGAAGGTTCATTATTATGTTCACAAGACCTCTTCTCTGGTCCCCATCCTTAGACAGATCAATCCGGTTCATACCACTCCATCCTAATATCTCTTTCTGATCCATCTTAAAATTATCCTCCCAAATATATATCTAGGTCTAGGTCTTCAAAGTGGGCTCTTTCCTTTTTTTCTCTCCAAAACCCTATGTATTCCTCTTCTTCCCCATGTGTGCCACATGCCTTCTCCATCTCATCCACCTTGACTTGATCATTTTAATTATACTTGGCGAAGAGCATAAGTTATGAAGTTCCACGTTGTGCAGTTATACATGACATGAAGCTTACGGCAACTGTGTTCGGTGATGTCTTCTTGGGCTACCAGCAGCGTCAATGTGACGGCCGTGATACATCCCAGATAAGTCACAGCAATAAAAACTGGCATAACGAATTACATCTTCAGTTTTACCTTTATAAACATACATATGTTTTCATGTTGCAAAAATTCAGGTCTTTTGAGGGATATTACTTGCTCTTGTTTATGCGTAAGGACTATTATTCGAGAGAATTACAAACAGCATGTGTCAAAACTCTGAACGATTTTATTTTTACGTTGCTCACTAGCAAATTACATAATCAGGCAAGGCTTTATTACAATGAAATCCTTGGAACAGAACCTCCCTTCACACAGTCGAGAATTTCCCACCATTCATGACAGTTTCTTTACCTCGTTTACGGACACCGCAACTGGACAATATCCTGCGCCATTTGTATCCACTCTATAGCCTCAAGTTTCTTTCTTTGACATCCATTTTAATATCATTTTTGTCTGCACCCAGACCTCCCAAATTGTGTCTTCCTTTCAGGTAATGTACACCAATATTCTTGGTACACTGCAACAGGTTAACGTTAAGGAGAGTTATTCATATCCTCTGGTTGCTAAGAGACTATAATAGCGTTATAGTTCCAGAGCGATCTATGTCTAGTGATCTTCGTAACGTGGCAACTAGGGCAGCGCCATAGCTCAAGCGGTTAGTCGATAGGTTCCCACCGCGGCGGCCCGGGTTCGATCCCGGGTCTGGTCAAGTGGGATTTGTGGTGGACAAAGTGGCGCTGGGGCAGGTTTTCTCCGAGTACTTCGGTTTCCCCTGCCAATCTTCATTCCACCAATTGCTCCACAATCACCCTCACCTATTATCTGGGGCTGGTACAATAGGCCAGAAGTAGCCGCAGTACAAGGTACTTAGTCCCACCTCACTAGCATTACAAAAAACGTGGCAACTCTATAATGAATAGTGATATTAATGGCGTGCCACGGATGTAAATAATAGAACAATGGCTAATAGGAAAATGTATTCATAAAAAATATTTAATTCAGTTACCAATTTAATGATTTAAATTCTGTTCACTTTAAGAACAAACCGGGCTCTTCCTGGCATGTTAATATAAAGAGTGCAGTTTCGAGAATATTCCTAATAGTTACGTACTTTGTAGGGGTTTGTTGTGCACATACTTTATGTGGTAAAAGCGAATTTCTTCCAAGTTTTGTTCCAGTCTTCTTTTTGTCTACTCCTTCAACTTTTATCTTCCGTTCAGCTCACCTCACTTCTGGTCCACATTTTCTGCCGTAGGGCAACACTTTCTGATCGTAGAAGCTGATTATAGCTACAGTAGCTATGAACTCAACAATAGCGATCTATCGATCTCTCAAAAATACCTTCAGTGTTCCTGTATCTCTCTAACAGACCACTTTCCTTCTATCTTGGAACTCACAACAGCTCTGATAACTTCTTAAGGACACGAAATTCTAAAATGATTTTTTACGCCTATGAAAGATAAATAACGAAATCTAACGGCGTAATAATCTGCCGTTATACTGTGTAAGTGTTTCTGGAATCTCAGATTGTATTTCAGCCCCATTAGCAGAGTATGTAGGCCAAGCAGCTAACTCTTCTAGCTTGTGTTTATGAGGTATCAAGTTCACATCTCGGTCAGGACAATGACTATCCAGAATTCTTTTTATGTTCCTCAATCCCTTCAGGCAAATTTCGGAATAGTACTTTAAATCAGGCCACGTTCACTTCCCTCCACTTTGTTTCGAATCAATTACTCATTATGAACGAGGAGTATGAGTTTGAGTCCTGGTGGTATCAAGAATTTTCTCTACTCCATGTCATCCAGACGGGTTCTGAGGTCCACCCAGCCTCCTATACAATGGGTGAAGAGGGACGGTTTCCACGGGTAAAAGCGGCCGGGGAGTGAAACAAACCACTCATCTCCAGCTAGTGCTGAGGGCAAGACAAAGCGGATCTATACATCCACTCCCCCACACTTCTTCATGGCGTAGTGCATAATTAATTAAGGATATAAACTTTTCCATTTTTGCCTGCTTTCGGAATGTAGGCTAAAAATTGCTTATATTTTTATAATTTGGCCTGTGGTTAGATATGAAATATACTACGCGGCCCATCAGTGGTTTGTAGTTGCACAGCCCTGCTTTGAAACATTATGACAAGAGTTCTTCAAAAACTGGTCATTACGATCAAAGACTGTCAAATTACGGAATACGTCTCACTATTCAAATATTCTAGCAGCACATTATCTAAAACGAAGAAAGCGGACAAGGACAACAGATCAGTAATTTTAGTGACATGGATGGAATTGTAAAACAACACGTTCTAAAGAACGTGTCTACATAAAGACAACTTAGATTTAGTAAAAACCAAAATAAACCTACATAGCTGATCGGATCCGAAGTATGGACTTTGAGAAAGAAAGTTGAGGAAAGACTGGAGATTCAACAATTCGAATTTCTCAGACGACAGGCAGGCTGTTCTAGAAGGAAGAATATTTGGGAAAACCGCTGTCTAGGAAGTTATCGAAGTATATAGACAACGGCATGGAGTCCACCTACAGAGGGTGGGAAACACAGGACTTCCAAAAATAGCAAACCTAAACGGAGGGCCAGATTTTGGAAGACCAGAGCTGAGATGGCCTGACCAGCTCTGAGCCTTGAACGGGACTGGAAGGCCGAATTCTTACTTTTACAGAAAAACATCACAATCGTTGTACATATGACAAACGTAAATTTACAAGGTTTCAAACCCAGTTACTTTCTTTATATGTCTCTTGTATACTCGTATATGTTATCAGTATCAAGATTTCAATGTCAACAGAACAGTAATATTTTGTCTATTTATTTAAAGACGCTTCATCAACCGCATAAATTATGTGAAGTCAAATGACAACGGTGATTATGTATGAAGAGTTTTATGGGTATGGAAGCAGCTGTGGTCTATTTTAAACATTTTTAAAACATATTTTTGGAAGAACTGATGAAATGCATACAAAATATGGGACAAGTCAGAAGAATTCCTGGCCAAGATATAAACCTGGATGAAATCTAAGTTTAACATTTAACTGGACAAGAAATATCCATCATGAATTACTCACAGAATACTGCTTAAGCTACTGTACAATAGACTGTATCAAAGTGAGTCAGGATATCCGCAAACAGATGTGAGTACGGGCAGTTCTCAGTGCCAGTCGCGGCTGGGATATGGGCTCTCTTTCATTGTTATGTCAGTCGGCGGGGAACGAAAATTAAATGAACGAGAGAGGAGAAGCGTTACCATTAAGATAGTGGCGGTCCCTCATCTGTCTCGTGCTGATTGATTAGCGACCCCAAGGGACATACTGTAGTAAGAGTTACTGGATAGCATGAAATAAATGCAACGGGAAACTGAAAACATAGACCGCCTTACCCATCCACATATCTTGGAGTTTTCTATATGACCGATGCTCTATTTCTCTTTATATGTGTTTAGACTGCTGACATCAAAAGACATGAAAGAAAGCGAAAAACTACCACAAATATGAAGCACAATCGAAGGTAATATTTTCTTCTGGAACATCCTCTCCTAATGAAGGAAACTTACATTTCACTTTTCTAGTTTCACATAATATCCGGTCTATAGAATCGAGATAAACGGCCGTGGGTATGTCCGTTGCGCTGACCACGTGACACCCTCTTCCCGCTAAAGTTAACACTAAATTCGCCGACAAGCGGCGGTCGCTCGGTCGGTATATTTCGCTTGCGGACTATAGGCCACGGAGTTAGTTATTTAGTTTCACATAATATTACTAAAACTTTTGAATTGGAAGGAATAGATCCAGATCCCTTTGGTGGAGTATACTTCAAATGTCCCTGAAAGGAAAAAACGTATTCTAATATCTGCGTTTGGTGGAAGACATGGTCGCTAAACAACGAACGTGTTGTGAGATTTGAGGTTTTCACGGCGGTGACTACGAAGAATGCCGTCTTCTGACTGCAGCCAGCTGCTAACGCTGGTTCTTCGCTCACGGATTTTTATATCCTGAATATGGAGGCGAAACGTTCCTCCGAAACGTCGGTTAACACAATATCTACACGGCGCCATATCCCAAAAGACGGAATTCTTCAATGAACGCGTTACTATCGTTTACGAACAGTTTCAATACAATCCATGACACATAACAAAAACAGAAGTTTCACGGCAGTGACTGCGTTGATTTCTCCTGGGTTGTGGATATCTTGGTAGTCTCGTAGATGGATACTAACATTTCATATGTACTTTGAACATAGTTATCGGATGTGCAGGAGGTTGTGTCCGTCCGCATCTCTGCATATTTCACCTTCAAACTGATGATCAGATTTCGATGAAATTTAGTGTTGGGAGGGAGGTCTGTATAAATTACTGTTAGGCGATTGTAAAGCAGATGCTTTACACGAAGTTCGCATAGAACTTATATAATTCACAGTAAAGGAATCATCGTGCGAAACGTTGGTGCATGAAATTTAACATGAATCTCATTAAAACCTAAAATGTTTAATTGAAGTATTTCTGGATGTGGTCAATCGATAAACAAAGAAAACCTCTATGCACACAATCAGGTGTGTAATAAAGTAAATAAAGCCATATAAGAAACAAGAGAAACAAACTCTGTTGCTTGAGTCCGCAAGCGAACTATACCGACCGAGCGACTGCCTCTTGTCGGCGAAGTTAGTGCCAACTTTAGCGGATAGAGGGTGTCACGTGGTCAGCGCAACGAATTCCCACGGCAGTTAATTTAAATAAAGCCATATACGTACTAAAAATGTCAAAGCTAGATTATGAAAAGCAGATTAAGAAAGAAGGTATTTAAAAACCAATGTATTTCACCACATTATATACGTATGAAATCAGTCGAATCATAAAGCACTTTGCTTTTATTCGAGCGATGTCTGAATCGAATCATGTCCGGTAAATAACCTGTTCCGACTGTTTTTTTTTAATTCTCTCTGTCTCCAGGAAAGTTCTGGGATTGTACCCTAAATCAGGCCACGAAAGCTTCCTTCCACGTTCTTTGGAATCCATTATTTACTAAGCATCTTATCAAGTGACGCAATATAGACTGAGCTACTGACAGCATAAGGAAGCATTCGTCAGCGTAGAGCTTGCCACTCTTTGTCTTCTTGCTTCCTTGCGGCTTCTTCCTAATCCTACAGCGATGGGCTTACGGAGGACGAAAATTCATAATCCCAAGTGACATGTTTTACAGCGTCAATGTTATTGTCTCCTCCTCGACATACAGACTTCGCGGTAACAACTTCCAGTCTGAAGGAGCCCTGAAAATTGTCTATATTCCCAGTTCTCAATATTCCGTATCTCCTCCTGCGACAAAAAATACACTTTGACCTTGAGCAGATCATCTTCCCTCACAGTCTAGTTTCCTCAGAACAATGCTGTGGTCCTTATAGAGCCATTCTTCTCAGAATTCCATTTTCCAACCATAACGATAACTCGCCTACCAATTGTCCAGTTCGGGCTGAATTTCTTCACCATTATCCGTGAAGTACCACAGTGACGGACTATCTCCGCTGAAACTTCATTGTACTATTCAACCTGCTCCACACCATATGAACTTCAACCTTGAAGATGGAGGTAACACCTTTCCTCGAAATGCTGGTATCTGCCAACAAGGCTACACGGTGTCACAGCCAAGAATATGCACTAGTAATAAAGTAAAAAAAAAGTAAAATTATAAGTATCCTTGTAATCGGCCGGGGAGGTCCATATGGTTGTGAGATGTTGAGGTTCCCACATATTCTAGACAGTCGGCTCATAGATGGCGGTAAGGTTGTCAGCCTTACGACCCGCCCGTCCTTTTCCCACAAGAATATTTCTGGTACTCATTTCTGTTAGAGGCTGAGTCGACCCCAGGGCCATAGTGCGGCTGGAAGGATTAGGTCAATTGAGAAAATCCAATGACCTCATCGGAACTTGAACCCGCGACCTTCCGGGTTGTAGCGTAGTTCCTCAACCAACTACGCTACCGGGTGCCCCAATAGTAATAAAGTTGAAATCAGAATTAAAATGAATAAGAAAATTTTGCTTTCTACAGACTCCTTACAAAATAGAGATTGTCATGTTAACGCGAGCTCTCGGACCCGCTTTCATGTCCCGAAACATTTAAAGTTTTCCGTTATTTCTGCCCATTACATTATCGCAGTGCAGTACGATACGGTGTAAGTTTCAGAAACTAATAAATTGTGTTATTTATAACATAGTAACAAGATTAGTCTTTTGATGCACATTATTTAATGTTTCGTTTCAGAAGCGCTTATCATGTAACGATGTAACACCAAACTGCGGGAATCAGGCAAACAGGGGAGGGTTGAAGGGCAGAGTACTTCCATTATTAGATAATAGGAATAAGTAAATAGCAATAGGCCCTATATGAGAGAGAGAGAGAATGGAGAGAACAATATTCACAAAAACCGATAAACATTTGAGCAGAATAAGGAGACAACTTAATGCATAAGATTTATCACTAAAAGTGAAATTAAGTTATATCCTTTGTATTCAGACAGATACACAAAGTTTATCTTGCTCAAAATTTCGTACACGCCGTGCGCTGACGTTGCAATTTATCAAAATCGTCTTAATGGAAGAGGACCACCCCCACTCCGAGTTACGTGGTGAGAGATACTTCGGTACAGTTCCCAGCAAAAGTTTCTCTTCCAAGTTAGGTGAGCAAAAGAACTGGCGAAGCGAATAAAACACGCTAGCAAATTTTCGGGTAAAGTAGAAATATATAAAAGAAAGTAGGGTTCATTTGTGGAGACAAGTTCAAGATCAGGACAGAGATTCTCGAGACAGTAATGGTTATAACCCCAAAATCAAAAATAGGGGGTATTACTGAGGAGAGACAGAAAGTAGCAGGACGTTATGCTCTTCAACAACTGTGGTGATCAAATGAAGATGGAAAATTGGCTGGGATATCAAAGCGGTAAGAAATATTGTAAAATTTTCGTTGGAAACACTGGAAGAAAAAGATCACTCGGAAGATTAAGACGTAGACGGAAAGATAATATTACAATTGTTCCTGAAGAAACTGAATGTACACTGGATTCATATTGTTCATAGCAAACTATGTAACAATTAAGCGAACTGACTTAAGTATGTCAGAAACAAGAAGAGAATATACCTCTTGGGAGACTTAGTATATATCAAGAGATATAAGAGAAATATAAAGTTTCCTTGTGATTAATTAAATAAGTGCTATGCCATGAAGACGTATAGGGGAGTGGATATATAGCCCCATCATTCTTGACCTCGATACTGGACCGAGGTATTAGCTTCACGCTTCTGCCGCTGTACCCCCAGGGAAAGAACCCCCGATATCCTTTGGATAGGAGGGTGAGTGGGTTCCAGCGTCGGTCCGGATGCTCTGGGTAAAAGAGAAATCTCCTGCTCATGCCGGGAATGGAACCCCGGCAAACAAACCCGTAACTCATCACAATACCGACTGAGATATGCCGGAAAATCAGAGGATAATCTAACATTAAAAAGCAGCTCAAGGGAACAGCATGGTAAAATTCGTTCATTGACGCATGATAGAACCCAGGGGTGGGGTCTTGTGAAAATAGCAATGGCTCTTCCTGTTCTACATAAGTGGGATAAAGGGAAAGTCATGGTGAATATGGGCGCATCAGAACATGACATTAAACATTCCAGTACTATTACTGTTTAGTGTATAGTATTATTATTCTTTCATTATTAACTTATATAATTGCACTTGTAATTGTATTTGTTATAGTCGTAAGTGTATTTTCATTGTATTTTCTTAATTCACTTAGTGGGGGGTGGAGTACAACTGGGTCCACTCGGCACGGCGGCCACTGATTGGCCTATTGTAGCCTGCCCCGGGCTATTATGATGATGGAGAATTTTGGTGAAATGAAGATTGGCAGGGAAAACCGAAGTACTCAGAGAAAACCTGCATCAGCGCCACTTTGTCCACCACAAATCCCACTTGACGAGATCCTGGATCGAACCCGGACCACTGCGGTGGGAAGCCAGCGACTAACCACTTTTGCTGTGCGCTACTGTATTCTTTGTTGTTTGTGTAGTTTTGTGTGTTGTGTTTTGTTGAGTGTGGTGTGTTATTTTGTGTGATGTGTGTTATCTGTGTGTTGATTCGTATTGTAGTACCAGTGCCGCCGGGAAAGAACCCATTGCAGTTTAAATATTAATAAGAAGGTGGCTACTTTATTGATCACCTAACGAACATCAGCCTGTCAAGATAGACTCATCTTTACTGAGTCAGTCACCTAAACTAGTTCTTCGAGCACTTATCTTTATCTCGCGGTACAACTTTGACAGAAACGGTGTTTAAAGGCCTATATAGTTGTCTGTAGTGTGTAAAGTACAGAAACTAGCTCTGTAGTCTACCGAATGCGGTAGGAAAACAATCGTAAATGCGAATGTTATGTGGATACAAATCTGGAAGGAGGCAGTCGTGGCATATTTGTGGCTATTATCCCAGTGTTCATGAAAATCACTGAAAATTCTGTTAGGATATCTCGTGCTTCGGCAGGGATTCGAACCAAATACCTTCTAAATATAATGCTAGAGGGTCATTGCTGAGCTAACCTACTGGGTTTTACAAAAGCTGAACTGTGGACCCGAAATTAATATCAACATACTAAATATGATGTATAATGTTTTATAAACATAAACAATTAAACAAGCTTTAACTTAATTTTCTTGACATGGGGAATTCTGGCCCATATTTATTTTACAACTGTCATAATGAATACAGTGTCAATATGAACTTTATTCAATCAACGTTCTGGGCAAAATTAGCCTAAACACTTTTATGCCAATTCCCATTTAATATGAGCAGGGATAGCTCAGTTGCCAAAGCTACTGGGCTACGGACTGGATTACAGAAGAATCGGTGTTCGATTTTTGACAGGTTTAGAATATTTCTCTCTTCTTCATAACGTCCAGACCATAACAGGTACCGGGGGTTCATGCCCCGTGGGTAAAGCAGCAGTGACGTCAATCTGACCACTAGCATGTACACGTATCTAGTGCCAAGGCTAAGAATTTTGAAGTTACATCTCCACTTGCCCGTACGTCTTCATTGCGTGGTGCTTAGTTAATTAAACTCAGGGATGACTTTACCTTTAGTTCTCTTCTAGTGTTGCGTTATAAAAAATGGTTATTATTCTTCCGAAACTCGCTCTACTGAGAGGCAGCATTGTGTTAGTCCTTTTGCTTAAATACATTTCTAACAAACTGCAGTATATAAAGGAGGAACATGCTACGAAATTGTCTAAAAAAACATTAAACACGGCCTCCAAGTGTTGATAATGTTCGTGAAGCTGCAGTACTTTATTAGGTGGATGAACTGAAGTTGGTGTTCTGTTCACTGCTTGCTACAATAACACTCCGACAACGGTTTCCTTTGGAAGGAAGGAAGGAAAGAGGAATGAAAGGGGGACGAAAGAGGAAGATAAACACTGCTCTCACTCCATATAGAAGTATTTCGTAAAGGAAGAACATTTATAGCAGTACTACACGACTGGAAGTACGAAGCTGTCCGCACCTAGAATACAACGTCACACGGTAGGATTTGGAAGGAAGTAGTCACGACATAATCTAGGTACACCCTGGAATTTGCCCTGAAGGACTAAAGAAAACCAGTGTAAATTCAGTCATAATAGCCGTGTGACCAAGCTGAGATTCGAACACAGAACCCCCACCTCTTCTACATATATGTCTGGACCATTAGAGTCACACCAAACTGCTCAATATGAATATAAGATACTGAACAGTAGGGTGTAGGACGAAATGTAAAGTTAAGCACGATGCCATGAAGACATACAGCAGTGGAGGTACAGCGACAACTTCCTTGACCTCCACACTAGAGGTGAGTGGTCAGCTTCACGCCCCTGCTGCTTTACCGCTGATGAAAGAACCCCCGGTACCCATTGGATAGCAGGTTTTGTGGGCCCCAGTTCCATTTTTACGCTGTGGAGAGAACAAATTTTTCACTGCCGGGAATCGAACCCGGGTAGTCCTCCCCGTAGCACACTCTCCCTGAAACAGCAGATGGACTCCAACATAAAAATGCGAAATGCTGCATAATTAGAGGCCTCGTAATTTGTACTTTTCGCCAAGTATCCTTACAGTTGGACCGCGTCTGTGGTCTAGTAGTCAGAGTTCATGACTACAGATCCAAAGGTCCGGGTTCGATTCCCGGCGCTACAGGATTTCCGGAGAAGTAGTGGGTCTGGAACGGGGTCCACTCAGCCTCGTGAGGATAAGTGATGAGCTACACGTACTTGAATGGAGAAGTAGCGACTCCAGTCTAGAAAACCGATATTAATGGCCATGGGGATCCGTTGCCCTGACCGCGCGACACCCTCTATCCGCTAAATTTGTCACTAAATTCGCCGACGAACGGCGGTCGCTCGATCGGTATAGTTCGCTTGCGGACTATAGGCCACGGAGTTTGTTTTTATTTGTGATAGCCTATAACAAATATGGTTTAAGCATCGCTAATTTCAAATTTCCATCTATTTCAAAAAGTCGTTTTTCAGCACGTGTTTCACTCTTACTCCCATTCACTGCAAACAGCTCCAAACGGAACCAGCCTGTGTGGGACCGGAGGTTCTCACAGCGGTGGTTATGGAGGGTCCTACCTTCCGGGATAGTCCGTTGCTCGATACCCGCTTTCACGCTGGTTTCTTGCTTGGTTTATTTTTGATCCTGAAGATGTAGACGACATGTTCCTCTGAAACATCGGCTGACTCTCAACTGGCTACATGGCGATATACCTTCACAACCCAGAATCTTCACTTCCTTTCTGCCTTAAACGTGGCAAAATAATCCGCAGCTGGCTACACTACTACTAGATGCCTGCTGCGAAAGATATGTGTTGATAGAATCTGCAGGAAAAGTGAGAGTTTTTTCTTATTTGGATGAAAATGTGCTGGGAGAGGCGGTCCGTTTTGTATTGCACAAAGAGTACAGCAACAACAGTGAAATGTACATGCTATGAGTCAAACTCTTCCACGGACAAAGAGCATACTTCAGCGGTTTTACACACATACAAATAGTTTTTATTTACTTTAAATTTTATAGGCTCTGATCGTCTCCTTTCACTCCTTTCTCCTTTTTATTTGACTCTTTATGTCTGTCTTGATGCGGGACAATAAATCTGTCGGACATTCTCCTTCTCTCTCTTTCTAGATTCATCACAAAGAGAGAGAAGGAGAGAGAGAAGTGAGGTTAAGGAGACACGAGGCGTCGTAAATTGAACGTCATATACTAACGTTGCGACACTGTGACGCCATCGTTAAGCGTCACTTCATCAAGGAAGAAACAAGACACAAACCTGCCCATTTCTTCTGTGGCTAGACCGCCCTCTCACTCTACTAACTTTGCAACTTTCTCCTGCCTTTCTGTATGCATACAGAGTGATACTTTGAGGAGGTGACGCCTCGGGTGTAGCGTGGGTTGTGAATATGTACGGGCACACTTTTCCCACTCAGAGGACTTGCCTATGGCTAGGGAGAAAGGTGAGAAATAAACTACTATTTGGTTAGAGAGAGAGGGAAAGTCCCTCATGAATTAAATATAATGCATATATGGAGATGTCCGTCCTGCTCCTTTCCAGGAAGCCTACTCACTGTTTCAGGAACATAAAGTGCGTCATAGTGTTGCCAACTTGGGAAATTTAAACATCGAGATAAGCACCGGAAGTACTCTACTACAAATGCATTCTCGTAAAGTCCAGCTACTCTACGAACTAGGGTACGTCATACGAGTACAACGTGCAAGCAACCTTCAAGAAGAAAATCCCTGTGCAATTATATCTGAATTTCCCATCGGCCTATGAATTGAGGTAACATGTTGAACTTACAATCTATTAAATTTCTAATGATGACGCAACCGTCTACGTCACTAACTGATGATAATACACCCCCGTTCATGTAGTGGATGGAGTATAAGCCCCGCAAATTCGAAACACTTCAAAAGTATTTCTTTTCTTCGATGATTTTTTCTTGTCCTCAGTTTCAAGTGACATTTGTTTTCTTGCTGAAGAAATATACAGATCAAAAAAAGAAAAGAAAAGCATTTTCTCTGTGAAGACTTTCTTTAAGAATTAAGCAGCGTACAGTGAACAAAGATGAAAATCCCTAACTGATATGAAATTGTGGCAGGAGTTCGCGGATCCTTTCAAACATCGAATAAATGAACGCAAAAATTTTAATGGCGGATAGCACTGAAACTATCAAGAAACCTGTCGAAATGAGAATGTAAAAGGGTACACTGATTAATTTTATCTGGTTTGTGGTGATGAAAATGAAAATAGTGAAAATTCCCTTCAAGAATTTAATTTCGCGGAGAACTTGAACTACCGGGCTGCCAATCGGACCCTCGCTGTGGCTGCAGTTCACTTACACGTTAGAGGAGCTGATAACTGACTGAGTCTAGTGATCAGCATGTATACACGTATAGCAACACGATCTGTTGGATCACTAACATAGCTATTGCTCATCACTTATACGGTAATTGGTAAGTGAATCACAGCTACTGCTCGTCACATATATAGAAACTGGTAGCTGTCAGAAGATGTGTTCGTCACTTACATAGAAACTGATAAGTAAACAGCACATTCTGCTGGTCACTTATACAGGTAAAAGTAAAGGTAGCCCTGTAACAGGCCCTGAAGGTCCATAAAGTCGTGAGACGTCGAGGCTCCAACATTTTCTCTAGAAAATCGTCTCACAGATGACGGTAAGTTTGTCAGCCTTACGGGCCGGCCGCCCTTTATCCCCCAGGAAGATCCATGATACTCATTTCTGTTAGAGGCTGAGTCGACCCCGAAGCCATAGTGCGGCTGGAAGGATTAAGTAAATAGAAAAAATCCACCTCATCGGGACTCGAACCGGGGACCTTATTTTATATTTTTACTGTAACTTAAAATAGCGCCGAGAGAACTCAGTCCGTATAACAACGGGCTACGAGGTCTGATTCCCGGCCGGGGAAAGAGTTTTTCTTTGCTTCACAGCATCCAGATGATCTCTGGTGCCCATAGCCTCCCGTCCAATGGGTACGCGAGGCTCTCTCCAGGGTGTAAAGCGGCCGGGACGCGAAGCTAATTGCTCATCTCCATCTAGTGCCGAGATCAAGAACGGCAGAGCTATAGCTTCATGGTATAGTGCTTAATTAACTAAGCATAGGGTAAACTTTACATCTTTACTGTAAATTAAAATAAATGGATATATTCATATTAAAGCTTTGGCACCATTTGTTGAAATTGTGCGTAAGTGTGCATTATTAAATTAGGACACAAAGAGAATCATACATAATTACAAATCACCATAAAGTAAACTAAATATGAAACTTGTAATTTACTAATAAGCAACGTTGCAAAAGTGAGATACAGCAATTTTCGTCATGTCACTCTTGCTCCTAGTCGACCGGTATCACTCGCTGCCCAACAGGTGAGTGTCTGTCGTTCGAGATTACAAATCCGTATCTCTGTCTTCATTTCTTGCATATTTTTATTTTCTCTTCAGCGACAAGTTGGTTAATTTCGCACACTTACTTCGTGTCTTTCACTGAGTCTGCAGTATTTTTCAATTTGGCTAGCGGGACTTGAATACTCGACAGTGAAAGAAGAACTAATGAATTTAAATGAAGACGAAAACTTGTGGTGAAGGAAGAAGAAGCATATATTGAGCCATCTTTCTGAGGGCCAATTCTACGGAAACGGTTTCAGAGAGATCATAATTTATGCACCGTTCTTTAATGTCCTAAAGTAGCCTTCTGCATCCACATTAAGGAAACAAAATGGGATTCCTTTAATGACTTACATGTCTCTAATGAATAAAAGAAATAATAAACATGATTAAAGCTTCGTACCAAACCGATATAAATACGAATCCGTATCTCTTTCTTTCCAAAATAATGATAGAATGAGAACAAAAATGTGTAGAGCAAACATAAATATATATTTTATGTAAAACAAATGTTACTATGCAAGTTTGTTCCACGGCAAACTGAATTTTATTGTCAATGTACGTACGGTCCGGAATTAATATACATACGTGTTTCGAGTTCTTCGACAGAACAACATTAATTTCGATAGAGCTAATTTTTCGGTGTGTTATATATGTCGTGACATTACGACTGAAACACCGCCCGCTGATAGGTAACGGCTCAATAAACACGTATCGCAGCAACGCGTGAGCAAGCAACATTAGAGGAACTGTCCGAAGCAGTGTCCTCAATGCAGTCCGTCCAGAGGGGTCGTGAATCTCAAGGGGCATGGCGCCAAGAGAAATTCGCTGGCTGAAAACCGCCAGTCGTAAAGTAAGTCTGACTCTGATTATGTTAGAGCGAATGATAGCCAGTGGTGGTTAGGAGGGAATGAATTACAGTTGAGAGTCAACAGTTGAGGATTGGAATCGTCTCAGGGAGAGTGTTGGCAATGACGTGGGCAAAAGAGGACACTATTAGGAACCGTTACCAAGGGACGACCACTTAAGATTATAATAGACTGATACATGGTGTGTGCTATAGTGATCTGTTAAATGTGTATATTGGCGATATCGTTCTGATTATTTTTAGTTGCAAGTTTTAAGACCTCAATAAATCCAAATACCAATACAAACCACGTGTCCATTTCTAACACGTGACAATATTAGAATAAAATGCTCAATGCTTGCTCTAAAAAGAAGCACGACGGAACCTAAAATCGAGTATGTCACAGCAGCATGCAACATGGCTTGACACACTGCATTCAAGTGAATAACAATAGCTACAGCGTAAATATATATATCTTAACATTAAATTAATTTTATTCATTATTTTAACGAATTATTTATTGTTATTTATTTATTTAACAAGAGTTGTAATAATGTAAGTGTCTCTATAGTTCCACTGATACAGTTAGGATATTTGTGCAGATCGCAGAGCTGAAGGAATGTGAGTAACTTCAGATGGGGTGGGCCTAAGAAATCGTTAAATCCCCACGTATATCTTATAGCAGCCAATTAGCAAGCAATTCGTAATATAATATCATGGCACAAATCACTGCAAATTTCCTGCAACATATTTGTTATGAATACGCAGAATTTCAATTAGCAGGAAAGTGTACTTAAAAATCTGATATTTCTGTAGCGATGTTCGCAAATCAGATGTAATAAATTAAAAAAGTAAAGGTATCCCTGTAACAGGACGTGGAGGCCCATAGGGTTGTGAGATGCTGAGGATCCCACATTTTCTACACAATCGGCTCACAGATGGTGGCAAGATTGTCAGCCTTACGCGCCGGCCGCCCTTTACCCCAAGAACATTCCTGGTACTCATTTCTGTTAGAGGCTGAGTCGACACCAGGGCCATAGTGCGGCTGGAAGGATTAGGTAAATTGAAAAAAAAATCAAATGACCTTATGTAAATAAGCTCATTAATTTCAGATACTGCGAATTTTTGTTCACCCCCCCCCCTCCGACCAATAAACTGTGGATGTAAGCATCTTCACACCACGGCCCAAGTAATGTTAGTTATTTACAACAGGCAACATGAACATAAGAGCGAATGCATCGGAAAGTTGAAAAAAATACAATTATATTCTACAATAATACTCGTACAAGTTAAGGTAGAAAGTTGGAACTATTACAAAATACATTCCAGCTGCTGATAGTGGGTACCCTGCTTTATGCGAGTTCCAGGCCATGGCCAACTGAGTGCTAATTCAAGTAGTTTCAACCAAGCATTCTTATTTGAAGGATTTTTAAGATCTAAATGGAGGATATCAAGCAATATCCTTTCATTAATCTCCACTTCCCTTCATATGCCGTAAGTATTTTGAAAGAGCCTTCACTTCAGTTCCAAACGACACGAGGATTTAGACAGAAAAAATCTGAAATATTTCTTCATAATTTATACTCAAGAAAAGTGCTTGAATTCACATACAAGAATTCCTCTGTCAAACCACACTTTATTATTCATTTTGTTGTGACAGTAAACAACAAAGGAATTTCTATAACAGTACAGACAACATCACAATATTTTTTTACGTCTATAATTAAGAGCGTTGTCAGTATAGAGCCTATAGAGCGACGGTGATAGCGTGATTAATGAATATAAAGGAGCTGATGGAATGAGAACTCTAGGGGAAACCGAAGTACTCAGAGAAAACCTGTGCCCCTTTGCTACATTGTCCACCATAAGCCTCAAATAAAACCTGACCTGGAACGAAACCAGAGCCGCAGAGGTAGGAAGCCAGCGACTAACCGTTTGAGATATGGCACGGTCCGCGACAATATATTTATTCCGTTGTGTTTTGAATAAACACCATTGTCCTCACGTGTCCAACAACATACTAAACAAGAGGAGCGGATTAGACCGCACGCCTCGCATGCAAGGCAGAGAAGTTGCCGCAGAATCGTGGGGACACTGCCGTTGAGGGGACGGACTATCGATTTTAAATTCGACGTCCTGACATGTGTAATTCATTGCAAGGAAATTCCTGGAAATTGTGTCCGCCCTAAATTATTAACATGACAATGAAACGGTAGCCGGAACTTCCAAAATACTTTCAGAGCGGCATTTAATATTAATGCTACGTGCTGTGGCAGCTCGCATAGAGAAGGCTCCTAATTTGAATGACTAACCAACCAACTCCATGGAGCAGAGATTTCTTCAGAAAAAATATTGTCTCCAGCTAGTCACAAAATTTCCGGTCTTTTATACAACACGAGAGCTCATAACATTCGGCCACCGGAACATACCCCGAGCTAGATAAATTCATTCCACGTACTCACATCCTGCGTCATCAAGTTCTCTCTCAGTATCATTCTCTCATCTACATTCTAGTCTCTCAATTTCTGTATCTCAGATTCTCGGACGGATATCTCATCCCTCTCTTACGTGTTATATTATCGAAACCTTTATTTGACCACAGCAATAATATTCAGCTAAGAAGAGACACCGCAACGGTCGGCATTATTCAGTTTCCCTACCTTCCTGCTATTTGCTGTCACTTACATACAAATATTATCTTAATTTCCCTACACTCCACTACCCCCTGCGTCCTTTCAGTAGAGCAAAATTTTAGCCTTCATAAACGTACATATTAAAACAAATAAATGATTAAAGAATACCATGTTCTTGATATAACTCCACGTAGTCCGTTGTAAGTCAACCGACGCTTCGGAGGAACATATTGCCTCTATCTTCAGGGTATGAAAAATAAGTCAAGCACGAAACAAGAGCCTGTTTACCACCTGATTTCACGCTGGTTTCTTGCTCGTGTTATTATTCGAATCTGAAGATCGAGGCGCTACGTTCTTCCGAAACGTTACATACAAATATTATTTTTCTTTTCCTATACTACACTGTGAGTCCTTTCAGTAGAGCGAAACTTTAACCTTTACAAAAGTACATATAAGAAAAGAATAAATTATTAAAGACTACGATCTTCTGCGATATGACGCCGGGTAGTCAACTGACGCTTCGGAGGAACATATGGCCTCCATTTTCAGTGTCAAAGAATAAGCGAAGTACGAAACTGGAGCCTGCCTACTATCTGATTTCATGCTGGTTTCTTGCTCGGCTTATTCTTCGACTCTGAAGATTGAGGCGATAAGTATATCCGAAGCGTCGGTTGACTTTCAACGGACTGCGCTGCGTTATATCCCAGAAGATAGTACTCTTCATAATCATCGCTGTGAGAACCTCAAATTCTGAATAAATAATGGCTTTGTGTGTATTAATCTGCAGGCATACTGATAGGAGACTGGAACAAAAAGATTCTGAGGTAGGAGGCAATCCTCGCATTTCATTTGCTCCTAATCTGCCCCTGAAGGTAACTGTTTTTGTTTCCAATGGCTGCAATTATATTAACATTCTTATTATAATATATAATTATGACGAACTCAGAACATGTGCTTACTTCAGTGCTGAACACTGCCATTCTGAACGTACGTACTGTACTTTCTTTTGTGAACCATACTACAGAAAAGCTTGTGAAATGTTTCCACTGCAGTGCTCTTTAATATTTCATTTTCACATCAAACAGTGTCATCGTAAGGGTGCGCTTGGAAGGGGGTGAGGTGTGGTCTATGGGGCTGTATTTTTTTATTATCTGGAGCACGATATAATACTGCAAAAGTAACTCTTGGGTAAGGCAGTGTGTTGTCTTTTTTAAATTACATTTGTCTGCAGCTAACTCCCACTTTAAACCCCACCACGCCTGCATGAGGAGTCATTGGGCTGCGAACCTTGATAAGCAGCCCCACGCATTTCTGAGTACACTCGAGAACTGAAAAATATTGTGCTCAGAAATTGTCCGTTATTTTCTGTTTAAAATACATTCAGACGGTGTATGCTTAGCACGGAGAGCAGCAGAATCACGTAAAGCACGGCATAAATGAGCTGACATCTCTGAACGAAGGATAAGGGCAATATGGTACGTGCAATCATACACACATGTTCCACGTTTTAGAAGTCGAGACTACTTAAAAACTGTATGCTGTCTCAAATATGTGGTATTAAGTTAGCTTCTTTGCAACGTAGTGATAGGAATTTTACTTTTATTGAAATAGTTGCATAATCGACCGCAACTGCATGCAGGCGTGGTCTTTTTAATAAACAGTAGGACATTTTGCGACATATTATACACATATATAAAGCACTTTTTCAATTGCTCTTCTACCTTATTCAGGGCTCTGGCCTATTATTCAGTTCCATAATCACTTTTCACATACGGTAGTACTCCTTGAACGAGTGATCAGCCAGTCGCAAGGCCGCTATCTACACACAGGACAACACAAACACACAATAAATGCATACACACATCAAACAACCATGCCTAAAGTGGGATTCGAACCCACAATCCCAGCGCCCAAGCGAGCGAAGACGGTTCTTGCCTTAGACCGCACGGCTACTATGACCGGCCTATACAGGGTGATTCACGAAGTTTTACCCCCACTTCGGTNTGATGTTAAGTACAGGATGCCAAGGCTCGTATTTTGACCTAAGACAAGACAAGAGGAGGATGAAGGGAAATGAAAAATGTGGAAGCACATGCTGTACAACTTTCATCGGATATTACGAGCATTAGGATGAGCAAATTGAAGATGATCAGATGGGAAGAAATTCTGACGGAAGAAGAAAATTCATTAAGCACCTGCAGTTTAACGATAGACGAATCATTCATTTTCGAAAATTCTTGAATAATTTTCCTTTCGTTCATCCTGTTGTGTTATTATATACAATTCTTAAATAACTTATGTAAGTTATACGGAAAGTGAGCGGCCTCCGTAGTCTAGGGGTAACGTTCCCACCTCATGACTCAAGGTACGCGGGTTCAAACCCGGCGGAGGTCGTGGAATTTTTAAGGGCGGAAAAATTCAGGGAACATATCCTCCGGGAGGGACTATAAGCCGTGTGTCCCGTGTCGTAGATTTACGGCACGTAAAAGAAACTCATGTCTTTAGGAGACCTCTGAGCTAAATTACAAGCCCTTTCCCGCCCAAGTAGTCTCCAATGCCTCTGGTGGATGGGGGAAGCATCAAGGTACCGGGGGCCGACCTCGTTGGCTCTACGGGGGCTGATGGCACGCACCGTTACCGGTAGGGTATGGCGACAGTAGAAATTAAAAGGGGGATGCACAATGGACCAATAACTGGTCTAAGTGCACGGGGAAACCCACCCCCTCCCATAATACATACATACATACATATACGGAAAGTGGATGAAAGGCGCGGACGACGAAATTTAGGCACGAGTTCCACATACTAAAAGAAGAAAAATTGTTCGTATCAATTTGTGTCCGGAAGCATTTAATTTGTGAGTTAAAGCAGAAATAATAGTAATTAGACACCAGCAGAAGTTCAACATTAACTGTGGGCAGGGATTGTTCGTGATTGTCTGTAGGCCCACGTGTTTTGCCACATCTGCTAACAGGAAGCCACTACCGTGATTTCCTCTTACGTGATTTGCCAAAGCTACTGGAAGATGTACCTGGCAGTCAGAGTGCGAATTCGGTACCTGCATGATGGTGCTCCGACATATTTTAGCCGTGCTGTGCGAGATTTCTCAGTAACACATATCATGACCGATGGATAGGTAGAGGAAGACCCACTGCGTGGCATTCACGCTCGCCAGGTTTGAATTCTCCGGATTCTTACCTGTGGAGTCACCTGAACTCTTGTGTATGCGGCTCCTGTTGACAATGAAGACACATTCGGCTCAGCAATGTGGATGCCTGCCACACTAGAGGAAACTACCCCGACATATTTGAACGGAAGCAGCGGTCCTTGATGAGATGGGCCGATGCGGCACTGATTCACATGGAGGACATTTGCAGCACTTAATGCAAATGCTCTCTTTCAGCTATAACTCACAAATTAAGTGTTTCCGGACGTACGTTGACTTGAATATTTTATCTTGTTTCGATATGTAGAATTGTGCCGAAAATTTGTCCGCAACTTTTAGTTATACTCTGTATAATCTAGACATGGTTTGCATTTTTATTGTGAGATCTTATTGAGAAAGTCGAAAGAGAATATAAGAAATGGTGATTGAAAAAATAAATTTTACATTGGTACTTAAAAGTCTGGAGAAAGACATAGTACCTCGTTACTGAGGACTCTACCTCCTGGGGTAAAGCGGCCGGGGCTTGGAGCTGATCACTCACCTCCGACTAGTACCGAGGCCAAATAAACGTGGATTTATAGATCCACTTTTCAATATGTCTTGGTAACGGAGTTATTAATTAGTTAAGCACAGAAACAAGTTTATCCTACCTTAATTAATTTCAACGTCATAAACAAGCAAACAATTTTAGCTCACGGTATATTTTTAATAAAGTTCATTTTCCATACCCTTCTTAGAAGTTACGAGAGAAATCCGTTCCAACAATTCTACTTCAAGAGATAAAACCGCCGTCTTAGGTAACCTTGGCAGCAATGATTTAGTGTTTACTTCTGTATTTTTTGTTTTGTTCATTTCTGGCTTCTATGCTCACACATATAAAGAACACAATTCTTAGGATCTCCAACTGCTCCTACTTTTTATCACTTTAAAACACAGAGAATAACCCCCTCGAGAGGCACTACGTGCTGCACACATCCACACATACCTCACATGGGACTTGAGCTAGGCAAACCTCAGTCACTGGGAAAATATACTTGCAGCACAGGATTTAGGGAACAGCTCGGCAGAGCGCTACAGAATGGTTCGCAAACAAAGTAACACACCCAGGCCGCGCCATAGCTCAAGCGGTTAGTCGATGGCCTCCCACCGCGGCGGCCTGGGTTCGATCCTGGGTTTGGTCAAGTGGGATTTATGGTGGACAAAGTGGAGCTGGGGCAGGTTTTCTCCGAGTACTTCGGTTTCCCCTGCCAATCTTCATTCCGCCAATTGCTCCACAGTCACCCTCACCTATCATCTGGGGCTGGTACAATAGGCCAGAAGTGCCCGCAGTACAAGGAACTTAGTCACACCCCACTAGCAATAATAATAAAAAAAAAAACCCAGGCCGAAAATCAATAAAATCAAATACACATAGAAGTCTTTGCTCTCTACATGGACTGGAGTCTTCCTTTGGACTCTGATACCTGTTCAGATAGTCCAGAAATCCCCGCCTTCGAAGAATCCGAAACCCTATACCCTAATTCACATACGGGTATTCGGTCCCGTCCTAAACCACAAGAATTTTGTCCATATTGTCACATATTATTTCATTAAGGCTCATTTTAATATTATGCTTCTATAAACTCCGGTTTCTCCCCCTTGATATATTCCATTTATTATTTTTTTCGATCAGTATATTGTAATAATTTGTCATTTCACTCATGCGTGCTACGTAATGTGTCCATCTGATACTACACACACGGATTTTGATGTGTCCGGCGATTCTTTACATTCACGTAACGACAGAGCCCAAGTAGATTTATGTCAATCTATTTTCCGACTGTATCTCAAATTGTTGTTCACGTTTATTATTAATTTTTGTGGTGTCTCATTTGTAAGTCTCATTACACATTCTTTTTGTTATTTGCTTACCTTCGCTTTAGCATTTTGTTACCAAGCGCACCTCTGTAAGGCTCCGCATTTCTAATCCGGCGCTGTTCAATTTAAAGTCAGCGGATATCACGATTGACGGTATACTATATTTTCTTCAGTCTCTCCTTGAATATAATTGAATGAGCTTTGATTTTCCTGACCGCATCAGTGGTCTAGTTGTGAGAGTTCCTGGCTACAGATCCAGAGATCCTAGGTTCGATTCCCGGCGCTACCAGATTTTCTGAGAAGTAGTGGGTCTGGAATGGGGTCCACTCAGCCTCATGAGGATAACTGAGGCGCTATTTCAAGGAAATAGAGGCTACGGTCTAGAAAACCGAGATTAACGGCAGTGGGGATCCGTTGTTCTGACCATGTGACAACCTCTATCGGCTAAAGTTGGCACTAATTTCGGCGACAGGCAGCGGTTGCTCGGTCGGTATAGTTCATTTGAGGACTACAGGCCAAGGAGTTTTTGTTTTGTACGATTTTTTCCTCAGAATCCTAACTTCCTAGCTATCCTTATGATCTCCTCATGCAATTGAGAGCTGTATACTCCTAATTTTGGCCTGGTCATTTTGCAATCACTTTATATTTAATGTCTGAAATTGTTATTTCTGGATGTAGTTCGTCTTATAAAATTCGAGTCAATACGAAGTAGTTACTATAAGTATGTATGTGAAATAATGAAAGAAAACTAAATCAATATACAAATGCCATAGATTATTAGTGTAATGACGGAATTTGAAGAGGACCGAATGACAATGCATTTATCGATAGATTCAGACTTCCAAAATTTTTATTAAGTTATTATTTTGTAGGAATTTTAATTTCTCGAAATTGACCTGGAGTGATTTTGAGAAATCACGAACATTGTCGTTCATGTTACAAGACCAGAGGAAACCTCATTGTAGCCACTGAATGTTATACGTACGCATGCGTAGATGGAGACGCGTCTTGTCAACGAATTCTTAATCCAAACTCCCCGGATTTATTTTCCCGGAGTTAAGGGGCAACACCATCTTTTCGCGGAATCCAAAGGGAACGTTTTAGTTACGAAATTGCGTAATAAAAAATGTATAGTTGATCTTGCTTTCAGAGAATGGATTCTGTAAAATTAATTTCTATATAACGAGGCTGCATTTCAATGCGGGAGAGAAGATAGAACGGGAAGATAATCTACATTCTCGAGAGTTGTATTAAGATACATATTGTATGGGTTTCACAAGCGAAGCAATTACTTAGTAGCGGTGTAACAAAGATAGTCAAACCACCTGTCGGCCGAGATATGAGTGGGCGAGTTTGTTTTTTAAAGCGCTGCACTGATAGTCCATACAAGCTTGATGCATTTTAATTTATCTATAATTCAAAAGGAATAAAAGTTGGACGTGTATATACACGCAGAAGCGCGTCGAGGTTCCCTGTATTACACCTCGTATGTATTGAGGCACAGCTCATGAAACATGATCCTCGAATTTGACTGTCGTTTGCCATTTCTTTGTGACATGGAACTAAAATAAGCAGCAAGAACACCGGAGATGGAAGCACGCTTACGCTCATACTTGCAACCAAGCTAAACGGCGGCATGCACCAATCTAGTGATGCATGGATAAAAACTCTTTAGTTTTATATTGTGACGTGCTGTATGACGTCCATCGCTGAACAGCGAATAATTGAATACCAACAGACCGATGCGTGGGAATATCCGTAGCAGCGGATGAAACCAAACACTCCTACAAGGCGTTTTGTATTGAGTAAGGCTGGCATTTCCTAAGCAACGGATTGTTCGTTGCGTAAAAAAGGCTGAAATTAACCCATCGATAAGGTATTCCCTATTCCGTCCGAATGCTCTATATATAAGTGTGTAGCTCCGACTACAGCGTGACTCTGCCAGTCGTAGGAGGCGACGAAGAGGGAAGTCTCAAATCTGAGACAGTAATATATGGTCTGGAGTCTCAAGGGACTCGGACCTGAGAAAGACTGGGTTGGCAAGGGCCAGCAGCTTATACAAAAGACAGACCCATCCTCTCGTCAGAGAGGGCGCCCACAAAAATACAAGACCGTAAGTGTGTCAAACAGTAATAAATATCTGGTCGTAAGCCCCAGATTTGTGCTTTATGCCAAGACAGACTTGCCGACTCACCGTTGGTCGTAAAATGAGACTCAGACTCAGACTCAGGGAGTTCAGTATCACAAGTATCACAAGAGATCCCGAGTGAAAGCACAGTTTGTGTACAGTTTTGGATTCGACTCTAGCGAGACAGAAGGGGGTTGTGCTCCGACTTCGCAGAAGAGTTCCAGGGTGCACTAACGGTGTAAGAGCGCTCTAAGTGAATAAGTGTACGAGTGTGTGTACAAATAAGCGTCAAATAAAAGAATTCGGTCCGATCCGAAGACCCATGCAATCTATTCGTGTCGCGTCACACAGCCCAAACGTTACAATATGTATTTTATTATCTGGGTTCAGAACTTCCAAAAATAGAAATACCGATGTTGGCCTAAAGTAGTATTTTGAGCCGAAATTTTGATTCTTCATCATCATCATCATCTGCTAGAGTTTAGTTGGCAGCTCGTTCTATCCTGAAACACAAAGCATTCTGAAGGATTTGCAGCACATCTTTCTCCATTTGAGTAGGTTATCAAACATTCGTAAAATACATTATATTGGAGGATCAGGACATTTTTCAGGGGTTTGTTCCTTTAGACAGGTTTTTTACCATGCCTAACCAATACTGTCTACTTGCCATGTAACTCTGAAAGTGGCCCTTACCGAATGAGGAGCCTGGCCAGTATCGAGACCACCTACGAACTTGGAGGAGCTGGTGGAATGAGAAATGCAAAGGGAAACAGACATTCTCGGAGAAAACCCAGCCTAGTGCCATTTCGTCCATCACAAATCCCATATGACCTGAACTGGGAACGAAAACGAGTCACTGCATTGGGAAACCGACTAGCCACCTGAGCTATGGCACAACTTCCAAATCGGTCATAAAACTGAGTAGGGGTACCATATTTTCCTGTGGCGCTACAGCCCAAATTTGGGTCTAGGCCTACCTCCATGAAACTCTCCGTTTTCTTCGGTTTACTAGAACTTAAACATTCGGTAGCACACCTTGGGCGGGTGATCAGCTCGTCGCAAGGCCTCTACCTGTACACAAACACAGAAAAACGCACACAAACATCCATGCCCTGAGTGGGATTCGAACCCACGATCCCGGCTTCCGGGCGAGTGAAGACATTGCATGCCTTAGACCGCTTGGCTACCGTGACCGGCAGGGGTACCATATACAAGCAGGAATATTATCAAAATGTCCCAAACATTAATAATTTAACGTACATACTACATACAGGAATATAAGCATTCCTGTAAGAGATAAATATGGATAGGAAAGAGAGGTTGTTTAGGCGTCTGCATAATAGTCCGCATTTTAGCTTTCTCCATTGTTAACACAATGATTTTCAGAGCCCATGAATTTGACTACCCTATTAGGGACGCAATTCAGAGCGACATGAACATGTAAAGGCACTGTGGCAGAAGGCTGTTACTTCGCTGTTCCCTGCTCCATGTTTATTCATTCTTCAAGACACGGGCTGTTACTCTAACTGGCCGTGAAGTGAATATTCCCCGGTGGCCCTGGATACGGTACATCCTTTAAAATGCTACGCAGAGTGGATTAGTTACAGTGTCACCTGCCTGAACGCCGGTGCGAGGCTTAAGAACGTCATTAAGGAACTCGCCGCTCTGCAGTATAAACTGTTTTCCAGCAAAAAAGTGATCTTCATTTACTAGCTCCCTTCTCAAGAAGATGACGGTCATTTAAATAGAAGATAAATTCTTTGCCTTGTATGAAACCAAAAGGTGCATTAACGTATTCGCGTTAGGGCCGCACCATAGCTCAAGCGGTTAGTCGATGACTTCCCACCGCGGCGGCCCGGGTTCGATCCCGGGTCTGGTCAACTGCGATTTGTGGTGGACAAAGCGGCGCTGGGGCAGATTTTCTCCGAGTACTTCGGTTTCCCCTGCCAATCTTCATTCCACCAATTGCTCCACAATCACCCTCACCTATCATCTGGGGCTGGTACAGAAGTGGCCGCAGTACAAGGGACTTAGTCCCACCCCACTAGCAATAAAAGAACGTGAAGAAAGCAGTCTTTTGGGATTTGGCACCGTGTATATGTGGTGTTAACCGACGTTTCGGAGTAACGTATCGCCTCCATCTTCAGGGTTCTCAGGGTCTCTTCGCGTTCAGATTTCTTATATNTCCCTCTACGCACGCTTCCCATGTACATCCCCTCTTTCAGAATATTTACGCATTTGATCATCGTAACAATATTTTGTTATTTAGAACTACTCCTTACAAAAATTACCATAAAATCGATATCTCAGTATATATGTAATAATTCGATTAGCATAATACAGGCATATGTTTCCCAATAAAACTATTAATGAATCATTCATCTCTCGAAATCTATTTGGGACTAGTTTTGGATTCTGCGCAGCTCTTTGCTTCTGTAAGTGGTAACGTGGTGACAGCAGTTCAGAGGTGAAGAGTACTGCAGGATAAGCAGAGATTTATTCAGCTATAGCAGGGCAGGAATGACTTAAGAACACAATTTAAGACACCACATTCTTTACGAAGTTTAAACAATAAGAAACCCAAGTGATTCAAAAGACTTTAATTTAATGGTCCTTTTTAAAGCATTAATGTTCAGATATTTAGGACCGAGAAACAAGATGGCAGTTATCGCTTTTCGTGGTACCGAATAATAAACTGAGAGAAATCATCTAAATACCACGTGGACAAGAGAATAAATTTCAGACGTCCTCCCATGAGGTAATTTCGCTGTATTGTTCCTCTCTGCTTCCAGCCTGAGTTCTTAGACCAAATGCAGTCACTAGATATGACAGAAATTCATCTCAGTTTTTATTTCGATAAGATTTGCAGTTGAAAATATTAATTCGTTGCCAGAGGCTGCGATTTCTGAAATGACATTTCACGAAATATTTCGTAACTTCAGAGTATATTAGGCATAATTAAAATGTTTCCGCTAGGCAAGCACGATATTAACAAACATCGTAATTCATTAATATTTTCACTACTAGCAAACCATGTGCAGTATCTGATATTCCAGCACAATACTTTGCTTGTAATTCTGTTTTCTATTGACTTTCTTGTTGGAGACGAGGAGATTAATTTAGCTAGAGGTAACTGACGTTGTGTCATCAGAGGTGAAATGTGCTTAATATGTAGCACACATGACAGAGACGATAAATTAATATAAAGAGTACGGTCGTCTGGGGCGTGATGTCGTGTAGCTCGAAGAGAGACAAATGTTTCGGAAGAATATATCGCTTCCATCCTCATGATCAAAAAATAAGCCAAGCAGGAAACCAGATAATGAAGGAAGCAGCTCGACGTGCTTTTTATTGTAGCCTCCACGAGAACCTTAAATTCAATAATTCATATGAAGTTTTGGTATGAATACATGAAGAGTCGAGACAGAGATTACTTGACACACTGAGCTTCTCGTTTCATTGCTCGTTTTGCGTTGAATGGCGTAAACTTTGCCTCGCCTTGTGCCATGCTGTAGTCCCTTCCGTAGTTAAGTTTCTTCTGAATAGTCACGTACAGTGTAGCAGCGGCTGGATAAGGAATATCATCAGAAATGTTTTGCCTCTCATTAATTTACAGGAACTGGTAGCATAGGTATTACAGATGAAAGGAGACTGCGCATTACCGTGAACTCAAACGAGAAGAGACAGCAGCAGCATATGGAAATCGTTGCACGGCCAAATGTTTCGAATGTAGAACCAATGATTCACTCTGAGAAGAAAGAGGACGTTGTAACAAAAGGTAGGATCGCCCCACCACACCAAAACCACAAACTTATCAGGAAATGAAGAGGACGAAGAAAAAAGAGTAAAGAATGGAAAGGTTGGGAATTGTGCTAGGGAGAATTTGGAGGGTTTCTCATCCATGAATTGTGATTTATCTCTATTTACTGCTACAGAAAATAATAAAAATCATGTAAATTATTCAATGAGACTTATAATATTCAACTGAACTTAATACAGTTTGGAGCTAGTGATGACTTGACGGGGTTCCGGTTCAGTGTCTTTACAATATTCACTGTCATATTTCTGCAACAAAATAACCTAAAATTCTTCAAACTCCTTGTTTTAAGTCATCTTATTTATAGATACAGGCCTTTCTTATTCTTAGAGTGAAACCAAAGTCCCTGGGTACTTCCGCCATAAGTTTCCCTCTGTTCTAGCCCGCATGGTATATGGGAGTAAGGAAGGAGTAGGTGGAATGAGAATTTGCAGCGCAAACGGAAATACTCGTAGAAAACCTGCGCCTAGGTAACTTTATTCACCACAAATCCGGCATGAATTGTCCTGAGACTGAACCGGAGCCGCCACGGTGAGAAACCGACGACGAAACCGCCTGAGCTAAGACATGGCCCCTAAGTATAGGCCTTTAGTTTGGCCGATCCCCTGCCCAGGGTGTCCCAACAAATTACTAAACTACTATTTCTAAATTTATTCTGAACCGAAGCAGGGAAAAGGAAATTAGTATAAGTGGAAAAATTGTATGACTACTGTCTCAGTATAAATAAACCTTTCCTGATATAACTCCACATTCGACTCATAAAAAACATGTGGAATGTGACTTCATACGTCATAAAATGTGTATTCGGTTCACGGAATATATGTGTAATATTGTGGTTTCAGAAGGAAGAATATTGTTCCTGAAACACAGAGAGAAAAACATGGACTGAGAGAAACACATCTCAATGTGTCATGTTAATTGATCGACATTTTGTCAGGAAGTATAGATGGCTCTGAGAGCTCTCGATATAAATGTTTCCGTTTCCGTTGTATCATTTAGCATTTCCACGAAACGGATTATGAAAATAGATTTCTAACCGCCCACATTTTCTTGCTCTTTCAGCTTGGGAAAATATTCAATTATTAATTGTGTTAACAAAAATATTACAAAGAAATAGATGAAAAAAGTTGTCAGGATACTAAACGGCTGGACTGAGTGTAGCCTTGTAGGTGGATGCCAATGTTTCAGTGCAACATGTTACCACCATATTGAGATTTTACCCTGAACATGAAAGCAGTATTTTCCTCCGAAACGTGAGTACTGGCTTAGAACACTGCACAATGCCACAATGTACAAGCTACAGTCTGGAAAAACGTCTGAGAGCCAAATACCCTTCACAGAAACTGAAAGTATAAACTAACATCACTACACGTGAATAAATCCGAGGCACTTTCATATTCGTAATTTTAACGAATATTTCATAAATTCACACAGGACACTTTAGGATAAGATCCATTCGTTGCCTTAAGCACAATAGACCGCTGTAGGTCGCGGTGCAAGGGCCGAGAAGACCCACCCCTCACATATTCATTCCTTGCCTTCATACTCCTTTAAGACCTTCCCTTTCCACGTCTCTCTACAGCCTCTCTTCCTTATATAATTTTCGTCTAACCTCCTTCACCCCCGTACTTCCAACAGCCCCCTGTTGTTATAGCATTTTCTTCCATTTCCTGTAATTTTCTCATCTCTTCCTTTCTACCTCCTACTCCTCAACCATCAGTTTTATCTTACATACTTTCCAATTTATCTTGTTTTTATTTTTATATACGAATACTTACTTGCCCATGTCTTTTTATCAGTCTCTTTTCTCCTGGGTTCACTACTTTTATCTTCAATTTTCTCTTTTACAAGTTCTTCACCCGCCTGCAGCTGACAAGTCTTATCTCCGGTATTCACTAAGCCCGGACCTGCGAAGGTAACTGCTATGACGTCACTTCTTCCAGTGCTGAACACAGAACTTCGTGAAAAAAGGAAAATTTCGAAATGCATTTGACAACGAGAAAGTAATTTGTAAAATATGATTCAAAACGAGAACGTACTAAGAACTTTGTACAAGTTCCATGTTTCTGTGTCCAATTTTAATTAATGTGATACAGTTATATAATATTTCTTCACCACTGAATTTTATCCTTCA
Organism: Cryptotermes secundus; assembly: GCF_002891405.2. Lineage (NCBI taxonomy): Eukaryota > Metazoa > Arthropoda > Insecta > Blattodea > Kalotermitidae > Cryptotermes > Cryptotermes secundus. The sequence continues at coordinate 1,294,010 of NW_019724588.1, read as the reverse complement.
GGGAGAAGTTTTCTTTGGAAAGCTGGCAATATACCGCCAGTTAAGATATTCCCTGTCCTCTACGAACCCAGGAGCTTTCTCCCTATGTTCATAAGAACACGCCCATGGTTCTTACGCTGAATTCAGTCCACGAACTTGAGTTCTCTCTTTTTTCTTTTTTAAATCAGCTCTCATGTTAATGCTTCATCTAGTTCCAAATGTTCCAAACATGACTTCTTTCACCTTTTCCCACACATCCTGTATCTATGAAGAGTTCCTTCTTTTGGGATATAACAACGTATAGTACATTAAAGTCAACCGCGTTTCGGATGAGCATTTCGCCTCCATCTTCAAGGTGGAGGAATAAGCCAAACAAGGAACCTGCGTTAAAGCGAGGGGAAATCAGAGCAAGCGGTTTGCTGATATTTCTGAGTGTACAGGAAATAGGAGGGGAACGGAGGGCAGTAAGTCAATTCAGTTTGAGTCGCCCTGAGGACAGACTGAATCGCCACTACCATTTGGCTCTAAGACAATTCAGAGAGAACCAATAGGAGACAAGCTGGGCGCGGGGATCGATGTTTTTGCGTTATAAATTGTAATTTTTTAATAAAATTTCGTTTTGTGTCATACCCTTCAGAGCAGCTAACTTTCGCGTCTCGCAAATCTGTGGACGTACTGCAACTTTCAATGTACCTCAATGGGTAACAAAACCTTTATAAAATAGCCTCCCGTTCCAGAGAATATGCATCGCTGGCAGCGAGTACTTCATACACTTGGAGGTTACTTTTAAGGTTGTTAATCGTAATGTGAGAATTCAGATTTAACTCACATTGAATTTTTTATTTATTAATCACAATTGAATTTTTCGAGGATTAAAGAATGAAAAAAACAGTCATTCCGTAACGTGCAATTTTTCTTGCCTACTGTACCTACGCCCCTTCACATATACCTGATCTGACTAAGTCAATCGGAGGGGCATATCATGCCCTTTCGTAAGTATATTTTGAACTTTTTTCACTGTAACGTGTTTGCCCCCACCAAAAAAATAGTTGCCATGACTTTTGAAGTAACCCACGTTACATTTCAGCTGCAGATGCTGATCTCGAAGTATGTACGTATGACGTCGCTGTGACTTTGTGCGAGCATTGCTAACTGAAAGACGAGCCATGCACAGGACCGCGTATATCCACCGTTTCTTGTTCCTCAGCCGCTTTGGGCTCCGTTTCTCAAGCCACTGCTTAATCAAGGCAATGAAATTTTACAGAATAATAACTTCAAACAAAATAACTGCCTATTCTCATAAAAGACAATACAATCTTACCAGGAATTTGGCTCCAACCTTTTCGTCCACAAAGAAAATTTAATCTCTTATGAAACTCCACCATAGCAATGCAAAAATGGCATAAGTCTCTGAACTAATATTCCATTGAAACCTAAAGAAAAGATATTTTTCATAGAGTTTTAGTACATTATATACATCAGTTGCAGTTTCAACTTCTTGTATTATATTTTGCACAATTTTAGTGCCCTGCCGGGAGTGGTAAGATGGCTGATGAATTGTGACACGAAAAACATTTTAAAGAAAGCGTGACCTAATCGAATAAATATAAAGGTAATTCCTAGGAGGGACTGAGGAATAACACGGGATATATCAATCAGTATATCCGATGTCCCAAACAAGATTCGAGTAGAGCTCCTCTAGAATAGAAGATTAGAGTCTTACCGCTGTATCAGCCTGTTCCGTCAGTTGTCTTTGTGTAAAATTTTTATATTCAATTTTCCCGCATAAAATTCTCTGTTACCCTGCATAACTTTGACAAGACTGTTACGTACTGAGAAGACACACTTGTGCCATTCTTAGTCTGAAGGACCCTACTGCTAACAGCAATATTTTGAGGCTGTTAGCTTCTTAAGGGAGACAAAATCTAACGGTTTGTTGAAAACAGGCATAAGTGGCAAGAAATAAATCAACTCTCACTAGTGATTATATAAATTAGTTAGTGCATTCAATTTAATAGTGTTCCACACGCTGGTAGCCCGTCTTATAATGTATAATGCTTTATAATTTGGTTCTGGACAAAATGTAATTGTGTAATTCGTACCACATTCTTGATCGGAGAACTTGGAGTGAAGACACCACTTGAAGACCTGGCATTAGAGGAGAAGATAATATTAATGGATCCTGAAAAGAAGAACTCTCTGAAGAATGCCGTCCTCTGGGATGTGGTGCCGTGTAGATCTTGTTTGAACCTACGTTTCAGAGGAACTTATTGCCTCCATCTTCAGGGTAGAAAAATCCGAGAGCGAGGAACCAGGGTGAGCAGGTGGCTGCAGAACTCTCCGTTTGATGTTTTCCTCTTGATGGTTTATTGCTCGGCTTACTCTTCCACCTTTCAAATGGGAGCGACATGTTTTCCTGGAAAGGCAGGCGCTTTCGAATTACGCGGCGTTACAATCCAGAAGACATAAAACCCTAAGCTGATAGAATCACCTCGGGAAATCAGCCGTGCCACTTATTTAAATATTATCTGTGTTTCACGGACCATCCCTACGTGTTAACAAGACCTTTACACATAATCATGTCCTCGGACATCTGAATCAAGTTCACAACCTGAACCCCTAGTTCCTTATGACCAGTTTCATTATTATACTTCCATTTATGCCCCTTTCTCAAATTATTCTCTTTTCAGTTTTTCTGATTGAAACCCTGTACTCATTTCTCATCTTTTCCATGCCCTGAACAACCCATCCTATTTCATTTGATCTCCTGATATGTCAACTAAGGCTGGGGCCACACGAGCGCACGAAGTACGTCCGTTGCAACGAACGTACTTTATGACGGACATTGCTGAGGACACCACACAGTTGCAGAATGCGGTGCGTAGTTTCTTGTCTGCAATGGAGCCAGAAGAAAGCGTAGCATTCGCCTCTCTTGTTTATTTCTACAACGGACGCGTTTTGTGCGCTCGTGTGGCCCCAGCCTAAATGAACACAAATTATTTAACTCTTCATTTAATTTTCTCCACCCTCCTGTAATTACTCTGCCTTTCTCTCTCTCTCTCTCTGTTTTAAAATGGTAAAGCTATCCCTGTAAAAGGCCGTGGAGGTTCATAGGGTTCTGAGACGTCGAGGCTCCCACATTTTCTAGACAGTCGGCTCACAGATGGCGGTGTGGTTGTCAGACTTACGCGCCGGCCGCTCTTTACCCCCAAGAAAATTCCTGGTACTCATTTCTACTACAGGCTGAATGAACCCCAGGGCCATAGTGCGCCTGGAAGGATTAGGTCAACTGAAAATTCCAATGATCTCGTCGGGAATCGAAATCACGACCTTCTTCNTATATATATATATATATATATATATATATATATATCTTAGATCCAGTTATTCTGAGTAATGAAATTTTGGTCACCTAAAAATGGGAAATATCTTGACTAGCCTAGCACTATGAGCAACGCAAGAGATACACGGCAAGTGTGAGCCCGATACTATTTCAGCATGAAGCCACGGACCCTGTGAGCGTTAGCCCGCTGTTGCGCGTTGCAGTGGGCCACAGTAAGACGTCCGGTGGATGAGCCGAGAGACATCTTACTGTGCGAGGTAATGAGACACGCTGGTTAATGCGACATGCTCGGCAGAGATTTCCCCGAGGCCCCTTGCACATCCACACTCTCCAGGCTACTCAAATTGCTTCTACCTGTGTCTCTTAAATTCTAATCGCCACAGACCTCAGAACAAAATAACGCGATGTAGGATTCGAGGCTTACGGCGCTTACGGTATTGTCACGTGTTAGTGACTAGACAGAGGTTTGGACTAGTAAGTGGATTAACTGGACATTTGGAAGTCATAAATACAAGAAATTATAATGCCCTCGACTTAATCATGCACTAAATTTTAAGGGCGGAAAAATTCAGGGAACAAGTCCTCCGGGAGGGACTTTAAGCCATGGGTCCCGTGTCGTAGCTTTACGGCACGTAAAAGAACCTCATATCTCCAAAGGAGGTCACTGAGCCAAAATTGCGGACGTTTCCCATCCAACAGCAGTCTCTAATACCTCTGGTAGATGGGGGAAGCATTATAGATACCGCTCAGCTAGTAGAGCCGGTCTCGCTGGCTGGGCGGGACTGATGGTAAGCACCAGTACCGGTAGGATATAGAGACTGGTAGAAATCATAGAGGGAAGCACAATGGACCAATACAGGTCTAAGTGCATGGGGAAACCCACCCTCTCCAATAACTAACTAACTATTCATGCACTCGACATCTCACTGCAACACACGCGAAGCCTCAATCTGCTACAGCCTTCACTAGTCGTTTCTATGTAATTGCACCTGTCTACTCTCAACTGACCACAGAGTCAGGGTCAAAGTTATGTTGCAACCGACAATCAGTTGGCCTATTAGTCTTCGTGTCAAACCCCATCTGTGATCCAAGACCAGATTTGTGTTGCTGCCAGGCAGGTGTGGTTTTGTCGATGTGGGACTCCCTCTCTGGCGAGAGGACGGGTCTGACATTTACAGCAGTCAAAATCAGAAGTACATGTCATCTACATTTACAGTTTTATATTTCGGAATTCTACATAGTCATTTGTCAAAGTCCGGTTACATGTGGTGCCAGCTACATAGCGTCGGAACGAACCGCACAGAAAACACCGTTCCAACAGTTCTATTGTTGCGTGCATATCCGTTGCCGCGATAATTGTTTCTTTTCCCGTTAATACGCAATGATAATTTACACGTCAGAGTAGTAACACGTGGTAACACTGAAAGAACTGAAGGCCGTCATGAAGATTAGTGCACAGGCAGGACAAAGTGAGGCAATGAACAAGACCTTAGTGCAGTCAACGACCCAGGACGACGCCCTCCAGGAATTAGAGGCACGTGAAAGGCATATTTATAATAATATGTCGCAGACCGCCAAGAAATCGACTAAAATTCCAATATTCGCAGATGTCAAGATGCCTCCAGACTCAGTGCCAGTCCCTAACTTCTTCGCACCTCTCAGAACTACTGACATGGATACGGAGACTATTGAAGCAGAGGGCACACTGCCGAAGCAGGACTCTCCCAGACAACTAGGCAGGCCGTCACCAAAAGTAATGACGTCTACCACAAACCTCATTCGACTCCAAAGCGACTTGAAACCACATCGAAAGAGAGTATGAGTTCAGAAATTCACGATAAGGAACTCGTATAATAACAGAAGAGTTGAAAGACTATTCAGCCATGAAGTTTTACACGGAGAAAAATAATCCCCACTCTTTTATCTTCTCAAATTCGGAAAAGCCTATCAAGACAGAAATCCGTCACCTTCCCCAAACACATTAATGGGAGATATTTCCAGCAGCCTTGAGGACTTAGGCTTCAACATCGTCAACATGAGGCAACTGACGGCCACTCCAACGGTGCCCTACGGACAAACCCACGTGGAAACCCTCCCTATATTCCTTATTACCTTAACAAGAAACGCAAACCTCAAGTTATTCGAGCAGAATAGCCTTAGCCGTATTATCATCAAGGTACAATTATACAGAGGTCAGGCTGGCCTTGCGTAGACCTACAGCTACCAAATATTTGGTGATGTATGGGCCAACTGCGTGCGTCTTAAGGTCGAGGGAGATAAGCAAACATTTTTTTACTACCCTTCTAGTAATATGCCATATAAATTCTCCAGTTAAAATATTCCCATTAAAAGAAATATTTATTCTCGTAGTAATAAAAATAATCTTGATATTATTATCCCATTTATTTCTTAGTTTCTGGATGGAGTTCTTTCCAGTACGTTCCCTTGATATCATTTTGTACCTCAACCTTGTTATATATTCACATCATGCAATTTCTTCTTTTTTGTTATTCCCATAATATTAGGTAACCTGTACAATTTAATAATTTACTCTCTCTGTAATGCCGTCATCACTCAGTTACGGCATTTAACGGTGTCCAAGATTCATGCAGTTTCTAGAGAAATTTGAAAAGCGAAAGACATATGTAAAGTTAATTTAGTTCCTCCGCATCAAGCTGCAGATGAGTGTGAAGAAATCGATTTTTTTATTTTAGGCTATCCTTTTCTTCATCAGGGGCCTTTCTGAAAGAAAAATAAAGGACGATCAGCACCCGGAGCTTACAATTTTGCGGAGTATACAATTTAAATTCATGAGAACATAGCAACTGCACCCTGCAGCTTCGCTCAAAAGCCTTTATGCTCTTGTTAAATATATTTACAACAGCAAACAAACTTTTCTCATTAAAATGCAACAAATTCAAACTCCATTCAGTGTTCAACCAGAAACATGGCAGTCGCTGTTTAAGAAATGAAACCAAAGCGACAGACAAACATAAATCCACCCAGTGGACATATAATGAGATCCAACGAATAAAAGATCACACATGCAATGCCCAAAATCAGTTCATTAACACGACAGCATTAAATGCAGTGTGAAGGGTAAACACTGAGATACCCAGAGCTGAAAACGTGTACATGTGATTGCTTCGTACAATGTGCAGTAAGTGGTGTGAGACATAAAGTGTCGCTGTGAACTACAATACATTATCGAAGTTTGATAAAGAGCTTGCTGCATTACTAAGCTCACCCCACGGAACGGTCTTCAAAAGATGAACATCACTAGGAAGGTGGAAAAAATAGACCTAACTTTTGTTACTGCCAAATTTGGGTCATTTTAATTTGACAGCGTGTATTTCGATAGACAGCTGCAGAGGCTTCGGCTGCCTCCATCTTCTGGGCAGAAGATATTCCTCTGGAAGGTTGCTTCCTATCTCGGAAAATACAAGTAGTCACAGGAAGCTCCTTCGAAATGCCAGGACCTGTCTACCACGTTACACTTCGTCAAAGAGTTTCTACTGGAGCCTTGAAATCCATTTCCAAACTGTCGTCACGCGACATACCTTTATCTTAACATTCAGTGGCATGAGAAACTCAAGCCTCTTATTCATTACATGATGAAGCAAGGCGTTGGACCTTGTTCTGAACCAGCCGAGTCCTGTCAACGTCCTCTCATTACAATTATTTAAATTCCACTTTAATAATCCTCTCATATGTGACGTACTCCAAAGCAGTGTTTTCTTCATGTGCTTTGTTACAATATTCTTGTGGGCATCCTAAAGACAGGCCTGATTTACGGTTTCAGACATTCTCATAGGACATTAATGACGCTTGACAGAATATTGTCTCGTACAAGACGGTTCCTTTCTCTTTTTGGAGTCAATGTGACCCATTTCTGATGCATTTCGTTGCCTCGTGCACTAGGGCAAAAGCGACTTATTTTTGTGAACGTGGATGAGACAAGAACAGCTCATATAAATTTATCTGTACCTTTCTGACACTGTACGTGCCCCCTGCCTTCCCAGTATCGTCTTCCTTGCTTTAATAGTGAAGATTGAGCCTGTTGATGTAGTCCTTGAAAAGTCTCAGCGGGAAAAACATAAATCTATGATTCTCCCACAAGCGTGACATGTCTGCAGATCAATGAGAATGGTCGGAATCATGTCAGAGTCTGAAATGACTTTAAGTAGTGGAACTGAACACTAGTACGATTGGGCATACATTCATCATTCATTCATTCATTCATCAGTAATCTGTCAGACGACAGGTCCACAGTCTCTTCCAAAACAGTTCCTCCACTTGATGCGATCTAGAGCTTTCTCCTTCAAATGAAAATATCCTCTTGTGTCCCCAAGGTCATCCAGCATATTCTTACGTCTTCTTCCTCGTCTTCTGGTCACTTCTATCCGCCCCTCTATCTTTCCTTCAATAACTTCTTTTAGAAGGCAGTTGCCGCGTAAAATATGACCAATCCAATTAGCCTCCCGTTTTCTTATTTCGTGGGGCATACATAAATGATAGTAAATTATAGACCAAAATTACGTGATTCCGTACATTTACTATCTCACATGCTGCAACCATAATAAATACTACTACGCTTTGTAATATTTTGGTTTGAGTACGTCTTGAAAGTGTAAAAATCTTCTAATTTCAACATATTGTCACGTAGACTTTAAAGGACTCTGACGATAGTGTATGCTGTACAGAACTATAAGGTTTATTTGGACTCTATCCATCGTCTGGTATATATAAGACAAAACTACAAAGTTTCGGAGACTGGATCTGTCTCCCTCCTCACGTGGACAGGGGCAGGATAAAGCTACTCAGTTGGGGACTAGCTCCTTCTAACGGGCCCAACTGAGTAGGTCTATCTTGCCCCATCCACCTGAGGACGGAGACAGACCCAGTCTCCGAAACTTTATAGTTTTGTCTTATATATACCAGATGATGGATAGAGTCCAAAATAAACCTTATAGTTCTGTATATTGTCACGTGTTTGGTGGCACACATGACGTAAAGATGGGTTCCAGTTCGAATGTTTGGATTTATTAGCACTGTGCTTACCGGTCCGTTACATAGCAACGCTCTGGCCATCCACGTTACCATATCTTAAAACAACTGGCTTCTACATTTCATTTCAATTCCTTTTCTTAACAATATTTTCAATTTCCTTTCTCCGTAATGTATACATCCTGTTGTATTGCTGGGTCACGTTGTCTTCCTGCTTCCATTTCTGTCGAAAACTTCCAAATTCGTAGCCTTCACGTACTCTACCACATTTTGAAAGTTCCGTGTTCTCTCCGCAAGTTTATGTACAAATACATTAACTTATCCTCTGGCTACTGGTCTGAAGAGACTCATATGTAACCGCAGTGTGTATTTCACACGTACTCGTAACCTCAAATAGTCATTGGTTATTAATAATTTACAGCATTTAGCAACAAAGAAACGCGTATTCTTCGAGTTTGTGACTGTGGGGTAAAAGCAGTATACTACTCCCTAAACTATTAATAGGTTTCTCTATCTCTCTCGAAACTTTGCGGTAATGCAGAGTCCTCAAGTCTCTCCCTCTTGTCCTTCTCTCTGTTTCTCTCCGCTTCTTCTAAATTGCATATGCAAGAGGTTTAGTTCCCACCGTTGTACAGCTACAAGCTCCTCGGCCTCTCGTAGTTGCAGCATTTTACATGTGCGCGAGGTCTTGAAGAGAGGACACGATGCAGACACAAGCCCTTCATCTGAGATCCCAGCGTTGGAGAGAAATTTGTAAATGGGTTCAAAACTTCGTTTCATGTTCCTTGAATTGCCTTTGATCTCCTATAAAACACTTGTACTTTATTGCAAAGCATTCTAAAGATTTATTTAAAAGCGACTCCATGCTAAATATTGTATATATATCACGCTCCTCTTTTTCGGATAAGTCCATGCAGACTTCAGTACTATTGAAATTAATTAACGCGTATGTTAGAATAGAGCATTTACAGCGTATTGCAATGTATGTCACTTTGTTCATGCATATAAAAGAGAACGGCGTAATAGCCTTAATTAGGCCTACGTAACTTTATATTCAGCATTATTATTATTACTATTATTATTATAAACCAATAATGAATAAACTCTTCTCCACATATAATTATAAAAATGAAGTCAAGGAGGATGAGGTGGGCAGGGCATGAAGCACGTATGGGGGTAAGTAGGATATTGGTGGGAAAGCCGAAGGAAAGAAACCATTGGGAAGATCAAGGCTTAGGTGGGTGGCCAATATTAAAATGGATTTTAGAGGGATATGATGGGATGGTATGGATTGGATTGATCTAGCTCAGGATAGGGACCAGTAGAAGGCTCTTGTGAACATGGTTATGAACCTTCGGGTTCCATAAAATGCGGGGAAAATCTTGAGTAGCTGCAGAATTTGCAGCTCCTCAAGAAGGGCTCAGCTCCATGACTAAATAACTAATGACTAAACACACAATAAGATGAGTAATACCTTCATAAATGATTTGATGACTGAAGTGCTGAACTCCATTGAAAGAAAATTATAACCTTTCCTTCCGTATTTAAAATAGTAAATCATAAGTTATATATAGCGTTACTAAATATGTAGAATCTATGCAGAAGTTTAATAAATCTGAACTTCTACAACCTTATTCAGTTCTCTAGGTGCGAATGCTGTACATATTCTTTAAGAATGCATGTAAAGAATAGACGGAGAAATGAAGGACAAGATAACCAGATGTATTTTTATGCAATTAAACAACTAAATGTCTGCAACACACAGGGCATGCATGTTATTAGGTACCTTGCCAGATTGTCTAAACTGTTAAATAATATAAAGCCTTAATTTTCGGGCTAAAATGTACAGGTAGGTACATAAATTCTTTGTTTAGTTAAAGAAGAGGTTCTAAAAAGGAATTATGATATATACTTTCTTTAAAGTTCTTCACTCTATTTCACGAGAAAACTAAAACTATAGTTCATATTTATGTTGTGACGGAAGATAATCCATTGCTAGGCAACGGGTCGCTAAACACATTCTCGCAGCAATGAATACGCAGGCAAAAATAGAAGAAATGCCGTTTCTATACAACGTCCGGTAAACACCTTCCTCCTTAAAGGCGTAACAACAGTAGGGAGTCTATTGCTATAAGAATACGCATCGAGACTGTTTGCCAGGCTACTGCGTGGTAACATGTCCTGCAAAAATAGAAGAGGTTTCCTGCGTGGTCCGTGCTGCGGCTATATAACGAGAGGTGTGAGCTGTAGGATTGGAGAACTGGAACCGGGAGTGCAAGAGCGTCAAGAGAATGAGAATGCAACGGCACGCAACGAAGATTCCAGGATAACTGAGAGTCAGCGTAGAGCACAGCAGAGTACAAGGGCGGTTTGTGAAGTGGGTATTTTAGCGATAGCGATATAATTGATTGTGAGTAAGACATATTGTAAAGGAAGGTCTTAATAACTCCAATCATCAAAACCAAAACCCATTATTATTCGTCACGAAACCCCGTACACGTTACAATATACTGCAGAAATCCATTCAGATTAAGCTCGTTTGGTTACGCGTGTCAGAGTTCCGCGCTGTAGCCATGTTTGTAGTTACTAGCACTGATACATGTTTCACAAATAATGCATGATATGAGCTATTTACGTTCTTGATCTATCTTCACACGAACCTGCATCTGTCTGGTTCCAGTGTTTCATTATTTCCTGATCTCAAATTGTGGGTTACGATGTTATTTCAAAAAGGTGAATGTAGAATTTGTCCCTGTGTTTGGTTAACTAAGCACTATACCATGAAGACATGTGGCGGAGTGGAGGTATAGCTCCACCGTCATTGTCCTCGACACTAGATAGACGTGAGTGTTCAGCTTTACGCGCCGGCTGATTTACATCCGAGGAAACAGCCCCCGGTACCCATTGGATACGAGGTTGGTTGGATCCCAAACCTGGTCTGGACACTGAGGATGAGAAAAAAAGTCCTGCGTTGTTTTGTCCAGTATTCACATATTTTCAAATTTGCAAGGAATTCATGTGGACATTCTTTATATTACAGTAAAACAATTCATACCCTTACACTAAAAGAGAATATACATTTATTTGGGCATCATGATAAATAGATGTTCTGTAATTTTAGTTTAGTTCTCCTTAAGAAACGGAGTGACAACAGTTGAACTCTATTTCTCCTAGGATACGTTATGCAAATTCTTGCTGACTGCAAAATATCAACCATAAAATTCTTCTTTTTCTGATAAGAATAAGCATTTATATATATAATCTGATGATTTCAGCTAAAACTGTGACAGCATATGCAGCAGATGGCCATATCACTTTGCAATATATCATCAAACACTATCGTAACAACCCATCTTGAAAATTCCCCTATCTCGCAATTCTTGTCCGACAACGGACACTCTTTCTGTCTTTCTCCAGTCTTATCTGTCTCATTACTTTTCTTGGGTTCTTCTTCCACAGTCCCACGTCTGGAAAGTCTTATGTATATAACATTATTGGATGCAGTCCAAATTGTCATCTTAATCACAAAAGTAATTTAGTTACATTGCGCACTTCTGCTGGAATCTGAGTACCACTGATTTCACCCACATCAATAGATTACTGAAATCTGTTTACCTCAGTACCTAAACTTCAATTCGAGACCCGAGTTCTTGATTAAAATATGATATAGCCGATGTTAATTATAGCAAGTTTTGCACATATTCGTATAATTAACATTGTCCACTGTATGGGAAGAGATATTATTCCAAATTTCATTAAAAAAATACGGTACACCTAAAAATATTTTATATTTCTACTGTATTCATTCATTTGATTAAAAGATGAACTTTACGTTCAGCCGAAATAATTTCACACACGCATTAAGACAAGTATCAGAAGGCGCATGATCAGTACCGAGAGGCTACAGTGATTTGTTTTCTTTTGCTGTAGATTCCATTGCAAGTTAATAATATAAAAACATAACAGAAGAGAATTCTTGGAACAAGGATGACGAGCTTTATCCTTAACCAAGTATTACAGTATTTGCATGTGAGGGGCGTCAAATTATGACCCGCAAAATGAAGAGAGATATGCTGCAATTCCAAGATTTTACTCGAAAGCCTGACAGACTGTGCGGAGTAGATGGAAAGATGATATTAAATTTATCCATGTTGCTAGGGGTAAGGTCTAATGGCGGTCTCTAGAGAACGCTGTAACGAACTTCCACCTTATAAAAAAAATCAGCGAATCTCTTGGCCAGCTGAGCGACTACCAGAGTTTGAAAAACGACCCTCACAGGATAAGTTACAAGGCTCATAATACGGATAATTCATGTTGTATGGTGGTTGTCGCGGGGGGGGGGGGTGCAAGAATGCACAGTAATAAACCAGTCAAAATATTCACATTTAAAAATACCCTTTAATGTTCCCACTTCTCATTTCCTCGAGTCCTCGTGGTTTAATTTTTTTTCACTTTTCTGGTTATTATACATTTCATTCCATCTGAGTAACTTGCGCTTCTTCGTACGAAGACATTACTGCATGCCGAACGTTACGCGCGTATTTCAGCCTCTTGGTGCTGCAGATGCTTTGTTTCTGGATGCATGAATGGCTAACGGACTCAGCTGCCTTCCACACTCAACGATACGATAAGAACGTGATTAAGACTGAGGAGAATTACCTCAGCTAGAAAATAACGAAGTTCAATCTTCATGAAAACTCAGGAGATCTAACTCCGTGGCCTGTAGTCCGCAAAAGAACTATACCGAGCGAGCGACCGCCGCTTATCGGCGAAGTTAGTGCCAACTTTTAGCGGATAGAGGGTGTCGCGTGGTCAGCGCAACGAATCCCTACGGCCGTTAATTTCGGCTTTCTAGACCGAAATTGCAATTTCCTTGAAACAGTTTCTCAGTTATTCTCATGAGGCTGAGTGGACCCCGTTTCAGACTTACTACTTCTCAGAAAATCTGGTAGCGTCGGGAATCGAAACCGGGAACTCTGGATCTGTAAGCAGGAACACTAGACCACACGGGTGGTCTCTCAGGAGATCACTGTTTCAATATATTATGTTTTCTTTAAATTCTCTGTGGGTAACTGCGACACGTCAGCTTTCTAACTAGCTCACAACCCAACGTTTTACATTTTACCAGGTGAGAAAAACAGTTATACACGTAACCTTGCGAATTTTTGTGAATAACAGCAACGCCAGAAAAGTGTCGCACAAGAATGGAGGAATGTAGTAAAAGCAATATTGTTCCTATGCTTAAATTGGTTGGATGGAGGTAAAGCTCCACACATTTTAACTTTAATCGAGCACTTGGTACAGACTTGATAGGAGATTTGAAAAGTCTAAGTACCGATGTGTCCGTGTAAGAGAAGAGAAAAATGTCAGCTCTTTGTTCTGCATTTGAACGCCATTTTTGCCCTGCCTCCGCAGCAAAGTGCATGGCCAAAAAAAAGTTTCTCTCTATTGCCTTCTGAAATTGAAGATAATTCTCTATGAAACAACCTCAAATAACGAAGATAAATGATTGAGAAAAAATATAAAGTTTATCGAAATCATAAATGTGTAATACGGGCTGAATTTTTACTTATTCTCAACAAGAGACCTCTTCAACTTTAAAATACTCGTACATAGTTCAAAACAATATTATAATATTCTTCATTTTTAGGCAAAATGTTGTATGTATCTTTTATCTTTTCTAGATCACTCTTAATATAGGAATGGAGAATGTAATTTATTATGGGACTATCTATATCTATCTATCTATCGATCCATTCATCCATCTATGGCTCTACACTTCTTTGTCGTATCATGGCCGTTTTTCGATTTCTTAATCCTATACACAGTCGGTAGGACCCTTTGGACAGGGGATCAGCCAGTTACAAGGTCCCTACCTACACACAGAACAACACATAAACACAGAATAAATGCACACAGATATCCATGCCACGATTGGGATTCGAAATCACGATCCCAGGGTTCAAGCGATAGAAGACAGTTCATACTGTCTGTGATCGGCTTAATTGAGAAACTAGTAGGTGAATTCTCACAATGAAACAGAAGCGCTGATCGAGTTGACAGTAGTTAGACGTACAATGTAGCGTAGCAACAGTGAGCCACAGGCAAAATTGGAATGAACTTCGAAGTATCTCCAATTTTCAATTATGCGGTCTCGTTAGTTCAGAATTAAACTACGTGCTGCCTTAACCTCGGGACCCTAAACTTACTTCTTTCGTTGGGGGTCCTCGAGCTTCGTGCGATAGCCTCTCTCCGTCCCCCGGTTCAGATTTAGACATGAATATTGCAGACATTATGTGGCTCTTGGGACAGATGAGAAACGAGATGTTATAGTCGAAAATCTCGAAGCGAAAAGACAAGATATATCCATTTTGGACGAAAATATTAAAATGAGTCTTCAAGCGATAGAATATGAATTTATTAGCTTAGTGGGGGGTGGAGTCCAACTGGGTCCACTCGACACGGCGGCCACTGATTGGCCTATTGTAGCCTGTCCCGGGTGATTATGATGATGGAGAATTTAGTGGATTGAAGATTGGCAAGGGAAACCGAAAAACTCGGAGTAAACCTGCGCCAGTGCCACTTTTTCCACCACAAATCCCACTTGACCAGACCCGGGATCGAACTCGGGCCGCTGCGGTGGGAAGCCAGCGACTAACCGCTTAAGTTATGGCGATGCCTTAACAGAATATGAAACTGTGAGCTGGAGTCACCTGGCCCAGGACAGGATCCGGTACTGCGCTGATGTGAGCATAGTTATGAATATCAAAGTTCCACAGAAGTAGTACTTCAGGCAGTGTAAATTTCTCAATAAAGACTGATCCAAGCAGTTAAAGTTGTAAGATTTGAAGCTTTCACGGCGGCGACTATGAAGAAAGCAGTCTTCTGGGATGTGGCACCGTGTAGATGTGGTGTTAGCCGACCAGATCTGCTTGTACCGGTTCTCATGGTCTCTTCGCTTGCGGATTTCTTATTTTTCCTTGTACCCTGAAGATGGAGGCGATACGTTCCTCCGAAACGTCGGTTAACATCACATCTACACGGTGCCACATCTCAGAGGACTGATTTCTTCACAGTTAAACTTGTTGGTCATTTTCATCTCCTCTTTTTGGCCACTCTAGTGGACATGTTATGCAGCATCTCAGTGTTATGTACGCATCGCTATATTTACTCTTGTTTAGAATAAACTATCTGTAGCATAATTTGTATGAAGACAATCAACGTTAGGTCCCTACAGTGCAAAAACAAAAGCATCTGTGGATGTCATGACGGAAAACCCTACAAATTTCGTTCTAGTTAAGGGCCCATAAGAAAAACAGGAATTTATCTACCACAGTAAATGTTTACAAATACTATAAAATTATCTTGCCACCAATAACTTTATACAGATATGACAGGATATTAATTATATCTCCCTGGCTCTTAACATAGTTTATATCAGTCAATAAAATAAAGGATGTTCTGATGAAAGGTATCCAAAATAAAAAAAAAATAATATCTCGGAATCTACTTGTCATATACATATCCGATTGATGTCTTCGGAAAGGAAAATTCTGAAAGTTTTTTTTTATATCTGTCTGAGGCGGATGCGCCCACTGGTGACCTTCGGCGAGCTCAGCAACCCTGTCGACACAACAGGAACAAGTTCAATGAGTGATGTGGCTAGCAGAGTTGCAATTCCTTACGGCTCTCCAGCGTCATTTTAGAATGTAATATAGACGTCAACCTCCTACACGGAAAAGCATTCGGTTCTGGAACAAAAACTCAGGACTGCAGGTAGTTTGTTGCGTGTAAATTCTCCTTGAAAGACACAGAACTCTGAAGAAAATGTCAATCTCAATACGTAGAGAGGCATTCCAGCGAAGTCCTCGCAAATTAATTCGTGCTGCTAGCTTGCAGTTACGTACAAATTCCACGTTCAGTAGTGCACGGTGTGCTACACAAAAGGCTCCGCCTAAGAGGTTACAAGATACAGATGATTCACGCAATAAAACCGAGTGACCGAGTAGCACGCACAAACTTCACTGAGGTCATGCTAGAAAGAAATGACGCGTCACCCAATTTCCTCTTCCAAGTGTGCTTCTCAGACGAGGCGACGTTCCAGGACAGTGGAGTTGTACACAGGTACAACTGCAGGATTTGGGGCAGTCAAAATCCACATGTCACGTGTGAGTCGGAGAAAGGCGGTCCCAACCTGAACGTGTGGACTGGCTTGATGCGCGACAAGCAAATTGGACAGTTTTCCTTTTCGGAATATACTGTGACCGGACGTTCGTTCTTGGATATGCTGAAGCTGTATGCGCTACCCCACTTATCACTGAAACTATCCTCCAATAAGACGGCACATTTCTGCCACCATGTTAGGAATCACCTGGACAGAGAGATGGCTGGGAGATTGATCGGCAGAGGTGGGCCAATTGCTTGGCCTCCTAGGTCGCCAGATTTAACCCCAATGGATTTTCTTTTGTGGGGTTATGTGAAGAACACTGTCTATCAGGTTAAGATCAACGACATTCAATACCTGAAAGCCCGCATAAGGGAAGCTGGGTCTGTGGTAACACCAAACATTCATCAAGCAATATGAAACGAAGTGGAATATCGTTTGGATATTTTTCGTGCCAGCAAGGGAACCCACATTGAATTTTACTGAGAAAGTTATATACTTAAAGGAACTTCGAAATTTCCCTTTTTAAAGGTGTAACCCATAAATGTGCATAAGAGATGCTTTCTGAGTTATAATTATTTTATTTTGGATACTTCTCATCTGGACATGCTGTATATATGCGATGAAATCCCTCTGACACTCAACAAAACAACACTAGGCGGCAGCACTGCACGAAACGATTAGTATCTGATGTGTAATAGAGTCTGCTGTGTCAGAAAACATGGCCTCCTGAGATTTTAATCGCTCTGCTCCAATTTATCACCACGCCGTGTATAGAACGAGCTTCGTTATTTTAGGGTGTTCTGGGATACAAAGAGAACACACTTTCCGTTTCCCGTATGCTGCGCGCCCTGAAGAACTGAGATTACGTCAAACTGAAATAACAAAAGTATTGAAATAAGAAGTGTGAAGGAAAGATTAATACAAAACTTGGCCATTCCTATGAAGGGAAATGTTACTGGAAAGTGGAAATATATAGAACAAGTAATGAATCAGAAAGAAGCTGAATTATGACAGGTTTTACGTAATTTGTTCAATTTGTTATTTATTAACGACGCTGTCGATAATTCAGATGATTGGATTAAAGTGAACAGTTAATAGGAAGGGATGTGGAAGGAAGCCGTCGTAGTTTAATTTTAGATATTATCCCGGAGTTTCCCTGGAAGCATTGAAGAAGACCGCGAGACAGAAACATTAAAATCAGGCATATCCCAAACAAAAATGTGAAGTGATTACCTCCTGAGTCAACTTATCCAGTCATAAACTTTTAGATAAACTGCAAAAAGCATAAGCTACGTCAACAGTTCAAATAATGGTTTCATTTTTCGGAAATATGCAATTAACGCTCTAAATTTTCTAGCGTCTAGCAAATGCACCCGTTTTCGTCTAAGGTATTCTTAAATTACACAACATTGCAACAATGGAACCGCTTATCTATCGCAAAAATCTTGTGAATATATATGTCTAATAATTTAAAATATTATCGAAAATGTCCTTTTTATCTCCAGCTGTAATCTTAATATAAAATAAATTATTCTGAAACAGTTTCATCATTTCCACGTGTCATTTGCATGAGAAGCATATAAGAGCACTATCTTATGTATCTCAATGACTCAACACGGTTTTCAGTGTAAACATTTCTTCGTCTTCTTACTCCTCCTTTGCTTTCAGAACTAGGCATTAGACTGTTCCGGTCTCATTTATGCACCAAAAATGAGTCCGGAAGTGTCTACGCCTAATTCTGCCTCTGTTCCCTCAGGTCCTTGTCCCGTATACTTTGCATAAATCATGGTTTGTTTACAAAAGCGGGTTACATCCACTCTCTGAATAGGCTCCAGCCATTCTCTCTGTTGTCGTTTGTTTTTCTTCGGTCAAGGAAAAAAATTCTTGCTCTTCAAAACTTACAAGGGAATGGTCTGATCCGACATGTCGAAACAGGCCCCGATTTTTTTTTTCACTGCAAGAGTATACACAACAAAATCCGCTGTCAAAATTTTAGCTGCTAATACGCGCTGCGACTATTTTTTTAAAATTGCTGAACATGACCAATATTGTAGCCTGCCAGCCCCTTGGAGAAATGCTCACCCCTAACGGAGCCGGAGCAGAGCAGAGCAGTATGCAACACACAACACGGACTCAGCCTCGGCTGGGGTTGTACAAACCTCTGGTACAAGCGGTTCCGCGTACGGAAAAAATGAATAATTTCAGCAATTTTTAAAAAATACTTTCAGTGTGTATTAGCAGCTAAAACTTTGATAGTGGATTTTGTTGTGTGTACTCTTACAGTGAAAAAAAAAATCAGGGCAAGTTTCGACATGTCGGATCAGACCATTCCCTTGTAAGTACATTGAAACCCGTCACTAACAGGCCACTGTGCAGGTTTCTGTGTGTTGTATGTACCTGCGCCAAAACAAGTGATTAAATATTGCGGTCTTATGGATGTAGTTCGGAGACTTGCCTCCTGCTTCTGCTTGTTTCTTGCTTAGCTTACTCTCCGACACTAAAGTTAAAACAGTGGTACATACGAGTATAATAATCACTAACTTTTAAAGGGTTAACTATATTTCTCTTTGCTTAGATTCCCAATGTGCAGTACAGTGTTCTATACGCAATGTGATGACGTAGGCGCACGACTTTAAATCAATAGTCGTGCTCTGCAAATTATATCAAATAATGTTGTATTTTAGCGTCCTGTTGCACTGATTTTCATCCATGATATGTATACAGTTGCCGTCTTGCAGTGCACTCAATTTCACCTGTTACTTCACGACATGTTTCGGCAACATAGTGCCATCATCAGGCGTCCAAATTACGCTAACATATTTCATTGCTTGCCTTTATAAAATTATTTAAAAGTATTTAAAAGGTGCGTATTTGTCAACTATAATGAATATACACACACTAAAACTTGTTAAGATTATTCATCTTACGTGTCATAATTAAAACTTGTGTGTGGTTCTTCCACTATGGGAACACACATCACAAGACACGGTTTACACAGAATATAAGAAAAACGACCCCCATAGTGGAAGAACCACACACAAATTTTAATTATGACACATAAGATGAATAATCTTAACAAGTTTTGGTGTGTGTGAATTCATTATAGTCGAAAAATACGCACTTTTTAAATACTTTTAAATAATTTTATAAAGGCAAGCAATGAAATAGATTAATGTAATTAGGGCACCTGATGATGGCACTATGTTGCCGAAACATGTCGTGAAGTAACAGGTGAAATTGAGTGCACTACAAGACGGCAACTGTATACATATCATGGATATGTCAAATAAATCACAATTATTTCTATTTAGTGAATTTACCTGGATATCCCTAATATTCTGAAAACGCCTTGCTAATATTTTAGGTTGGGTGCCACCTGCCGTTCTTGGGAAGTCTCTTCTCCTTCAACTTCCTTGTCTTTCTCTTTGTTACGGGCAGGTTGCACTCAAGAACTAGCCTATTTCCACAACCAAAACTTCAGTATCAGTGTTAGCATCATTGTTAGCGTAATTTGCTGCCGCATTATTTCCGTACAAAATTTCACTACGTGACACTTTATTTTCTTTTGCTTGTTTCTCACTCAAATCAATCGTAGAAAATTCAGATTTATAAAAACTTCGTTGGCGATATATGCTTGATGCTTCTACTAGCAAATTTACGTCGGTACAGACAGACACAGAGTCAGCAAGATCAGTGGTATATATTATGGCTTCCATACTGACCAGACGCGATCGCAATGGAAGTTTCCAGTAGTTGAACTTCACACATTTTACACCTCCTCGGTCCATGGACTAAGTTACAATTGTGATTGTACAATTGGTAGGGACCACCAAAAATGTACGTTGGACAGTTCAACATGAGGACTGCATGCTGCATCGCCAAACCAAGGGAATATTACATTTCTGCTATTTCTTACTCTCACAAAATAGTTCAACCATTCCTCCATAATATATCTTCCTCACCTTTTTACTGCACTTAACATGGAAGGTAAATTTACTTCTGTCAATATCCCGAAAACGGTGTCTTCTGTCTGCCTGCCCACCCTCATAGGTTTATCATTCTATCCACTCTTAAAACCACAGAGCCAAACTGTTATCTGTTCTTCAAGCGTTTCTCACAGATTATCTCTCGCTCTTTAGAAAACGAAGGCCTTTATTTGGTCTCTGACTGAGCTATCATAGACGCTGTAAAACTGCACACCAACGTAGTCACATATAACTTATTTATAAATAAAAAGACAAATTAAACAACCGAACATCCACACAGCTATCAACTGGGTACTGGGGGCTTTTCCCTGGTGGTAAAGTGGTCGGGTCTTGAAGCTGACTACCCACCTTCCTCTATTGCCGAGGTGAAGAAAGATGAAGTTATACCTTCACTCCACCACATGTCTTCACAGTGTTATGTTTTCTTAATTAAATAGAAGGATAACTTTACCTTTTACATGCTATTTCGGGCTACACACTGAATTCATTGTTAGAGTTGTCATTACTATGAATAGTAAAAAATATTCCGCGCTCCGTTCTTGTAAGCGTGAAAATTTTGGCTCTTAAAAATGTACATTTTGGCAACAAACATAATTTTATATTCTATATAAATTTGAGCAAACGACTTTAAAATATAAAAGATATAGAAACACTACAACATATCGGTTATAGAAGCAATGGACTCTCATTGGATTCAGAAGATGATCATTTTGTGTAACGCCTGTAACAGATCAGCAGAGTCCTCTACTTTTTTCAAAGTCTCGTTTAGTTCTCCCCCTTCTGCAGAAACCCAAGGCGTAACTATTATAATTTGAATGCGACATTTCCCTCTCATGTCTCTTCTGTCGCATGGTAGGAAACTAAAAAGTTTATTTGCTCTACTTCACGTAGGTAGTTGCATGGTCAGAGGCAGTGATGTGCTGTTCCCATGGGGCCCATATGCCCTACTCGGGGTCCAGGCAATACCAGCTTCTCCCCCAGCAGACCCAGATAACGACATAGGAATACCCCTTTCCACTATTTCGCAAACTCCTTTCACAACCCACCAAAACTTTTCCCACCCCACCCTCCTATAAAGATACATACCCGCCCAAAAGTCAATGAGTTTCGGGAAGGTACCGCAGTAGTTGTGAAGGGGTGGGGGTGCTCTTAGTTCCTCGTGGTATTCACCCCCTTGGGAGTCATTCTGTCTCGCTACCAAATGGACACAAGCAGCAACCCCTCCCGCTCTGCTCCCACACTTCGATACAGCCCTTATTGGTCATGCATCTAGGCAGTTCCTCCTCCTCCTCTAGAGCAGACTTATATTTTAGCAGCACACATAACTTAGTTGCAATGTTAGTGTATGTTAAAGGAAAAAGACCATATAGTATATTACATTAAAGGTGATTTCTTATCTCCCACGGCACGCTTACACAACCGTTAAAGAACTTATCAGGAAAGCTCCTGATTAAATGTTAGTACATGGTGCAATGGCATTTCATATAAAAACAACTAAAATTCTATTCTGGTTGACGTTTTTGTTTATGGTGAAGTGCAAACACAAAGAATCAAACTGGGCATGTTTCTTCTGACCCAAATTGTGCAAGAATAACGCTCGGTAAAGACGACTGAGTAGCCGAGCGGTCTAAGGCATGTGTACTGTCTTCGCTCGCTTGGAAACCGGGATCGTGGATTCGAATCCCACTCAAGCATGGATGTTTAGTTTGTGTGTGTGCGTTTTTCTGTGTTTGTGTACAGGTAGAGGCCTTGCGACGAGCTGATCACCCGCCCAAGGAGTCCTACCGTATGTGTAAGATCTAGAAAAACCGAAGTGAACGGAGAAGTTCATGGAGGGAGGCCTAGGACCACTGGGGCTGTAGTGCCAAGGGGGGGAAAAAAAAGACGACTGAAAAAAATTATCTGTTCTTGTTTATGTTGTTTATGTCCAACATGGGTGTGCATCTGCAAACATTTACAGGCAGTGCTCCTGTTTAGCTCTTATTACACAACACATTACAGTGTTTGCCTGCTACTGCATCTGCACATACACCGTCACGAAACGAGGCCAATAAGGATTAAGACGGCCGGCTTCAGTTTCAGTGTTCACGTCGTCCAGGCCGGGAAAATTGGACGGTGTGGCGATCACCTCCTCAGGAAAGACACTGATCCATGGAGTTGGATAGCTTTTAGGACATCAAATGATACGGCGAGAATAATGTTGAACTGGGTTGAGCGTATATCCTGCATCTATGTATTATCGTAACAGTGGCCAGACAAGACTGCGAAGTAGCATCATAAACCTTGTCAGAGGTAGCCGGTCTCTATGAGTTTGTTTATATTATTCTGACATGTCAACGCATTGCCAGGCAATGGCTCGATAAACACCCCGCGATACGAGCGCGCAACAATAGGACGAATATTTATAGCTTGTTGCTAGGCAACAGCCAGCGCGCCAATGGATTGGCGAGATAGCTATCAAGTGACTTGTTTTCAATATGGTTTGCGGTACGCAACAATAGAACTGCGCTTTATGTGTTGTCCGTGCAGATCCTATATAACGAAGACCTGCTGTAGCTTAGATTAGTGAGGCGTCCAGAAGGATCCAGCAGTTGAGAGTACAAGAACGAGAATGGAGCCTGTCCTTTGTGAATTGTGAAGATTAATTGAATACAGAGTAGGACAGAGGAATACAGAGTGACTGAAGACTAAGTGGCAAGAAAAACTTCATAGGGATTTGAGGTGTTAGTTTTTCTGCAGAGATTCGTTGCCAGGAAACGACTAGTGGAACCTGAGAACCCTAGTGCGTGTGAAACTATGAACTGGAAAGTGTGTAAATCAGCGACAGCGCTGTATTAACTGTAATTAAGAGAGATCGTAACCGAAGTGCTAATAAATCCAATTATCCGAACTAGAACCCGTTATTTTCGTCACGCGTACCACCCTACACGTGACAGTATATTTAAGTACGCCATCAGTATCACAGACCAGATAGCGTCGAATTGTAGAATGGTTAATCATAATCGGACTGGAAGAAATGTGGATGAACGTCACAGGATTTGTCTTCAGGAACTGAGGAAAACCATAAACACCCCTTGTCATATTAGTCGGTGTCTGGAACCAGACAACTCCCGAAGACAATCTCCTCAAGATCGAACATGTTCATTCATCCGGGCGCAGATTCGAACCCCGGACCACAGAAATACGACTATGCTAAGTTGGTCAGTTCTATTAGGTGAGGGTAACCTTACGTTACAATTTGCCTGCGAGGATTCTAGAGTACTTGGAGAAAGTAATGAATGTGATTTCATACAAATCGTACACTGCAGTAACCCCAAACACAGGGCCGCGTCCTGCCACTGAACTATCACCCCTTGTTGAGTGTTTCCCACGTGCTTATTCCACCTCAGCAACTGTGAATTAGATGCACATTTCCACCGTTTTAACTAAGGATTTACACATGTCCTTTCCTAGCTTAAGTAATGTAGCTTGGTATCACGCAAAGACCACAATAATTATTGTACCCTTTTCCTTTGTTTTATTGCACCCTGACCAAGTAAAACCTAGGGACTTAACGGGTAAAACCTCTTTTGCTTACGTAAGATAGGAAAAGGTTTATAGTTCGTACTTGCACATAAGCAGTATCGGTAAACCAGGGCACATAATCAGACATAGTTGTCTTGTGTCTGAAATGTGCGGTGCAACGCTCTACATGTTGTAAGGGAAGAGGGTCCATTGCTGCTAATTACCCATTATCCTCAATTGCCACATAAGAAGCAGCTCTTCTGGACTCCATAATCAATTCCATGCATGTTTATATCTCATAGGTATTAATTTATATGGCATGAAATTGTGTATATGACAATATTGAAGAACAAAATGAAATTCATGAGTAAAATATGAATGTAACATTCGTTTCATGACCTAATCTTATTAATCATAACTAACCCTATAGAGAAGAGTCGCTGAGAAACTTGTATTCACTCATCTGGTCAAGAAAAGCCCGGCCTTCTCCGGAGCCAAAATGTACACGTACATTATTGTATTCTAAATTAGAATACACTTCTCCTGGGCCCCATCATGGGCCAAACAAATTTAGTCCGTGTCCTCACACACTGTTCATTTGCAGTCAACTTTTATATTATCCTCTCATCCGTGTCTAGTTCTTCCTCAAAATCGTTTATACTTACTGTGTAAATCTGTAATTTTCTTCATAAATATTAAAATGTAATATAAATTTGTGTCTGTATTTAATTAATTAAGCACTATGCCATGAAGATATATGAAGGAGTGAAGGCACAGCTCCAACCTTCTTGAGCTCTGAACTAGATGAAGATAAGTTGTCAGCTTCACGGCCCGGCCGCTCTACCTCTGGCTGTAAATCCCAACCCTACCCATTGAATAGGAAGATGAGTGGGCCGCAGAGCCGGTCCGGACGCTGTGGAGCATAACAAAATCGAACCTCGACCATCCAGCCAGTAGCCCGTCTCTATACCGGCTGAGCTAGTCCTGATTTTCCTTTCATGCTTTGGTTTCATACCCATTTTACTTACTAAAGGATCTGTGTTATGTGCAGAAGATCTCGGACTCGAGACCCGCCATATCCATAGCACATGTCTCCACATAATTCCCATTCTCCCACAAGGTTCCCTCTGCCGACCGCTAACATCTTCACTGTCATCTCACCGTACAGGGGAGAAGGGAAAATAAGCTCACTGGGTGCTCTGAGCGAAAGTCTGGGTTCTTATCTCCTCTCTAGCTAGGCGAGCAGAGGCCAGGAAGGTGCCTCTCCCCCCAAAAAGAAGCAACGTCCTTCTAGATGTTGGAGGTTATGCCATGATGACACTTATCATTTAAACTGAAAATCAGTGTACAGAATATAGCTCTTCTAAACACCAAACGAGACGCTCAGTTTTCTAGTTTTAATGGACAACTCGCGGTTGCTTATTGCGTATGTTTGGACCTTTCTGATTCCGCTCTTTGTAAGCTACGTCTGCCCCAGTGATGTGGTTCACATGTTACATGGCTAAGAATCCAATGAATTTCATGTGAAAATGTTAAAGCTACTGTCTTCTGGAATGTGACGGGGTGTAGTTTTGTAGGTGTTTCACCAACGTTTATGAATGACCTGCTGCGTCCATCTATGAGGCTACATGGCCTCAAATGACAGAAAATATCGGGCCAATATGCTTAATTATTCTCTTCTTTTCAGAAATATTTTGGTCGCTGAGAATTTGTTAAGTAGCCCAAGAAATATTGTTTTGTACATTTAAAGCAAACATCTTAAGGGACTAATTGTTTTGATTGGAAACCGGGTTTTAGACAGTTTAGTGTACAAACCATACACATGTGTAAGTCACGTGCCTTCCATAGCTGCTTCTTTTATGGGAAAGAAAATTATTTTCTGTGCGTTACAACCAAAGTACAAATTTTCATACTCACAGATTTTTGGAGACGAAAAGTAAAGTTGCTTGAAACATCTACTATCAGCGGCACTAACTCACCTGAAACAAATAAGAGATGGAATAGAGTTGATATAAATATAAAAATAAATTAAATTATTTCATTTACCAATCAGGAAGTTCAGTGAAAAAAAGTATCTTAATTTCGTTCAGCATCTTGTTACAATTTTTCTGGGATAAAATCCGGCAATTCCGATGAAACACGACGTTACAGTGGAGATCGGTTCCTTTGCTTTAGGTCACAATGAAAGCCACTGGCTGAATGCATTTTGATGAAATGTGTGATTAGCAATGTTGCGATGTTCATAAATTGCGGATAAAATTAAAATTTTAAACTGCACCAACAATTTATATCACCAGCACCACAACCGACGGTACTACTACTACTACTACTAATACTACTACTACTACTGACACAAAAGCAGATAATTTTTTCCGGTTGCAGAACTTCTGTGGGAACAGGATTCATCTGGCTCAGGATAGGCTACAGTGGCGGTGTTCGTGAATATGGCAATGAACATCTGTGTTCCATGAAAGGTCGGGAAATTCTTGACTAGCTGAGAAACCATCAGCTTCTCAAAAGGATTCTTGACTTATGAAAAGGATCTGGTTAGAACACTGCACTTCAAGTAATTCGCTCCCCGATGCTGGTCTCGCGTTTTGTCGTCTTGTATTCACTATTTATACCGCATTTTGTAGTGTCCTAAGGAAATGCAGATTCTTGTTGCTGTATGATAATCCAGTCGGTATGAATGTAATTGTTTCAATTCTCTTTGTTCCTTTTATATTTTCATGATCAAGAATTACCTGCATACTAACTAAAAGCTAATATTTTGGGACATTATCCATCGTCTTGTCTATTTTTTAAAACCGTCCTGTTTCTTTATTAAAAGAAAATAACGTTTCGGAGACTGGATTCTGTCCCCGTCCTCAGGTAAAACCTACTCAGTTGGGTCCAATAGCCATTATCTCCGGACCCGGTCTGGAGATAGCAGCTAGCTCTGTCTATTGGACCCAACTGAGTAGGTTTTACCTGAGGACAGGGACAGAATCCAGTCTCCGAAACTTTGTGTTTTCTAAAAAAGAAACAGGGCGGTTTTAGAAAATAGACAAGACGATGGATAATGTCCAAAAATATAATACTTGTAGCAATAGACGAACGTCACAAACTTTTATATCTTAACTACGAGCTAACTTTAGAGGCCAGTAGTTGCTCCCACACTTTAG
This sequence comes from Cryptotermes secundus, assembly GCF_002891405.2. Classification (NCBI taxonomy): domain Eukaryota; kingdom Metazoa; phylum Arthropoda; class Insecta; order Blattodea; family Kalotermitidae; genus Cryptotermes; species Cryptotermes secundus. Next base: position 1,266,860 of record NW_019724588.1, on the reverse strand, counting down.
TGAACCCGAAAGTGCACTCTCATGTTATAAGAGCTCACCATTGTATCTTATTCCTAGTCGGGTGAATCGTCTCTCTATCTTCAAACACTATTTATTCAATAATCACCTCTTCGGGTTGTCTCATTAAGGTCGACATTTGCTCTGTATCTCCCCAGCTCAACGAGTTACATATGTTACAATTGCACTTGCCGTTTTGAGTCATTCACATTAAGATTTTCCTAGACATTAAGCTAAATGATCATCAATTCACGAAAATTGCAACAAATGTATGAGTTTAATCACTCGTGAATTAACTGCAGTGTTCATTTTATCTTTATAAAACATTACTTTTAATGGTACGAAATGAAATATATGGGTTTTTAAGCGAAACATGAAAGACATAAATACTGCGATGCTTCAACTGTACCACGTAGCCTCAACTTGTAATTTCAATCCAACGTTAAATTTTTCAGTGCTGCAGAAAGTTCCAAGACTGACATATTTCTATTTAAATACAATGTAAGTGGGAAAGAAAAGAAGACACATTCTTAGAAAGAGACAGTATTAACAACGCAGCCATAGCTGTCAAATAAAAATCTTCCTGTCAGGCAGGAAAGCTTAAAGTTTACAACATTCTGTAGCATGCATCTTCTGCAACATTTTCTTAAAGAAATAATGTCATCTCTTTTTATCTTTTACTTTTAACCTCCAGTTCTTTAAGCTGTCAGGATTGAGAAATAGCTCCTGAATAGACTCGCAACTGCTTTGCATTACTTAGTTCGTCTCTCCCCCCACCCCCAACCCGAGTCTGTCTGAAGGGGCAGTGTAGCAGTGCCAATACAACGGCCGCTGACCGCAGTCTGCACCGGGACCAGGCATGTAAATCACTTCGCAGTCGTAAGAATGGCCTTGACCTTGCGCCAATGCTGCGATCCATTCACAGTGAGTGAGACGTCATCGTGAGGTAATATCGAAATGCGCCAATGACGGCTGCTCCTAATGGCTTGTTCCCTCTGAAGACCAATTTCGTCCTTCTTGGTTTGTTTAACGACAACTTCACAACTGCGTAGATGATACGGCGTGGAATGGGAGATGATTGAGAATAATGAATTAGGTGGTAAGCGGCAAAGACCACTCGCGGCCTGCATTACCTACTACATACCTGGAAAAGCTACAAAAAACTATGAATAACCTCACTCAAAGTAGCCAGCCTCAGGGCTAAGAAATATTCGGGGACCTCCTGAACACGACATCGCTTGGTGTTTACCCATGGCCTAGTGCATTACAATCCTACATTATTGAATATCAAGGTATATGTCATCAGCCTTGGATGAATGACTGCCATTCCTGTGGTCATAGCGAAGTATTCCGAGCTGATTTAGTATTTTTCATTCACCAATGGCTCTACAGCCCTTTGTTGGGCCCTGGCCTTTTCTTCAGTTTCGAAATCTTTTTTACACACTCGGTAGGACTCCTTGGAAAAGTGATCAGCCCGTGGTAAGTCCGCTACCTACACACAGAACAACACAAACACTAACGCACACACAGACATCCATGCCTTGAGTGGGATTCGAACCCACGATCCCAGCGTTCGAGCGAGCGAAGACAGTTCGTGTCTTAGACAGAGCGGTCACTGTGATCGACGCTGATTTAGTATAGCATTTACAAATATATGTTCCCATTGCAGATCTGCATTATTGAAAGAAAATGATTCAGAGAATCCAGTCCTCTGTCTAGGTCTCTTGAACTGACAAGGCACGAGCTAATTAATGCAGTTAATTTAATTGCCGCTATTACAAACCACGGAGACCAAACACTAGAAGAGACGAGACCGTTACAGAGTAAACTAATAAATTCATAAACACTCTACTGCCACAATGCGGTTTGCACACCTTATTACTGACACAGGCAGAAATTACACAGAAAATAAATGTAATTAATATAAAGGGAAATTCATATAATTATGATCTGGGAAACACAATGGCGGATTTATGGTGTTCATAGAGTGAGAGAGAGAAGTGTATACTTTACACGTGAGGCTGGGATTACACTTTCATTCTTCATTTTCTGAACATGAACACGGCATAAGGAAAATTAAGATGCATGTAAGATTTTGAAGGAAAACACGAAGAGAATGGATAATTTGAGAAACCTAGACGTAGCTGGGAGAACCATATTAAAATGACTATTAAAATAACAAATGAAAATTTGCAGACTAGATTAAATTAATTCAGGATAAAAGTCGGAGATGAATATTTTGATTTCATAAAAGCAGGAAAATTCTGGAATAATAGAGCAACTATTAGTTTATCAAGAGACTCTAGTCTATGGTGTTGATATTCTGAATACTAATCGATTCGGGAGATTCTTCGACATAACTTTTATATATAGGATATGTTACGGATCAATATGGTTGAGACTGCTCCCTTTCCAAGATGTGTTCTGAAAGCTTTGCCAGACGCCGCAGAGCAGTGGTGAGGCCCACCTCATATTCTGCTGCCAAGGTCTTCACTTCCTCTGTATTTCGCAAAAAAGACAGCACAGTCTTCACGTCTTCCACATGAGCCACACAAAAATCTATACTTTCTCAGGTCACAAAATTTTAAGGCTTAAAAATACTTTCTTTTTTCACCAAGTGTATTATAAAAGACGCAACTTCTTAGAAACCAGAATGAAATGGCAATTTTCAAGCCAGTAGTTAGCGTTCTTAGCGCGAGACATAACTCACGTGACTGGAATACCTTCATGGAAATGTTACGTGACAATGAAAAAATAGTATTTATGAGTATAAACGGGAGGTTGAAACCGAGACACTTTTAATATAGCAACGCAGAACGTGTCGAATAACTGACACCACAAAGAATGTTGCAACAGAACTAAATTTCACTTACGGGTGTAAAACCTGGTCTCCCACCCGAAAGGGAAACACACAGACTGAAACATTTTGAGGATGCTGTAGTTGTTCGAGTCTAAGACAGAGGAACATATAGATCGATGAGGAAAATTACACAGTAAAGAACGTCATAATTTGAACCCTTCACCAGACAATATTGTTGCAAGCCAAACTTAAGAACGATGAGAGAGACGGGTCCTACAGCTCCAACCTGATACATGAGAACGGTGCAGAAAACCTGAATGGGACAGACCACTTGGGAGAATGAGCTGAGGACTGGAGGACAATAATAACAGGAGAGAAAGGAAGCAGGTTGTGAAAGTATGCATAGGTCTCAAGGCTCAGGAGAGATCTCTTGTGAACATGGCAATAAATATTCGTACTCCATAAGAAGTGGGTTTCTTGACCAACTAAATATTAGCTTCCCAAAACAGACTCTGTAATTAATCACTCACATAGATATTGAAATATCAGGCTGTACTCGTGGCATATTCTGCTACCAAGAACACTAAAATCGAAATGTAAATATATTTCAAGTAATAATCTTTATTTAGCTATGATGTCTATGCAATAGCTTCAATTATTTATTGAAATCGAACATATTAGGTTCCTTTTTTTTCACTTTTTCCCCTTGCTTCAAGAAATATGAATTATATTTTTGTATCTGCTATTTTTTACTTAATCCGTTCCTCTTATATCTTACGGTGTCGAGGTTGTCTTTTTTTTCCATTTTTTACAGACAGTAGGACTCCTTGGGCGAGTGATCAGCTCGTCGCAAGCTCTCTACCTAAACACAGGACAACACAAACACGAAATAAACATATACACATACCAAACATCCATGTCTTGTGTGGGATTCGAACCCGCGTTCCCGGCTTCCAAGGGAGCGAAGAAGTAAATGCCTCAAACCGCTCGGTTACCGTGACCGGCATTTGTTATCTTTACACAGGAAAGGTACAAAGTACACTGTGCTGAAGCGAGCTTCGTGCTATGTGGGTCGGAATAAGAAAACAGAAAATTAATAGTATGTACAGTTCCCAAACCACATTTAATCATCTGCAGGTTCAGGGCGATTTTTCCCTCAGTTCAGCATTCCTTTCGTGATTCGTTTACAGTTCATCCCAAACTTACACCACAGCAGCAAAAGTGCTCGTTAATCACCGCAGTTTTCTTCAAATAAACTCTACTGAAATACTGAAGCTGGTTATTTATTACGGTACATGTATATACGTATATTACAGCCGAACAAATTTTATATTATTTGCCGCAATGGAACCTCGTTCTAATCATAATATCAAATAAACAGCTGCCAAGCAGAGAAACAGCGGTGAACATCAAGTCTCGTATACACTACAAAGGCCGCGCCATAGCTCAAGCGGTTAGTCGCTGGCTTCCCACCGCGGCGGCCCGAGTTCGATCCCGGGGGCTGGTCAAGTAGGATTTGTGGTGGACAAAGTGGCGCTGGGGCAGGTTTTCTCCGAGTACTTCGGTTTCCCCTGCCAATCTTCATTCCACCAATTGCTCCACAGTCACCCTCACCTATCATCTGGGGCTGGTACAATAGGTCAGAAGTGGCCGCAGTACAAGGGACTTAGCCCCACCCCACTAGCAATAAAAAAATACAATACAAAACTGTTACGATCGCGTAGCAACAAGACTAGAGAAGACGGAAAACACATGAGAATAGAATAATATTGTATGAAGGGACTAGAGGAAGAGAAACACAGACACCCAAAGCAATTTCCTGTACCAAGAGACATTTCTCTCGGAACTTAAGATAATTTATGTATATTACTACACAAACATTTAAGAGTAGGCCTATGTAGTCTGAAACAAGTCCTTACTTTCTTTCAAAGAAAACGCATTTCTACTCTCATATATGATCATATTTTTAACCACGACATTAGGCTATGTCACAGCTCAAGCTGTTAGTCGTTGATTTCCCATCGCGGCGGCCCGCGTTCGATCTCAGGTCAGGTGGACAAAGTGGTAGTGGGGCAGGTTTTCTCCAAGTCCTTCGGTTTCCCCTATAAATTCTCATTCCACCGACTGCTCCACGTTCATCATTATCTACCATCCGGGGCTGGTACAATAGGCCAATAGTGGCCGACGTACCAAGTGGACTCAGTCTCACCCCACCCCATGACATTAAGGAAACAATTAGCCTCAACACTGGGAAGATCGGTGTTTAGTGCGTCTTTCAAGTTTTAACTATAGTCGGTCTGTAAAGCTGATACTGACAAGCGATTCATTATCATAGGTAATTTTAAATTAAGTTACTCGTAAAATGTTCAGAAAATTCAAGAGGCTCATTTTAAGATAAAGACTGAGCAATATGTAAGATTTGAGGTTTTCACGGCGGTGACTATGGAGAATGCAGTCTTCTGGGATGTAGCACCGTGTATATATTTTGTTAACCGACGTTTCGGAGGAATGTATCGACTCCATCTTCAGGATAGAAGAAATCCGCGAGCGATGAACCAACTTGAGACACCTGCTCACGCTGATTCATCTCTCGCGGATTTCTTATACCCTGAAGATGGAGTAGATACGCTCTTCCGAAACCTCGGTTAACAAAATATCTACACGGTTTTACATTCCAGAAGACGGCATTCTTCAAGGAGCAATAGTGTTCCGCTTTTTGTCAATTTTATACGAAAAGGTCATACCGTGGAGATTTAAAATTTGCCTGGATGTCCTGAAGGAAACCAAGAAATATCTTCAGCCAGGGTAACTGGTGTCCAATCAAAATTTACAACTATGCACCACCCAAAAGCAAGTCAGCTCGAGCGAACTTGCTCTACAACGCTCGGTGGAACTAACTGCAGTGAACGTTCTGCCGTTAGCCGATACAAGTTCGAAACGTTCCGAGAATTCCTGCCGGCTGCTGACTCGCAACTCGTGTGATCGCTCACTTATGCACAGAAATCAATGCACCCGCTGCTTGTAACGGAGCAGCAGTCGAGCCCTTCAAACGGGCTTTTCGACTACCAGGGGACGACAAAGGAGTAGAAGGACTGATTAATTACACTGCTGTGCCTGTTAGCCAGCAAATAATGATTTACGGTGAGTCCAGTGCTGGTAGTAAAAAATACACCGCATTAATTATACTTCCACGTTATGAGATAATTCCTTTGTATTTTAGTTCAGTAAATATTACATTCTCTTAGTATATACATTTTACAAAGACTTGAAGTTCTCGCGGTATGGGCTATGAAGGGTACCGTCTTCTATGTTGTAATGTCGTGTAATTTGGAGAGAGCACGACGTATCTCAGGAATAAATATCCTCCGTCTTCAGGGTTGAAGAGTAAGCCAAGCAAGGAAACAGCAGAAACACGTAGCAAGCTCCTTATTTCCGCTAATTTCTTACTTGGTTTATTCTCCCACCCCGAAGTTGGAGAACATATTTTTTCCGAAACGTCGTACTCTCTCCAAACTACATGACGTTACTCGTACAACCCATAGGGCCTTGCCGTTTACACTTCAGACGTCACCTGAATTGCAAATTAACATACAAAATGAAAATAATGTTAAGATTAACTTACATTTCATACAGAATGTTCATTTAAGTACGATTAATGATACGATTTTTATGGCAACTAAATCAGATGAACTGACTGCAGATATGACAACATACGTAATCTCCCAGTGCAGACCAAGACATTTCCTTCCGTTCTCCTTTTTTTTTCCCTTGGCACTACAGCCCCAGTGGGCCTAGGCCTACCTCCATGAACTTCTGCGTTCACTTTGGTTTTTCTAGATCTTACACGTTCGGTAGGACTCCTTGGGCGGGTGATCAGCTCGTCGCAAGGCCTCTACCTGTACACAAACACAGAAAAACGCACACACGAACTAAACATCCATGCCCTGAGTGGGATTCGATCCCACGATCCCTGGTTTCCAAGCGAGCGAAAACAGTACATGCCTTAGACCGCTCGGCTACTGTGACCGGCATTTCCTTTCTTTATAAATACAAATTCCAGTTAATGTTGATGGATAAACACCTATATTAATATAAAAGTATAAAAGTCTGTGTATTCTATGCCAAACAGTTAATACCTGCTTACCTGTGCACCTGTCTCTCTTCCTCCCTCTCTCTATCTTTCTGTCTGTGTCTGTCTATCTATCTATCTATCTATCTATCTATCTATCTATCTACCTATCAATCTATCTATCTATCTATCCATCTATATATCNACAAATTCCAGTTAATGTTGATGGATAAACACATATATTAATATAAAAGTTTAAAAGTCTGTGTATTCTATGCCAAACAGTTAATACCTGCTTACCTGTGCACCTGTCTCTCTTCCTCCCTCTCTCTATCTTTCTGTCTGTGTCTGTCTATCTATCTATCTATCTATCTATCTATCTATCTATCTATCTATCTATCTATCTATCTATCTATCTATCCATCTATCTATCCATCTATCCACCTATCTATCTATCCATCTATATATCTATCCACCTATCGAACTATTTTTCTGTCTGTCTGTTTGCATTCTTAACAATGTTTTCTGTATAAATTGAATATATCTTAAATTAACATGATCTCCCTTGAACTTCATTTTCAATCTCATTTTAAACTGCATTATTTGAATCATTATCTCTGAATGTGCAAATCTGAATGCTCTTATCTTTATCTCGTGTGCTGACATGCGCTTCAATCGAATTCCTTAGGACACCCGAGCGCAGTGTGAGAAGACAGGCATTTCATATTCGGACAATTCAGCATCTCGTGAAAGTGAGTAAAAAAGAAATATATATCAGTGGTTCATAAATTGAAAACTCTTCCCTTTTGAATACTGTATTGTTCTGGAATTTCCACTGGGTTTACGTTATTTCCTTCCAACGCGATATAAAAGGTTTTCAGTTAAAATTGTAAGCGGGGGGAAATTGAAAACATTTCTCTGTGGATGCAACACCAATCGATTTGACGTATTAAATTTCCATGCGTAGTTCTCTGACGTTGCTACATTCCGTTCCGAAAACATAAACATGCCGTAATTCATGAAACCGCTGCAGAAAGTGAGCATCACCCTTTAAATCATATTTAAATTATTTCCATTTAGCTAGGGCACGAAATTTCAATCTAACAAATGCGAATGGTTTTCCCGAAATATGTTAACATCTCATCAAATTGAAAACTCGCTCCATCTAGCAACTTATCTCAATGTTAAGACTCTACATCTTTGAGGTTAAGGTATTGATACTGTCACGTGTAGGGTGGTACGTGCGATTAAATGACAGGTTCGTAATTGATAACTCGATTTATTGGATAATTTCATACGTCGTAACTACAATTCATTATTACACTTTCAATATTGCTGTATCTATGACACACAAACAATCATAACACTCTCAAATTTTCGATAAATTTCATGTGATTTATTATTATACATTTTCAGTGCACTTCTCTCTGTCACTACAACTCCAAAATTACGTTACTAAAATCTATTTTGGAAATAAAATTAATATTAAATTTTAAGAGTAAAAGTAAAGTAAGTAAAAAAAGTAACGGTCCTTGTAACAGGCCATGGAAGCGCAGAGGGTTGTGAGATGTTGAGGTTCCCACATTTTCTAGACAATAGGTCCATTGATGGAGGCAAGGTTGCCAGCCCTACGCGCCTGCCGCCTTTATACTCAAGAATATTCCTGGTACCCATTTCTGTTAGAAGCTGAGTCGACCCCAGGGCCATAGTGCGGCTGGAAGGATTAGGTCAATTGAAAATATCTAATGATCTCATCGGGACTTGAACCCGCGACCTTCCGTCTTGTAGTATAGTGCCCCCAATTTAAAAGTACCTTATATAAATGTAGGGTATTTTACATCGTCCGATATGTATTTTATATGCAAGGTGACCTAATCAGGGGTCTGTAAATGCAGGACTACAATTTTGCACATAGATAAAACAAGTTATAGATTTTCAAACTAATTTTTACATCCCTGTACTTAACGTGAAGAATTACAGTTGTCTTCCCATATAAAAATCAGTAACCACCACCGCTTTTATACATCCCACGATAGGACCTGTTATTCTACTTACAACTTGATAATTCTCTGCCACAAACACGGAGGCATACGATCTTCTACAGTGCAGGCAAAATTAACTTCGTATGATAAAACTTTATGGTGAGAGACTTTTGATAAAGTATTCAAATTTTATAGGAGCCGAGGTAGCGTAGTCTGTATAGCCACTGGCTACGGGCTGGACGACTGAGGGGTCGATTTCGAGTCCCGGTATGGTTAAGAATTTTCTGTTCTCCACATAGTCCAGACCTGCTCTGGGGTCCACCCAACTTCATATTCAATGGATCTTTCCCTGGGTGTAAAGCGGCCGAGGCGCGAAACTGACCACTGATCTCCAGCTAGTGTCGAGGCCAAGAAAATATGGATCAATATATCTACTCTCCCATACGCCATACGCACAGGGACAACTTTACATTTTTAACTTTACTCAAAATATATAAGGCATTTTGTGTCTTTGGTTACTACCCACTCATGTGGACTATCAGTTATAGCATCAATAGGCCTTCGTTCATGTTCAATTACGAGTTCTTAAAATATTTTGCTGGCAGTTTTACTTTCCATACAGACTAAAACTTAACGCGCGTCTCAGAACAAAGTGTCGAAGAATATTTGAGGGCATGAGAAGAGGATGGAGAAAATTGGGCAATGAAAACGTTTATAATTTGCACTATTTGCCTAATTTTATTACGACCACCAAATTCAGGACTGGATGGACAAAGCATGTAGCACCAATGCCAGAAACAAATTCCTGTAAAATTCTTATTGTAAAGCATAAAGAGAAGAGGTTATTTGGGAAACTGAGGCGAGATAAGATGATCATACCGAAATTGCTGTCAAAGGAATATTTTGTGTGAGTATGGACTGCATTCAGTTGACTGAGGATGGGATCCAACAGCTGGTTATTGTAAAGGAATAAAGGACTTCAAGTTCTGTAAGAAGTCGGGAAATTTATCGACAAGTTCAGTAATTATGAGCTTCTCAGTGAGGCCCATTAACCATGAAGGTCAGTTAGTTGAGATTCTGTTTATACACCGCACTAGTGCCCGGATAGGTCTTCTGATTTGATACTTTAAAATATTCATACTACATAAAAAAGCACTACGAACACATATGTAACAGCTCGTGAATTGTGAATATTGTAGACGAAGTTCTAAACACAACATCGTGAATCTCTGGCCGATGGCTCCATTTTAAGCAGTTCTCACTTACCAAGACTGCTTCAAGCTATATGTTCCAGATAAAAGTGATAGGACATCCGAGAGATTCTCTTACTTTGAAAAGTGTAAGAAATACGAAAAACATTTTTACGTGTATTTTACACTTTTTCGTTAATCTAATCTTCAGAACTTCCCTATCTGTTATGTTTTCCCATAATTTTAGGATTTCATATTGCCCAATATATGGCACAAGTACGAGTCCCTTAATAAGAGAGCGAATAACCGTGGAATGAAGCTGGAACCACGCTTCTAATTATTCAGCAAACAATAAAATATCCATTCAGACAGCATTAGGAAAGGTGATACCGTTAGAATGTAAGCTATTTGCACTGCGAGGGTGGCAAGTATCAAATCAATATATCGGGGGCTGTATTCTGACTGGTCGAGACAAATTTAGATCCCCGCATGGATGGTGATTCAGTCTACGTATCACCATGGATTCCTATAATATCGCCTCAGGACTGGTTAATTGTGACCCGTACACATTTGTAGCAGTGATATTCATACATGAGTTTATTTCAGTTCAAACCAATGGGACATGGAATTGAGGGTAGGCAGGTAAGTGGTCAACAAAACAGAGTATTTGGTTTCTGTTGTGTTTGTACAGTCTGTGCAAATCACACAAACGACAGCACGTGTATGTTTCATGTTTTTAATAACGGACATATTAAATTTCTAGTTTTGTTCGCACAATACCACTGAATAATACGTGACCTATATGTCGGCGGGTCTGAGTGACATGGCAACGCGGCCTCTTTTAACCACAAGCTGGTTCATTTTCTTTCGAAAATTCTAGAGGAAAGGCTGTTAGCCAGAGTAATATGTTAGCAGCCCTATGGGCGACTAAGAAGAGGGACAAATACATGTATATAACCTGCCTGATGGCATTAAGGAAGGAGCGGATTGGACTACAGGCAACGCTCTAGACTCGAATTCGGAAACGCTCGTTTTGAGTCTCTCAGTCGGACACCGCTTATTCTGTCTCTTGTTTTATATGGGCTTTCGCAATCTCTGCATGCAAACGTCGACAGTGTATCTATATTAAGCCATGGCCGAATATTTCCATATCCTTTCCATTTTATAATCCAACTATCATAACATATAGTCTAGAGCGTGAAAGCGGCAAAAAACATGACACAAAAACAGCACAACACACAACATGACAGAACACAACCCACCAACTCAAACGCACATGCGCATATGAACAACATACAAGTGAGCAACAATAGAAGATAGCTGTTTCCTCGTCCAATAATTTTAACACCTGATGATAACCATATTGATCGAAACTTGTAGTGATAGACATTCAAACTTTTAAAGGGAATAAATTGTTCTAGATTTTATAGAATATAGTGTTGCATGTGAGACTATAAAACAATAATCGATACCAAGTGAAAAGTGCAGCAGGATGCTACAGGATAATATTAGCAAATATCAAGGATGTTACTAAAATATATGTACAAAATTTGTAATAGTAAATATCAATATAATAATTACAACCTATCTCATATACATCTGTAAGGAATACATGAAGAACAAACCCGGAAGCTGCTCTTATAAAGTAAACGGAAGGGCAGAAGATGTTAAGTTCGTCCAAGCATAAACTGAAAAGGTTTTATATAAGCGTAGCGGGTCAAGAGCTTAACCTTGGACGTTATCTGTAGTACATTTAAAGACGCTGCCGGTAGCTCACACTGTACGCAACTTAATGAGAGAATGACAGCGAATTATGAATTAGAATGGACGTGGAGAGCATCGGTTTTGGCCTGATTTGAGACATTAAATCAGCTTTTTCTTGGAGGGTCTGAGAAATACTACGAGAAATGTCAATAAGATTATTCGGTACCTCGGCCAAGATTTGAACCGATAACTTCCCGAATACAAGTAAGAATTTCTATTATTTGAGATAATTATTCGATATGATGATATAACATGCACATGGAAGAAAGGATAAATATTTTACGCTTTTATTTAATACTCCATCGAATTAAAATACGCTAATAGACAACCCCAGCTTTCAAAACGTAATACACAAAGAATAACTCTGTGAATATTTATGAATCTTACAATTCAAAGATACTTGAACTTAATTTCAAGGAGAGGCAATAGAGACTTGTATTAATTTATTCTCTTTCAGATTTCCAATTCATGTAGTTCTATGTTTTACTTTCTCTCTAAAGTTTAATATATATACGAGTAAAAAAAGAACTCTACCTGAGTGCTGCATGCAGGAAATGAAAGCACATCTTTCTGTGAACTGCGTGCATGTAACGGTGTTATGCTCGGTTGCCTCTCCTACTCCTGACTGCTTTTAAAACCTAAGTATGCAGATAACGCCCTCAGACAAGATTAACAAGGAGGAGATAGCATAGAGCTTCACCCCATTCCTTACCTCCACGAGGGGCTCTGATCGCTGCTTGCACGAACCTACTTTTCAGACGGTCCAACAAAAATGGGCCTACGCACATCAGCTGAACTGGAATGTAATGAGACACATACACAACCACAATCCCCGATCTTATTTACTCCACATAGCAGAGCTCTTATTGGCAAGCTGATAGTCGCTCAGTTATTCGAGGAATTACCTGTATTTTATGTAACATAGAGCTCCATTGCCGATCACATTGGCCGCGCGGTGTAAGGCATGAACCGTCTTCGCCCGCTTAAACACGGGGACCGTGGGTTCGAATCCCACTCAAGGCATGGATGTCTTTGTGCATTTATTCTGTGTTAAATAGCGTCATTGCGACGGGCTGATCCTCCATCAGAGGAGTCCTACCGACTGCGTGCAGATNATGGATGGATGGATGGATGGAACTTCGTTACTGCCTCCACAGCAGCCTGTATCTTGAGTAATTTGAACTCAGTTCCTATCCACATATTCTTCTTTACTTAAGATCATTTTAATATCATCTTTCCATCTATGTCAAGGTCTTCCAAACTATCTCTTCCCTTCAAAATTTCAGACTAAATCTGCGTATGCCTTTCTCATCTCTCCCATATGTGCTACTCGATACTCCTACTTCATCGTCCTGCATCTGATCAATAAATAAAATTCGATAATATTTCCTATATCCTCCTATCACTTCCTCCCTCATAAGCAATCCCAAACATGTCCTCGGCACCCTGTTCCCAGGCAGCCTCAATGAACTTCTTCCCTTAGACTAAGAGACCTATTTTCGTTCCTATACAAAACAACAGGTAAAAGCAAGAGTTCTAGATATTTCAGATTTAGGTTTTCAAACACGAAACGGAAAGCTACAAGATCCGTAACTGAATGGTGGCAACACGCTTCTCTAAATTTAACTAGTATACCAAACAATTTTAACGAAAATATTAACATAGATATTCAGTCTTACATGAATTCTAACAATAACTTCACAAAATAATATAATATTTCTTTTATTAACCGAACAGAAATAAAGTACATGTATTAGTCTGATTTAATACAAAAGGAGTAGAACTGCATGTGACCCAACACATTCGTAAGTAATTCCTAGGATTGGAGTAATGTAATTACATTACACGGAAAATCTGTGAATTAATATTACGTCAGTATTTGAATCATCATAAAAGCTTGAATACACTACTGCAGACATGTTCGCAATGCAGAGTAGGCTATTGCAGGGCGCAATTACTTTCATGCAGTTCCAAGACAACATAAAATATCACCATTACGACTCTCACCTTATGAATTATGACATCGTGCATTTCGTAGCTGGATATCAGTATTTCGGAGGAACCTGCTGTCTTCCTTAGTCACTTGTAACCTGCAGATGCAGACAGTGGGTTGGTTCCTCCAAAATCTTGGTAACATGCTCCGAAGCTATGTGATGTAATAACCCAGAACATCTCAATTTTAATTTCTGACGCCCTTAAAGCTCCTCGGATTTAACTTATGTCTTGTTTCCCTTAAGTGAACAAAACAAAAGGATACTAACAAAAGTTCTTTACATCTAAATTCTTAATTTTTAAAAATTTCAAATGCATAATACACTCAAGTGTCAAAAGTCATGGGATAGCAGTATGTAAATTTATTTTTAAGTGGCGCCACCGTCCCTTGATGGCTTTGGAATTCCCAGAGCAGTATCAGCTGTGAGGTGTTCTCTCGTGGGCCAGTCTGCTCATGGCAAGCCGACGTGAATTATCGGAGTTTGAACGGGGCATGATAGTGGGTGCCAGGCGGATGGGACATTCCATTTCCGAAGTTGCGCGGTCATTCAAAATTCCTCGATCCACGGTGTCACGTGTGTACTGGGAATGCCTTGTGGAAGGCATTTCCGCCCACCGTAGACAGCGCAGTGGCCGACCACGGCTGCTTAATGATCGTGACCAGCGGCGTCTAACTAGAATTGTCCGTGGTAACAGACAAACGACACTGGCTGAAATCACATCCACATTCAATGCAGGAGGTACCAGACGCATATCCAGCAGGTCAGTGCAGCGTTCTTTATCTTCCATGGGATATGGGAGCAGAAGACCGACCAGAGTGCCTCTGTTAACACAGCGCCTCACCTGGGCTTGTGACGTCGCTAATTGGACCCTGGAGGATTGGCAACATGTGGCGTGGTCCGATGAGTCACGGTACCAGTTGTTTTGGGCGGATGGTAGGGTTCGGGTGTGGCGCAGACCCCATGAGGTCATGGACCCCAGTTGTCAAGAAGGCACCGTGCAGGCTGGTGGTGGTTCCATATTGGTGTGGGGTGTATTCACGTGGCATGAGTTGGGTCCGCTCGTCCACCTAAATACGTCATTGACCGGTGACCGCTAGGTTACACTGCTTGGTGAGCATTTGCAGCCCTTCATGGTTTTCAAGTACCCCACAATGATGGGATATTCCAGCAGGACAATGCACCGTGTCATCGGACCGGAGTTGTCCACAACTGGTTCGAGGAGCATTCTGGAGAGTTCCGACGAATGGTATGGCCACCACGTTCGCCCGACATGAACCCAATCGATCATTTATAGGACGTGGTGGAGAGGTCCATTCGCACCCAAAATCCTGCACCTACAAATACCAGGGAGCTGTGGGCGCCTATTCTGACGGCATGGCTCTAACATCTCTCCAGAGGTCTTCCGTCCACTTGTGGAATCGATGCCACGTCGAGTTGCTGCATTTTGCCGGGCTAGAGGGGTCCTACACGATACCAGGTACCTATCCCATGACTTCAGGCACTTCAGTGTATATTAAAACAACAAGAAGTCCTTTGTTTATTCTTAAGATTTGTGGCAATGGTGTTGTATCGCCAAGGGAATATTTTCATCGGACATTTTCCAACACCCATAGAAAAGTGTACATGTTCTAGAGGCTAAGTGACTGCGTATACAGGCAGACAGGATAATTAATCTGTGAGTTTGTTAAATAAAACTATAGTAGCCCTTACCATAACGTACCTGTTAGCAAGAACTATTTTCTTTTGGATAAAAAAAAATATAAGACATTTCGTAACTTAGCTCTGACTATGTTTTCAGGTTTACAGAAATGTAGTTCATGTATCAGCACCTACAAAAGTACAATTTTCAGACGACACAGAGAAAGCCAGCATCTGCAAATTCGTGAATTGCTTTATATTGACAATGGAAAATGCCTCACTAAATTATTTTCATCACCAAGATATTTTGTGAAGCATTTGCAATATATGTTTCCTGTTTAACATTATCGCTTTTATTGGTTGTGCATATCTGACAAACTTTCTCTTAGAAAAATATAACTAACAAAATAATCCATCAGAATAAATTTCCAGTAGCTGAAACTTCTCTCTGACAGTATTAAAAAAATATGTATATATACGAGTATATGGAACTACTCTCTTTACAGACCTACTTTTAAATAACAAATTCTGAAGAAACATTTAAATATTTATCCATATTAAACGTCGGATTCAGAAAACAAACGCTATAATATTATTTGTAACCATTAAATAGAAAATATGTTCACATTTTTCTGTTATTTACTGCCATGTTGCTGATTGCCGGAAACTTCATGCACTAAACGTCTGGAAGTAACGAAACGGCAGTCGGCATTGATGGATTTTATACAACAGAGATTGGCCGTGCAGCCTAGCAACCCGATGAATCCAGGACCAAAAATTTGTATACGAAAGATTATTTTAGAGCCATGGGTACATGGCTTTCCTTGGGAAATCAATAATAAAAATCTCTTACATTTGGCGTGGGAGAAAATAAATCGATTTAGAAAATCATACTTGGTCTGAGAGATCACAACTAGTCCGAAATCCCTCCTTCTGATATACCGATTAAAATGTTACGAATAATTCTAATGTACTCCATGCGTACTTCATGTCCATCCAAATTTATCTCTGTCATTTCAACATCCTAACATCATTCGTGGCAGAAAAGAGTCACGGAGCGTCTTATTATGCGGTATCATGTAACATCCTCTCATATATTATACAAACTATAAATATTATATTATATACAATATATTACTCGGACGTTTCGACTTACACCGACTTGAGAAGCCCACACGTCCTCTCTCCCTCGTACATTTAACTACAGGCGAGTAATTCTCCAAACTGCGCTTTACAAGTTTCAGGAAAATAAAAAGGATTTTACTGATGTCAGACACATGTAATACCTGTAAAAACTGTGCAGAGGAATAAAGCGTTGGTTATTAGCAAGAAAGAATTCAGAGAGGAAAATGGGGGTACAAGAGTTGTTTTAAAGGGTCAACATAATCATTATGCAGATTACATTAAAGAAAACGTCATAAAATGCTTGTAAAATGCAAAATATACAAACGGTAAAAATTATAAACCAATTAAATTTTACGATGGTAGATTACAAAAGTAAAAATTTTTGTTAGGAAGAAGAGTAAATTTACAGCACGACAGTAAGACTGTTGAAACGACGTGCGTTGTGAAATCACATGCCCACACAAAGCCACCTGCACTGCACGCAAGGGATAAATTACTTACTTAGCGTAAATGTAATGTAACATTTACGGCTGAGGATTAAGACTGTTGTGTTTTCCCCTTGCCACATGTCTTCAGTTTCTAACAGTGCAGCTATTTCTGTAAGTCGTTAATAATAGTCCCATCATATTAAATTGCACAATTTTAACCATAAACGATGTCATGTAGTTTTTAGAGCATTCAAGATCAGGTCTTAATGGGGCCCCTGCTGTCAAGAAAACAGAGCCCCACTACTCTAAGACGCCACTCTACCCTTCTGATCTCCTAAAATCCCGACACTTCTTCATCATTAAAATGTTTGGCTCATTTATAATTATAAAGTTTCTTTATTGAAAGCCGTCACAACACAACAATTAATAATATATGGGGGTTGGAACTTTAATAGTGGCAACTATTTATTTACAACTGATACAAAATAGATGCATGTTTCGAAGTTTTACTGTCCTTCAATGTAGTCACCTGCATTGTGTACAACCCGTTGCCAGCGATGTGGCGCCTGTTGTGTTGATAGTTCGAATGGAGCCGTCTACTGCGTGAAGAATCTCTGGAACAGTTCTGAAGCGAATGCCACGAAGTGGTTCCTTCATCTTAGGAATCAAGTCGAAGTCACAAGGTCTTAAGTCCGGGGAGTATGGTGGATGGTACAGCACTTCCCAGCCCCATCGATCGAACAAATCAGCCACAGCTTGCCATTTCTGCATTTCCGTCAAATCATGCGGAACCCATCGTGATGCAATTTTTCTCATGCCAAGGCGTTCCTTCAGAATGTGAAGCACAGTCGTATACGCTAATCCTGCCTCTCGGGCCAACTCACGAACCGTATGGCGTCGATCACTCTCCAGTAACGCGGAAAGAGCATACACTTCTTCTTCACTGACACTAGGACAACCTGGCCGACGCGTGTCTGCCACATTTTGGCGTCCCACGTTGAAGGCTTGTACCCAACTTGCCACTGTTGTGTAAGGCAATGCAGATTCCCCGCAAGCCCCTTGAAGACCTTGATGATACTGTCGTGCTGTACGGCCTTTGGCACATTCAAACTTTATCCAACTCCGTTGTTCCTGTTTCGAAAACATCGTGACAACACCACACTAGACCGCCAGCAAACATAAGGCTCTGTTCTTCTCGTCACTGCGCATGCGCGTGATGTGGGAAGGGAGAGTCCATTTGCTCTGAGGTAAGGTAGGTATGTAACTAACGTGTGGTATAAGAGACATTATTTGGTTCCGTTGCATGGCGTCTCTACAGCAGTGTTGCCACTATTAAAGTTCCAAGTATGTATGTAGTTTTAAAAAAGTAAAGTACTACTTGAAACTATATATATTAGTAATTGTTGTGTTGTGACGGCTTTCAGTAAAGAATATATAATACACAACAGGATGCATTCACTGAAAATTATGATCGCAACGGTTTCGTCATAAGTTATCAGTATTTTTAGCTTAAATATATAAAGGGGATATATATATATATTTTTTTTGCATTTTAGAACAAGGAAAAATAAAATGTAAGCATAACGAATATAACTTGAATTAATGTAGCATTATTTATTTACTAAATGTTAACAGTACTGAGGAAATTACGTGATATTAAACAATCAACTTGCCAGGCAACGGCTGAATGCGGAGCCCAGTATTATCATGCCTCAGTAACTTGTTCAACAGTGACAGGTGCATAGCTGTGGCTTCTTTCAGGTATCCGCTTCAGTTTTAAAGAGATTTAACCACATCTTCCATTTATTTATTTGTATATTATTTAACTTTACTGTTAATAGTCACTATTTAAAATCGAATGAAAAAAATTATGAAAAATAAACCGAAAATAGTCGAAGGAAGCAGTCATGATATAGTTTCAGGCAATATTCATGTTGCGCCTAAGAGGTACTAAAAAGAAACATGAAAATCTTAGTCAGGACACAGTGTGATCCAGCTTAGATCCGAACCAAGAACCGGATGCATACCGCTTCCTCTGTGCATCTTCCCTTTAATGCGTTACTTTCTTTTGCTCACCGTTATTACTGTCTCCCATTTTTTCTTCTTTTGTGTCTTTATTATGTCTTTGTGCGTCTTCCTTTCCTTCTTCCCTCTTACTGATTCTCTTCATTATTTTTATTTTGTGTAATATTGTCTACTCAAGAACACAGTGGTCACAGTAAACAGGGTTATAAGGAACACTTTAACATCTTCGCCAAAATAAAACAAAAAGTTTGCTACACGATACGTCCGACTATAAATACCTTCTGCAACAAATATGATAACTCAAACACAGACAAACATCGGGTAAATAAAATGTAAACATGTTCCAGTTTATATGTGCAATGTAACAAAATGACGAAAATTGTTGAAATTTTAACTTTAATTTCAACTGACTGTATGTAATGGAACACGCTCCTGTCGTACCGTCCCCCTCCGCCTCCTCTTCCCAGCCACAAACAGTATCCATCACTGTTCAGCTCGCTCGTCTGGTGCTGCTTGGAGTTGCAAGCTTTCGTTCCGTTTATATAGGACCATTACTCTTGTAATCTGATCACTAATTCTGCCACATCTCCTGCGCACATCACGAACACAGCGCTGCGACTAATTTCGCCGCTTCCCGGAGGACAAAGAATTATAGTCCGTACTTAGTTACAGCAACTCCTTATGCATTTACCTAAGCGACACCGTGTGATGAAATCTACTGAGTTTTGTCCAGCACCTCCATTACTTCTGTCACGTCCTTCTCTTTTCATTGTTTTTGTTTTTTGTTTTTTTGTTTGGGTTGAAAGTTGAGTAGCACCTCAGGTAGTGCAATAGTCACAACAGGCACAACCTACAATCACCATTCTTATCTACATAGCAGTAAGGAGAATCTTCTCTGTGGAAGACAAAAATGAAAATTACAGTCATATTGNGAGAACCGGTAAAAGCAGACTGTCGCAGACTGAAGATGGAGGCGATACGTTCCTCCGAAACGTCGGTTAACACCACATATACACCGTGCCAAATCCCAGAAGACTGCTTTCTTCTTTATATTGAACAAGGTTACGTACATAACTCAGTGAGTAAAAAATTTTGTGATATACACAGTATGTATGACACACAAATAATGACAGATTTCAAATTGTAACATTTTGTAAGCCTGTATAAAATTTGTATGACAGTTTTATTTGTCTCTTTGCCTCTGGCGTTACTACCAAAGCTTTATAACCGGTTTTATAGCGCCGAAACAATCCAAGCCTATCGCTGTTCTGTTGCTTATCAAGAGTTTAATTCATAAAATGGTTGCTGTGCGGCCCGACAGCGGTGAAATAACAGAATATCTGTCAACACGTGCAATCTTAACCTCGCATTAATACACACGTGAATTTCAATATTTTGTAGATAAATCTGGGTGAAGAACACATAAAACGCGCTCGTGTGTTGCGCATGTTTGTATGGTTAAGTTAATTTATGTATGCTTTTGCGCATGCCCACGAACAAGCCATCCGAATAATATCACGCCCTGTGAATACAGAGCTTTCTAATTTGTCTGCTATGACATACATAGACGCAGCTGTGTTTCTGTCTTCTGAGATATGAGGATTTTTTTTTTTATAATTTGTTCCAATGTTCTGTACGAATACGTTAGACTGGCGGATTACTGTCACTCGTGTCATATACCACGACCGAAAGTTTTCTTATGTTGTAGTACCCATGTTATTTTAAGTGCGCACCAAAGTGGAAATTATTGAATGTACAAAATTAATTTAATTATTTAAAGATGTTTATGTTTTTCTGAAGAATTGAAAGATCCAAATTTGAAACTATAATAAAATTATAAACCACATGGGCCAAAGAACCGGGGGAAACCTTTGAAGGTATTGTTGGTAAGAATGAGGCCGGAACGGGTCAACAAGTAGCGCAATTTCTTCACTCACAGATGGTGCTGATGACGCTGACTTCGTCTTTTTGTAAAGCTGTTCAAGATGAAAGCATTTGTTTAGTCGGAACCGCCGTCTAACAGAGTTACGAACTCTAGAATATACGTTCCAATATAATTCAAGGAATGAAATTAACATAAAATAAATTAAAGATAAGAATAATTATAGGATTCTAACACTTCTATGAATACGGATAATACCTGCTTTCAAGACTTTATTTTCTACAGTTGAAGTGTAAAGGATCTGAACTGCTATATTAAATGGAAGAACGCATGTCCAGTTTCTTCCTATTCATTCTTTACAACCCTTAGCAACAAAAGTCTGAAAAGTTACAGAAAATAACTGTGTACTCTTTTACTTTAGCACATTCAAAAATACTTTTCAGTTTTATGCGCAACACACACCCCTGAAATCCTCCAAACATTCAGCAGAAAACCGAGACATCTTTATTTTATAGCGGTAATATTCACAATTGAAGCAATGGGTAGTATGAAATCATTCCAAATGCAGATTTCCAAGGCGTGGTTTAAAAAGTAGAGCTTGTAGTGTCAGAGATCACGTGGACAGAACAAATGAGTGAATGCGCACAAAAAGGTATCACGCAAAAGAGAAAAGTCTTTTGTTAATATTAGGTTTATATGTGTTCGTGTTTAACATGTTCATAAATCAAACTGTTCATGAACCAACAGCTCTCAGCTCGTAATATAGTATTACTTTACATAAGATAACCACAAATTTTCGGAATAATGCGAATTATTATACCACAAGTAAATAATTCCTGAAATCTCCTTGTAAAATGTATTCACATTCCCTTAATACTCTTCTACTGCTGATAAAAATGATCAGATATTAGTAGCTCTTCTCTATGTATTACAGTATTACACGTTTGTTAAAATAGTATAATATTAAAGAAGTGTTCATAAAAATACATGTATAATTCAAGCTGCTGTAATACTCGTACATTTCCGGCTACTGAAAGCACACAATACCTACTATTTCTGGCTTCAGTCGGATGTCTGGAGAAAAACAAATCTTACATGATTTGAAAAATTATACTTAACGTTTGTGAACTAACTCGGTTTCGATACATAGGAATCCAAGATAACCCCTAATTTAAATGAAGGTCAACCAAATTTTGTAGAATTTCTCGAAAGTAAACTGTCGTAATAAAGAAATCTTAACATACAGATGTATTTAATACCTAACTGACATCTCCATCATTTTCAGGAAGAACACGTAACAAAAGATACAAGGAAAGCTAATATTCGTATGGCGTACTGCAGCATGAACGGGTCGGCACTGCTCACTGCTGAAGCCTGAATGGACATGCCGCTGACTTCGTTCATAGTCTCTCCACGGTTACTCTTTCCTGACTGGCTCTTTAGTTAAGTCACTTGATTTCTCGAAGTAATATCGTAATCGGAAAATCGATTTGCATTTACGGTAAATTAATATGACGGTCGTTATGCAAACTTGCAAATAAGGCTCTACTATTATATTAGACGTGTGAGCATCATAAATTTCAAAGTTTGCTCGTATTATCATCGACAAATCTGTCTTTCCATCTGTGGGCATGTAACAACTCAGTAACCGCTAATTTTCATGAAATTTGGAACTGGATAATTTTAATAACATAGTTGGCATAGTCCTAATGTGGTTACACTTGAACTATAGTAACGGACCTCTTACATGAGGACCTACATTCGTTTCTGTACCACTTCGACCATAACTAGCCGTAAATACAATACTTTCCGAGAGAAAATGGATTGAAAAAGTTGGGCAGAAGAATTAAATACGCTTTAAAATATATTCAAGCTTCAGTTCTGACATAATAAAACGAAATCTGTCATCTCACAACTCTGGAGCCGTTGCACTGGTTTTCATCTAATTTTATGCTGGAGGTCCTTGGTCGTCTTCCCGCCACTTTAACACTCTTTGTAAGAAAATATCGAACTTTTCATTTATGAAAATCAAAGAATAATAACATACCTAAAACATCACAATTGTTACATTATACACATATAATTTAATTGTTTTATTATGAGGTGTAAACACCGTTTAGCAAAACTGATTTGGAGGACCAATTTCCGCTTTCGTAACTCATGTCGCATTTTAAGGATTTTTACAAAGTTTCGTAACTGCAATTACATTCCGTGATCTGAAACAAGCCAGCTGCCCGTAACAACTTACAGCCTGAAGGAATCCAGATGCTCATTCGTGTAAACGCCAAAGACCGCCTGGCAAATACTGACGCCATTGTTTAGGATTTACCATAAATATACCAGTACTGAAACTAAGAACTAAACATCACAGTCTCAGTAGCAGTGACCCTATGTCTAAAATTATTCCAGCTGCATATTTATTGATATTTAGAACTACTGAGGACTTTTTACACGTTTTATTTGTTTAATAGAATATTAATGACTATATAACTTCAAGTTCTGAGTTACATATTCCTGACGACTTTACTGAAACTTTTGTCAGAGAAGATCTGACAAGCTTCATGTTTCATTAATATTGCAGGTTACTCAGTTACCATTCACACAGTATTAGCGGCAAACAGAACTGTCTTTTCTCTTCCTTTGGTATTTCTACCTAGAAAAATTCGTGATAGAAGATACCTTTAATAAGGAATTATAAATTCCTGACATAGAGCTCAAGACTTAAGAAGAAAGATAAAAAGGAAACAAAGGGAATATGCAACCAGGAAGAAAAGAAGTTAGATGTTACGACTTTACAACCGCTATGATAGCCTATCAGAATGACTTTCTTAACTTCCGGACTTCAGTTTAAAAGACGCCCCAGAAATAGTCAGGAACAGACACTGCACCAATTGGAGTTCCTCAAGTCTGGTTACTTCTCTTTAGAAAATAATAGCGAGGAACAGAAGAAGCTGTATATCAAAATGAAGGCTACTTCTCTCATCTGCTGTATAAAACATAAAGTTGTTCTTGTACTTAATTAACAAAGAACTAAGCCATGAAGAGTTATGGGGGAATGAAGATGTAGTTCCACTATTTTTATCTCGCGTTAGATGGAGCTAGTGGTCAGCTTCACACACAAGTCACCTTACTCCAGGGGAAAGAACCACCGGAACCCACTGGATAGGATGGGCTCCAAACCGGCCTGGTCTATGTGGAGGAGAGAAAAGTCTCTTGACCCCGGCGGAAATCGAACCCCGCATTTTCAGCCTGTCGCTATACCGACTGAGCTATCCCACAGGCTAATGCCAGTATATATTCGGATATCGAAGTGCGAAACACTTCAACAAAGAATTCAGAACTATGGAACCAGAAATTCTAATTTCCTTTATGGTGTAGCAATTCAAGTGTGCCCGTGGGCAAAGAAACGCAGTTAAAATGTAATAATTATTTCCAGTAAAATAAGCAATAAGTATACAGCTCGAGTTGGGTTCCTATCATATAACAAGTTGTTACACGAAGTTCATATCATAAGTTAGTAGAATATTTGCACATTTCACTGGTTCGGTGTTCGTTCAGAAGAAATGTGTATCCCGCGAAGCTCCCTCGCCAGTCGCGGCTGGTTACACGCCTGCTAAAAAAGCATCATCGTTCTCAAAATAACGGGTAGCAAGATCGAGGCCTTATGGTAAATTTGGGGGTGGGCCCCTCTTATCACCATAAGAGCCCAAGCTCCTTTCCCTTTAATAAACACAAGAAAAACATAGTCCATACGCAGAAGATATAAACTAGAAAATAATGTCAAAAAGGCGGAGCCTAATTACTCGTACTTTGGAGCTATGAAACCGGCTTTATAAGCCACTACACTCGTGCTCGGATAAACTAGAGGGGATGGCTCAGATGTTTACCGTGTATATAGAAATCAAAATCTGTGTGGCAAAACTGGTTACAATAAAAATGCAAAACCCCAGATACTTGAAAATTGCGACTGTGTTGATTTTCTTACATCTAACGAAGATATTTATAAAAGCGCGTCCTATGACCTGATTTAATAGATTTAGTTTCAGAGCTTCTGTTCCATGACATGTCCTCTACGTAGCCTTCGTATCCACAAATGTGCATGTTTTGTTTCTTAGAGAGAGAACCTGGAAGAAAAGGGTAACTTTACTACCCCCCCCCCCCCCCTCACATGCTGAGAACGAATCACGTGACGTGATGATCAGACACTCGCCGCATTTTCCAGGTTGTAGTTATGAACATCAAACACCTTTAAATTAAGCCCATTAAATGGACTTCCTCAGAAATTTTGGGGTAACAATTTAGCAGGAGCAATACGAGAATAGAAAACCAGTGCCATGAGCATCTCTTTTTCCCCCTTTGGCGCTACAGCCCCCATTTTGGGCCTTGGCCGACCTCCATGCAACTCTACCTTTCACTTCGATTTACTAGATCATAAACATTCGTTGGACTCCTTGGGCGGGTGATCAGCTCGTCGCAAGACCTCTACCTGTACACAAATACAGAAAAACGCACACAAACATCCATGCCCTGAGAGGGATTCGAACCTACGGATCCTCCTTCCGAGCGAGCGAAGACAGTGCATGCATTAGACCGCTCGGATACCGTGACCGGCGAGCATCTTCTTCGGATGAAAAATAATAGAGTAACCCCAAATAATTATACAGAGGAAACATATAGGAAAAAGAGACACAGAATAACCCACATGAAGATGGGAGTATTTGTTCTAAGAAGAAATAAACCTGAGGCTCACTTTGAAAGAGATGATGATAATTATTACATAAATATATATAATTTTAATGCATACACGTTACATGTGATTTATGCAACTGATGACCTCCAGTGTTTACATTTCTCTGTTTATTATTAGGACTCAAAAAGGTCAGAATCATCAAGGCGAATATGGTTAAAATGTTAAAGGTAAATGTGTCCCTGTGCCTCATTAATTAACCCCACGCCATGACGACTAGTGGTAGAGTGGCAGTACAGCTCCTCGGCTCTAGATGGGAGTAGTTACACTCACACCCCGGCAGCTTCCACCCTGGAAGAAAGCCCACGTTACCTGTTCTATAGGGACAGGAGTTAGTTGGGCCCCAGACGCTGTACAGAAGAGAAAAACATATGCCAACACCGTGCAAATAGGTAACTATACTATCAGACGCGGGGGCACGCGGTAGTGTAGTTGGCTGAGGCACTATGTTTCAAGCCGGAAGGTCTCGGTTTTGAGTCCCGATGAGTTGGATTCATTTTAGTTGACCTAATCCCTCTAGCCACCGTCACGGTAGCCGAGCGGTCTAAGGTTTGCACTGTCTTTGCTCGCTCGGAAGCCGGGATCGTGGGTTCGAATCCCACTCAGGGCATGGATGTTTATGTGCGTTTTTCTGTGTTTGTGTACAGGTAGAGGCCTTGCGACGTGCTGATCACCCGCCCAAGGAGTCCTACCGAATGCCTAAGATCTAGAAAAACAGAAAGTGAACGGAGAAATTCATGGAGGTAGGCCTAGGCCCACTGCCGCTGTAGTGCCAAGGAAAAAAAATCTTTCCAGCCGCACTATGGTCATGGGGTCGATTCAGCCTCTAACAGAAATGAGTACCAGGAATGTTCCTGGGTGGTAAAGGGCGGCCGGCGCATAAGGCTGACAACCTCATCTCCACCTGTGAGCCGATTGTCTAGAAAATGTAGGAGCCTCGAAGTCTCAAAACCCTATGGGATATCGGAAACAGTAGTCCAGCGTAGCATCCCTGCACCTTTACGGTCCTGTTTCTTTACGGTTATCAGAGCATCGGCCTATCGCTCTAGCTGTATTTCTCTGCAGTTTGTATGTTTCTCACTGTAGATCGGGTTCCGCAGTCTGGCGGGCATGAAACTGGGATTATATGAAGTGACGTGGCATCGAGATTAAAACTCTCCTTGATTTATTATTTTCACACTACAATAACTGAAATAACACATGGTTCCATGGAAACTGTTATTTCAGTTACGTCTCAGCAAACAATCCGCACTCTCGATAAGTTAGTCGCCGTCACTTTTCTGTTCGGAAACGACAGGTCTGCCCAAGATGCTTTCGTCTGTGTTTTTCTAAAGGACGAACGCGTCTCATTTCCATACCTGTTTCTGAAGCCGTCGCTTGATACGTCACCACATTTCCTGTGTGGATATTCTGCAGTCCAAGCCTGATGTCTCTCTCTCCATTCGNATTTACATGCTTACAGAGCAGCCCAAGGGTGAATTACAAAACAAGCAGAAACATATGTACACACACACCAAACGAAACCAAAATAATAATAATAATAATAATAATTATTATTATTATTATTATTATTATTATTATTATTATTATTCGGGATAGCGCAGTCGGTATAGCCACTGGCTACGGGTTGGACGACCGAGGGGTCGGAGTTCGAGTCCCGGTATAATCAAGAATTTTCTCATCTCCACGTCGTCCAGACCGACTCTGGGGCTCACCCAACCTTCTATTCAATGGGTACCGGGCCTCTTTCTCAAGGGGTAAAGTGACCGGGGCGTGAAGCTGCCAATTCACCTCCAGCTAGTGCCGAGGTCAAGAAAATATGGATCTATACAGCCACTCCCTCATACGTCTTCATGGCGCAGTGCTTAATTAGTTAAGCGCACGAACAGCTTTCTAACTTTATCTTTTTTTACTATGATAATTTACTGGAAAGATTACATTTGCTGACACTGCAAAACAAGCGTCGTCACTTTGATGCCTCTTCTTAATAAATGTTCTTAGTGGCACTAAACGCCCCCTCTCTGTCCTCGAGACAGTTCCTACTCGTGACATTGGTAACTTTACCTTGTTCACTTGCTGTTCTGCCCTCTGCCCTTCAGCTAGATGTGTTTCAATGGCAAAAGTAGTAGGTAAGCTCAGAGATATTCTTGGGAACTCTTTGTTTGAAAGTTAAAAACCTAAATTGATTCATTTTGATTTGTTTTTGTTGGTTTTTGTTGTCTCGTTTGTTTTATCCTGTGCTGACATGTTACTGTTGTTCGTAATCCTATTGACTCTGTAAATGTCATTGGCTGTTGAGTTCAACATGTAAATAATTAAAGAATTGAATAGAATTCAACTGAATTTAATTTAATCACCACCAACATCTACATCATCATCATCATCATCGTCATCACTGTTGCCGGTGTTTAATAATTGAACTGATTCTTTATGAACTAATAACCACCAAGAAGAATTGGGAAATATATTTTTATTTACCTGTCTTCATTCTTAGCACTGTTTTTTCTATCCATTTATCCGTGGTGTACATTCATCTCCTTTCGTCCTTTCTACCTTACTCCTTTCCCATACCTTTCCTCTTCTTTTCCTTCCTCCATCTCCGTAAGTTAAAATGGTGTCCAAATATCATTTCCTCACTTCTTTTATCCCTTTTGCACTTTTATATCATTGCCTCCTTCTTCCCCGCACTTTCCAAACTATCATAATTGTCCGCCTTATCGTCATTATTCCTACCCTCATTCGTGTTAAATTAGTTCCGACATCATCATCATTTAATTAATCTCTTTATTACATTTGTCTTCTTCTTATTTCTCCATATCATTCCTTTTCAATCTCTTTCGTTTGTTCACCCTATCATCACTGTCTTCCCCTTGTCAAAGCAGCGGCGGTGTTCTGACAGCGTCCTAACAGCGACGCTGCTGTCGAGCGATCGTGACAAGCTCTGCATGTTAGTTACGTTTAAATGACTAGCCTTATCATCTCAATCTTTACTTACTCTCTCACTGGCAGTCTCAGACTGCCGTTTCATATTGGGAGATTTGTCTGGGATACAGCGGTCTTGTGATATTCCATACTTCTGCAACAGGAAGTACGTGTATTTAAACCGGTTCTAATTCTTGAAGATGTTGCTGATATTGCAGTTGGTCTCACTGTCAGTTCTTTCGTCTTCACATGTGCCGCGTAGCGTAGTTGGTTGAGGGGCTATGCTGCAAGCCGGAAGGTCGCGGGTTCAAGTCCCGATAAGGTCATTGGATTCTTTTCCAACTGACCTAATCCTTCTAGCCGCACTATGGCCCTGGGATCGACTCAGCCTCTAACAGAAGTGAGTACCAGAAATTAATTAAAGAATTTTCCTGGGGAGTAAAGCGCGGCCGGCGCGTAAGGCTGACAACCTTGCCGCCATATTTGAGCCGATTGTCTAGATAATGTGGGATCCTCAACATCTCACAACCCTATGGGCCTTCACGGCCAGTTACAGGGATAGCTTTACTTTCTTACTTTTTACTGTTGTTTTTTAACATTGCTTTTCGATTTTATTTCCATACCATTAGGACTTAAATTCATTGTCCTTTTATTACACCAACGAAACCAATATTTCAACCGCAATTGTTTTGTCTGTAATTGCTGATGTACCTAAACACAAATTTTCTTCCTCTGTTTTGATCTACAACTTACGTAGAATTTTGGTCTTCTCAACCACACCTTTCCACTTGGTCCTGTCCCGGACTGTTACCTTACAATTTGGTACCTTCATCTTCTTATTGTCAGAAACACAAGTTGTACAATTCTTATTATTCTTAAAATCTTGTTTTTCATACTTTCAGTACATTTTATTGCATTTAATAATAAACACGTTTCTGAAATTTATTTTTACACATTTTCTGCAACGTCGTTTTGTGTACTGGTTAACTGGAGCATACTTATTTCTGTGTTCTGTGGTCTTGTTTTCTGCCTTTAATTTTGTGCACTTAGCGTAAGGGATATTTTCTTTACAACATGATTTTCACGGTTCCTCAATTTATGTTCCTGTGCTATATAACCAACATCAATCTTTGCTTCATCCAAGCGTCAGACACATTTTGATCTGCATAATTCTAGTCAAGTATGTGAGGGTGAATTCTGCGAAGTTTCTGTTCAATCTCGACCTTTTGCATTTCGTGCTCTAAGCCATCATTACATCCCGTAGTGTCCAGTTGTAGTAGCAACGGATATTTGTACAGACGAGTCTGAGACTTACAGCAGAAACAACTTCGAAGCTCTCCGCTCTGGGATTCTATCCATCCCACACATGCCGATATATATATCGACCTGAGTTCGCTTCATTTTTCAGCATACTCTCCTTATTTTGAAAAATTAATAGTAGGTTTCTGAGATCTATGTATCCTGCCCCCATCAACTTTTGAATTGCTGAGTCAAACTTTATTAAACTTGTATGCATATTGTGGCACCTGAGCCGATCTGAACGGCGTAATTTATAAATATGTTCCCTCAGTCTGTGTGTCTGTATGTGTATCCACCTATTGTTGCTAGGCAACAACTCGGCGAAAGAGTGACGGCGGCGATGAGTAAACACGCAACAATAGAAGAAATGTTGGACTCGTCGTGTGTCTGTTTCTTATCAAAGGAAAGTATATGATTGTTTTTTCCCAGTACTTGTTTATTGTTTATTCTTACCATCACCGTCTACAATGCTGCAGGAAGTACTTGTAGCGCGTAGTGAGAGGTGGGAAAATTCTTGTGTGTTTCTTCCTGCATTAGGAAGAAAGAAGATATTTTCTCAATATCTTGGAGACAGCCCGCACGAACTTATTTTTCAATTCTCCGTCTATTATATTCCAAAATGAGCACGCACCAAGCAGCGGATTTCACGGAGTACTAATCAGATCTCCTAGCAGTTCTCCTGGCTCTCAACCGGGCACAGAACGAGACCACTGAGTTACACTAAATAAGTCTCTATTTCAAACAGTGGGACCGAATTTGCTTACAGACACAGAGTTTAACATTTTAAACATTTGTGGGGCACTTGTCAGCACCATCCTGACTGCACTGTCTTTGTCGGATGTCCTTTAGCAGATAAAAATTAATGTAATGTTGTAGGATTTGAGGCTTTCACGGCGGTGACTATGAAGAAAGCACATATACACCACATATACAGAGTGCCAAATCCCAGAAGACTGCTTTCTTCTTAATGTAATGTTAACACCAAGAAAAAGTCTCTAAAGACAAGTATTCATAATATCAGACGTCCCATTCAACAGAAAAACTGTGCAATATGCTTAAGCATGAACGCTAAAAGCACAGTGTAGTGGCAACATGAAACCTCCATAAACAAGGATTGGTAATCTTGAATGAAGAGGACGTCAGTATTTCAGCATGTAATCTCTCTGGTCGATTCGTAGTGCTACACCATATGGAAGTAATCCTGTTATCACTTGTTACAGCTTTTATCTAACTGCAGCAGTCTTGACTAAACACAGGTGTGAATCTACTTTAAACTTTAATCCACTTAACATTTCCCATGTTGTTTTATATACAAATAACCTCCTCTTCTTCGAAATATTTGTGATAACATATTACAGATATTTTCTTGTGGAAAATCCACACTTACTCGTACTGAGAATGAACTATTTAAAAGTTGGCTGGACATATTACATTTATTTCCATCGCCTTTTCGACAAAAGAAATAAATCCGCGTCAAATGTCAGTGTTTTAAATTGAGATTTCTCGTTCAGATTATGGACCGCTTTCACGAATTCAAACAAGAAACATGCAATTTTCTAACGCAAACTATTTAAATATTACCTATTATTCTAACAATATAAAACAATGATTTCCCTAAATGTATTAATCTACTGGTCTTCGTAACGGAGACATGGATGTTTTCGGTAAGATAAGAAGGAATTTTCAAAAGCTATTCAGATGAAATTTTATTAATGAACAAACTACTCTACACATTTTCTCCTAGGCTTGTGGGAACATTATGCAAGAACCTGGCCTGTTTTAAGGCGTTACGAGTAACATTCAAAATGACTGAAATGGCAATCCAATAACTGACGTGAATCAGAAGCTTTATCAAGCAGCCCATTCTCGGCATAAACATCTGTAGCTGAGCAAGTTAACAAATGAGTCCAAGCTTTCGAGCCGATGAGGAGACGAGTGAACATTTCGTACCCTGCAAAGTGAAGCATTGCGGTTCAGATCATGCGCAAGTCTAATTGCAGGAAATTTCGTATCAATAAACTTATTTCGGAAACAAAATATCCTCTAAATAACAACACGGTATAGCCCTATACAGTCTTAATGGCAAAAGTACTCGCTGGTCTTAACTCCTGGGAAATGATTGCATTTTGGAAAGCTGATAATTGCTAAGCTTGTCAATAAATTCGGGATTCTATTATGAAACTAAATTGCAACGCTGTCTTCACAACTACACTGAGCCAACTGAATACTATTAAGGTAAAAAGAAGTAAATGTATTCCTGTAATAGGCTGTGGAGACCTATAGGATGAATGTCAAGGGGTAGAATTTCTTGGCCCTTGCACCGCGACCACAGTTATCTATTGTGACTCCAGACCCATAGGATTATAAGACGTCGAGGCTTCCACATTTTCTAGACAATCAGCTCGCAGATGGCGGTTAGGCTGTTAGCCTTACGCGTTAGCCACTCTTTAATCATAGGGAGATTCCTGGTACTCATTCCTCTTAGCGGCTGAGTCGACCCCAGGGCCATAATGCTGCTGGAAGGATTAGGTTAATTGAAAAATCCAGTGACCTCAACTATAATCGAATCCGCGACCTTCCGACTTTCAGCATTGTGACTCAACCAGCTACGTTACCGCGTGCCAAGTGAATACTATTATCTGGTTTAAATTATTCTTTCTACATAGACGTCTGTCTCAAGTATTTTCCTCCTTTTCATGCTTTCATACCAAATTTTTCTGCAATTCTTCTCTCTCCCTTACATGGTTCATGTCCTGCTCATTCTACGAATCTCAGTACGAAATAGAGATCTTTATAATGTACCAGTAACTGTAACTCAGATAATTAGTTTCACTACTGCAAATAGCAAACTACGATTTTCTTCTGTGAACCCTTTTATGACGCTATCAGTATTTCAACTATAGCTTAACGTTGAACGATTGGATGATTGATGAATGATTGATTATAAAGGACATGGAAGGACGACGTCGTGGTCTAATGTAGTTTCAATCCCAGTATTTGCCTGTGGGCTGAAGAAAACTGCGAAAAATCTCAGTGAGGAGAGCTGATGTGTAGGCCGAGTTTCGAACCGATATGCTCGAGAACAGAATCTACAGCGACGACACTACACCAGCCTCTTCGGTCCTACAGTCTCTGGTCCTTGTTATCCAAATGTCCTTCATTTCATTAGGTATTAGATGCTTTACAATGTGTACTACAATGTTGAGGTTCCTATGGCTAATGAAGTGGCCAGATCTGTGATACCGACTGACGTCCTCCAGTGCTTAGCGAAAGAAATTAGCGCTTTACTTCATATTAATCTAAAATTTGAAGGTGTGATTCATCTTGTAGCAAAGTTACATCAATAATAATAACAATAATGCACGTAACAAGGAGCCACGATAGCGTAGGCGGTATAGCGACTAGCTACGGGCTGGAATACCGAGGGGTCGGAGTTCGTGTCACGGTAGGGTCAAGAATTTTTTCTTCTCCGCGTAGTCCAGACCGACTCTGTGGTCCACTCAAACTTCTATCCAATGGATACTTACTGACTCATGGAGGAGCCGCCAATTCTGCAGCTACTCAAGAATTTCCCAGCATTTTATGGAACCCGAAGTTTCATTACCGTGTTCACAAGAGCCCTCCACTGGTCCCTATCCTGAGTCAGATCTATCCAATCCATACCATCCCATCCTATCTCTCTAAGATCCATTCTAATACTGTTCACCCACCTACTCCTTGGTCTTCCCTGTGGTCTCTTTCCTTCTGGCTTTCCCACCAATCACCTATACGCATTCCTTGTCTCCCCCATTCGTGCTATATAACCTGCCCACCTCATCCTCCTTGACTTCATCATTCTAATTATACTTGGAGAAGAGTACAAATTATGAAGCTCCTCATTATGCAGTTTTCTCCAACCTCATGTCACTTCATCTCTCTTCGGTCCAAATATTCTCCTCAACACCCTCAGTCTATGTTCCTCCCTTGACGTCAGAGACCAAGTTTCACACCCATACTGAACCACAGGCAAATTATAGTTTTGTATATTCTAATTTTTATGTTCTTGGACAACAGACGAGAAGACAAAAGGTTGTGGACTGAATGATAGCAAGCATTACCCGAGTTCAATCACCTTTTAATTTCCTCTTGAATCAGGTTTCGATCTGTTATCGTTGTTCCCAAATATCTGAACTGTGCCACATTTTCAAAACATCTGTTTCCTAAATTTATGTCATTATTTTGCCCTGCATTTTGGTGACGAGACAGTAACTTATACTTATTTTTCTCTATGTTTACTTCTAGATCAACCTCTTTACTTGCGTCAATTAGAGTTTGTGTGTTTTTCTTTATGGTATCTACATTATCACCCAGTAGATTCACTTCATCGGCGTAGACCAACATCTGATGTGTCCCATTTAATTTCAGTCCCACCCGGTTTTCCTGGACCTTCCTAATCGCATATTCTAAGGAAAAGTTGAAACGGAGTGGCGATAAAGCATCTCCTTGTTTTAGACCATTCTGGATAGGAAATTTATCAGACAAATGTTTACCTACACGGACTTTACTATAAATTTCTTTTAAACACATTTTAATCAACCTAACTAGTTTCATGGGTATCCCAAACTCTATCCACTGGATACCGGTGGTAAAGCGGCCAGGGTGTGAAGCTGACCACTCACCTCCAACTAGTGCCGATGTCAAGAAAATGTGGATCTATACATCCACATCATGGCGTAGTATTTAATGTGTTAAGCTCAGGGACAACTTTATCATTTACACATGTAAGATAAATAGAAAGATCATGAATACACTTGGGGAAACCTAGGCTTATGAGAACAATGGCAGGACAGACCTTAAGGAAGTAGGGTGTGAGGGTGTGTTCTGAGCATATTTGCAGGAATTGAGGTTCTCACAGCGGTGGTTACAAACAGCTCTATCTTCTTGGATATAAAGTCGTGCAGCCCGTCAAATTCAACTAACGTTTCGGAATCAAAGTGTCACCTACATTTTCAGATCTAAAGAACTAAGCAAGCAAGAATCCACCAGGCTCAGCTTGCTACCTGCTACTTATTGATTTTATGATTGGCTTATTTGTCCGCCCTGAGGATGTTCCTCCGAAACTTCGGTTGACTTTCAGCGGAATACATGAAGAAAACAGAACTATTCTGGAGACATGTGTCTCAGGACAGGACCCGCTATCGCGCTCTTTCAAACGTGGAAGTGATCCTTCGGTTTCAACAAAAGGCAAGCAACATTTTGACTAGCTAAGAGACTACCAGCTTCTCGTGAAGGACTGCCTTCTCCATAGCGAATACTAATAACAATAAGGAGAGAAAAAGAAATGCAACAACAACATTAACTAAAGTACGTAGATTTTAGTTAAAATTGTACATCCGCTTCTGGTTTGGGTCAGGGATCTGTCACAAGCAAGGTGCTTTTAATTGGACGGCAGTGCGCATGCGCAGGATTATGTGGCAGTGGCAAGGTTAAACGAGAGTATAATGAGAAAAAACAGATGCAGTCCACAATCAGGACTGGAGGTGGATTGCGAACATGTGCGAGACTTTCATCGCATCGTCACCAGATGTCCTAGTTGCATCATAACCGAAGCATAACTCAGTTTATCATCGCCATTCTTCCGTTCTCTTATCCATTCTCTTGCGTGCCTGCTTCATCATCCTCAATTCTTTTTTCTTGAAGCAGTCCTCCCCTTCAATAAGTGTTTGATAATGTGCTTTCCGCTTCTCTTGCCGCTTTCCCTGCGTTCCCTGGCGCAGCAGTTCAGGCCTATTCCTCGTGTATTGATCATGCTGCAGGCGGGAAGGGAGGAACACAGGGGGAAGTACACTCCCCTCTTCACTGATGCTGGCTACCCTCTCTTATTCACTACAGTACCAGGAAACCAGTCAGGTCACAACTGTGCCAACTTCACTAGCAATCCGCCGCTGAACAACTTTTACGCTCTTATTCACTATAGTACCAGGAAACCAGTCAGGTCGCAACTGTGCCAAATTCGTTAGCAATCCGCCGCTGAACAATTCTTACACTCTTATTCATTATAGTACCAGGAAACCAGTCAGGACGCAACTGTGCCAATTTCACTAGCAATCCGCCGCTGAACAACTCCTACGCTCTTATTCACTATAGTACCAGGAAACAGGTCAGGACATAACCGTGTCAACTTCACTAGCAATCCGCCGCTGAACAATTCTTACGCTTAAAACATCGCCATTCTTGCTTATCATGAGTAAAATGTAAAGTAAAAAAGGTAAAGCTACCCCTGTAACAATCCATGGAAGCCCATAGGGTTGTGAGACGTCGAAGCTGCCACATTTTCTAGATAATCAGCTGACAAATGGCGGTGAGGTTGTGAGCCTTACGCGCCGGCTGCCCTTTAACCCCAGGAAGATTCCTAGTACTCATTCCTGTTAGAGACTGAGTCAACCCCAGGGCAATATTGCAGGTGGAAGGATTAGGTAAATTAAAAAAAACACCTCATCGAGATTTGATCCCGCAACCTTCCGGCTTGTACCATAGTGCCTCAAGCAACTATGCTACCGCTTGCCCCGTCTTTCCATGAGTAAACTGTTTTCAACAATCGGAATTTGAGGTGAAAATAAATTCGTTCAAGGGATGAAAACCTTTGTTAATTTCAGATTAATGGATTAAACCACCTCGAATATTAAAGTAAAATTAACTTTCTAATCCTTATTCTCCCATCTGGCCTGTTCCCATTCAGAATGAATTCTGAAATTTTGAATCTTAGAGGCAGTCAATAAGACCCCTTGGACGAGGGATGAGACGGTTTCAAGATCACCATCTGCACAGGAGGACAAAAACGGAATAAACGTGTAAGGACAGCCATGGCCCAAGCAGAATTCGAGCCCACGATTACAATGTTTGAATTAGCGAAGACATTTAATGCCTTAGACCTTGCGACCATTGTGATTGACAACAATTTTAATTATATAAGATTTGAGGTTTCACGGCGGTGACTATGGAGAAAGCCGTCTTCTGGGATGTGGCGCCGTGTAGAACTTGTGTAACAGTCTGTTGCACCTGCTCTGCTGGTTCTCTCGCGATTTCTTGTCTTCTACTCTTAAGATGGAGGCGATACGTTCTCCCGAAACGTCGGTTAACACAATTTCTACACGGCGCCACATCCCAGAAGACGGCTTTCTCCAATTTTAATTACTGTGACAAAATACGTTACCATGCTATTTACACTAAACAGTGGCCTATCCGCTATTTAATTTTAAAATAAGAAAGAATGTGGTATAGTAGAGACTGCATTCTCTCCTTATTATTATCCTTTCATGAGAAAGACTAAATGAAGTGGCTCTTCCATCTTGATCTAAGTTGACTTATTTCTTGCTTTTCCAAAGGAATATAAAAATATGCGTGCCACAGAAGTGCGCATGTCCATGCCAGCTGTGTTCGTATTGTTGTGTATCGTTCACTGTTCTGTCTCTTATCCAACTTATCCCGTATCCTCTCACTTCTAATAGCATCTCGTGCAGTTATCCGTATCGCTGTTTTCAAGAAATTCACTTTGCTACGTTTCCATTCTTATACCTTTCTTCTCCATATTTCACTCCTATGTATCTATAGATACCTACGTATGACTATAGACAGCAAATTAACATGGAAGCAGCATGTAGTCAAGAAATGAAAGCAAGTAGACTTAACCATTAAACAGTTAAACTGGCTAATAGGCAAAACATCAAAGCTAACAGTTGAAAATAAAATTCTGATCTATAAGACTATAATTACACTTATTTGGACGTACGGCCTGGAACTATGGGGCTGCGCCAGCAAATCCAACACAGCAATAACACAAAGAAGCCGATTTAAGATCCTACGAATGATAGTCGACGCACCAGGGTATGTCTCCAACGCAACTCTCCACACCGATCTCGGTATATCTCCCGTACAAGACGTCATCCAACAAAAAAGCAACAGACATCACAAGAAAATTATATCTCATAAAAACCCACTCCTAAAGATGCTATCGACAAGAGAAGACCTGATTTGAATTACTGAGGATTCGCAGCTGGAGAACTCCTCATAAAGTCATCTAAACAACCATAACATTAGCTTATAGAAGGTATATTCTGATACTGATTAAACAAATAAATAAAAAAATGTATCTATTTTGCTTGGTGAGAGGACGTTACTCATTCCTGTTTCTAATTGCCT
The DNA here is from genome assembly GCF_002891405.2 of Cryptotermes secundus. Lineage (NCBI taxonomy): Eukaryota > Metazoa > Arthropoda > Insecta > Blattodea > Kalotermitidae > Cryptotermes > Cryptotermes secundus. The sequence goes on along the minus strand of NW_019724588.1, from coordinate 1,228,820 downwards.
TGTACTCGTAATCCTCTTTTCGAAATGTCTTCTGGTACATCCATTTGATCTTCCATATGTTTATATATTTTCATATAAACTGATGCTCATCTCTTTCCCTGATACAGAGCATTCTACATACCTGCTATACCTCTACCTGCTCTATTGTATCTCATACCACTGCTATATTTACCTTCCAAATGCTGATCTCTCCTTTACTATGGATATGGATTTGTTCGTTGATAGAGCCACATCACATATTTGGACATGTTATTCAAATTATTTGCATTCCATTGCAAATTCTCTTCATTATATGCTAATGTATCTGACAACCAGTGAATACTCCTGCCCTGGTCTGTCTTTCCCCAGATGCATTTATTTTGATTCTGTCCCTTTCAGGCTTCTAAAATTTATATTTTTAAATCAAGCTAAAAAGGGAAGATACCACATTGTCGTTGCCATGCTTATTAACTACTAACGATGCTCCTGTTACATTTAGATATTAATAATATTACATATAAAGATATAATTAAATTAATCAAATACTTTGTTATGGTGTAAACATCTAAATATATGACCCATAATGTCTTGTGATTATATCATAGGATTATTCGCAGTCCAAAACTAGCAAAAATACGTTAAATAATAACTTTCCTTCTCTCAGACATTTGTTTTATACCGAATCGCAATCACGTGAGAGCTACCGCTACGGAACCTGCACTCTTCTTATCCCCTTTCAGTTTCCCAAGTGTTCTTGTCAGTCCAGTCCAGTAAATTGCTCCTGGTCCTCACCAGCACAGTCGTTGTTGGTTTAGAGCCCTGTCAGCCCTCCTCAGGTTCTCCTCTTCGACGAGAGGAGGGGTTGGTCTTTCTGAGTAGGCCCCATATTTGTTGCACCGTAAGTGAGCTTTTGTCAAACACATGGACTTCTTTATGTCATGAGGAATTTTCTGTCACATTTCATTTTTCTTAGACCCAAAAATTTTATTCTGCACTCTATTTTAATACTTCTAATATGCTATTCTCCGAAATTATGGGCTCAAGTTTCCCATTGAGAAGGCTGTTGTTTTTTTGAGCTAGTTCTTCGTGATTTAGCTAATCAAATGGTATTTATTTACAACAACAGAATAAGATTTTGACAGTCTGAAGTCATAGAAGTTAAGTAAAATGCCTTCCCCTCTAAAATAGAACACGCGCATTATATATTGGACCTCATCCTAATGCAGACAGATCCAGTCTCCACCCTCACGACTTATCATTTCAGCATCCACTTTTACTTTTACGCGGTACTCTCCCACATATGTCCATTCCCCATATAGACTCTTCCTAACTATAGCAAATGAAACAAAATATTGTTTTCACACTAGTTTCATTTGTCTGTCTTTCGGACATCTGTCTAAAAGTAATCACAAAAATCTCAAGTAAGGAAAAGAAGAGACCCTTCAAAGCAAGAATTTTGCTAATAACTCAGACATTCTAACAATCACTCTTATCCTGCAGCAACAATGGAAATGGGGAGAAACATGCCAAATGGACAGAAAATTATGACTTCAGCCACAATACTTTTAAAAAGAATTACTTTCGAATTGTAAAATTATAACCCTGAATTTACAACTTCGGATGTTTAATTAAAAATATGCGCTAGTCAGTATCTGATCACGCAGCTTATGCTACTGGTAAGTTATCTAGCACACCGTACTTTCTGTCTTCCAACTGGCGAAATCTGTGCGAGTGGTTCCATATTTCAGGATAGAGTGTCAGTGTGGTAGCAGCTCAACATCTGAACAAGGAGATGCAAACTTTCAGATAACGCACAACTCGGACGTGCCGTCCAGCACGAAGACATTGTCCAAACACTGGACTTCAGAACTGATACCTTGTTCTCTGCGTCGTGTGATTCTACAGAACGAGGAAACTGTGTAACATTTTACAGTAAGTAAAAGTGTCCCTGTAACAGGCCGTGGAGGCCGATACGGTTGTGAGATGTTGAGGCTCATAGATGTGTCAGCCCTACGCGCCAGCCGCCCTTTACACCTAAGAATATTCCAAGAATATTCCTGGTACTCATTTCTGTTACAGGTTGAGTCGACCCCATGGCCATAGTGCGGCCGGAAGGATTATGTCAACTGAAAAAGTCCAGTGACCACATCGGGACTTGAACCCGCGACCTACAGGCTTGCAGCATAGTGCCTCAACCAACTACGCTACCGCGTGCCCCCCAACATTTCACAGAGATCCTAATTTAAAAATAGAATTTAAAAAATGACTGAAATCAAGTCCCGCGTGAAGGCAGGTTAGAATACCTCCACCTTAGCCCTGCGAGTCGTAGAAGGTGACGAGAAGGAACTCGGTGCCTGGGGGTATAATGGGCTACTCTATCCCTAAGGGACAAAAATACAGAGACCGGGTCTTCCAGGTTGGGTTTTGGAGGCAAGGCTGACGACCTTGGTCTGCAAAAAAAATACTCTTGAGAAATCCAAAGAAGTGAGAACAGGATGGTCTGATTTAGTGGACAGACTGATTGAATGTCCTAAGAAAGGGCTGTTTTGCCAGTGATGATACATGCAGGTCAACTTAACTCCATGGATCTTTGCGTTTTATTCCGTGACATTGTAGCACTAGCGGGATAGAGCCCTTCATCCTGACATGTGGGATTCGCAAGCAATGGTAGAGCGGTTCATGAACTGGATGCTCAGCTCCCTGCACGACAAAACTGTTTTCATTCCGATACGGAGTTACTTACACAAATGGAGTACACAAGTAAAGAGAGTATTCTATTAAAAATTATATAACAGAAGCAAAAAAAAAATTAATTTCAGATAATCCAAGTTTTATTTGACTATTAAAAATGTACGATTTTACAGGTTGAAATAAACATGATTTTACAGGTTGAAATAAACTTTATTTAAACTTATTGCATTCTTCAAAAGAATTTTAGTTTTTTCGATATCGCAAAAATCAAGCAATTCCTAGTAAGTAGGAAAGTAAATTTACCCCTGTGCTTGCGTAACTCCATGAAGACTTTTGGGGGTGCAAAGGTATAGCTCTAAGATCCTTATCCTCAGCATTAGATGAAAGTGAGTCGTCAGCTTCACGTCCGTACCCCGCTTTAGTCCCCGGGAAATATTCTCCGTTACCCACTGGATAGGAGGTTGGGTGGGTAGCAGAACCGGTCTGGACACTGCCAGAAATAGAACCCCGGTCGCCTAGCCCGTAGTCCGTCACTATATCGACTGAGCTATCCACGATCCTGAGGGCATATTTCAGGAAATAAATCGTCCTACTTTCAAGTCCCTAAACTAACTCCACACGGAGCAGAGGCCATTCTGAGGAGCCTGATAATCGTCCACGTGGTCAAGAAGTTCCCCATCTGTTATGGTACCAGAAGGTTCCTTGCCGCATTCACAAACGCCCGTTGAATCCAGCCCACATATTCACACCCAGTCTCATGTTTTGGTATGATTATGCAGTCTACACATCATGACCAGTTACCTATGCAATAGGGCCGAGCTATAGCTCAAGCGGTTAGTCGCTGGCTTCCCATCGCGGCGGCCCGGGTTCGATCCCGGGTCTGGTCAAGTGGGATTTGTGGTGGACAAAGTGGCGCTGGGGCAGGTTTTCTCCGAGTACTTCGGTTTCCCCTGCCAATCTTCATTCCACCAATTGCTCCACAATCACCCTCACCTATCATATGGGGCTGGTACAATAGGCCAGAAGCGGCAGCAGTACAAGGGACTTAGTCCCACCCCACTAGCATTAAAAAAACACCTATACAGTAACGGTAACACACAATTCACCGCATGCACCATCTGCTCACAGAAACATACACAGCACTGCCTCGTTGACAGCCACGAGTTAAACGTCACGATAAACAAGTGGTGACTTTAAAGCAAGGCATCACGAGGCTTTAGGTGGACATAAACACCGCACTTCCAGGCGACATCAAGTCCACAACAGCCAGGAAATATGCAAGGAGCTTGCCCCAGGGGGGTGATCAATTAGAGAGACTCGCACACACACGCTAATGATGCTGTGAATTATCTGGGCGCATTTACAATTCAGTGCTTGCGTAAGTGTGATTATCCAGAACGCCATTAGCGTATCAGCTGTATCATTTATTATCGGCAAGGGACACTAACCTCAAATGGTTTCCAACAGGATTCTCTTTTATAGTAGTGAAAGTGACCTCAGCTCGCTTTTTCCATAAAATAAACTCTAATGAAAGAATTTAATCGTGTTATAACTATGACAATTTCATGAAAGCGCATTTGCACTGACTTATGTTCGTGTTCTATCATTTTTGGCCATAGCACCGCACAATGACGCTTTATGTAACACATAGTTACCAAGCGACTAGACATTGGTGGATTTTTGATCCTAATAAAAACGGTTACGGCCGATCATCAACAAGACCGACAAAAACAGGCACTGTCACAGAATATGGGTTTATAGATAATAGGATGGCTTTCGTTTTATACATCAGAAATTAGAACGACACAACCACAAAAAATAAAACGATATCATCTGAAGTCGTGAAAATAAATTATTGAGGTCACTTTATAACTTACGTTTCGCTTACGCACTAACCGTCATTTGCACAGGTGCACAGGTCGAAAATTCGGCGACCAAAAGTTGCATAGGAAGGCGATAATATGACAGTAGTATGACGTTTCCGATGGCGCACGTTTAGCATGTGATTTCACTATAGGCCTATTAGCGATTTCTTCATAATCATTCAGGTTTATGAATATGATGAGTAAAGGACAACGTACGTATCTTATTAACAGCTTTAAATTCTACTAGTAATATTTTTGTCTCCGATTAAAAGAATGGCCTTTAAATTTTTACGTAGTATAGACTTTAAACATACTAAATTTATGTAAGTGCTGTGTACATAATTTAATCAGAATCCATGAAAATGCTCGAACTATAGGCCTGAATTTAAAGTTTTTTTTATTATTAGTGGGATGGGACTAAGTCCTTTGTACTGCAGCCACTTCTGGCCTATTGTACCAGCCCCAGATGATAGGTGAGGGTGATTGTGGAGCAATTGGTGGAATGAAGATTGGCAGGGGGAACAGAAATACTCGGAGAAAACTTGCCCCAGCGCCACTTTGTCTACCACAAATCCCACTTGACCAGACCCGGGATCGAAGTCGAGCCGCCGCGGTGGGAAGCCAGCGACTAACCTCTTGAGCTATGGCGCGGCCGAATTTAAAGTTTACTTGTGGCCTGAAATTAAAGCGACACTTACAATTAAGCGAAGGAGAAGTATGATAACGTTATACAACTTATAAACTTGAAAGGATTCTGACGATGGTGTATGCTGTACAGAACTATTAGGCTTATTTTGGACTCTATCCATCGTCTGGTATATAGAAGACAATGACTGAGACTAGCTCCTTCTGACGGGTCCAAATGAATAGTGTTATCCTGTCCCATCCACCTGAGGACGGAGACAGATCAAATCTCCGAAACGTTGTAATTTTTTGTCTTCTATATACCAGATGTTGGATAGAGTCCAAAATAAGCCTAATAGTTCTGTACAGCATACAACATTTTTATCGAAATCTGTGGGAACAATAGAAGGATGCAAGTACAATTTCACATATGCAACTCAAATTGACCAAACTAAATTATAATAAACATATCTGGACGAATTTTAATATGGATTCAGCATTTATATCATATCTAAAATTACTAAATTTTTGGTATACAGGGAGCTGCGTCTACTAGCCCCAACAACTTTCGTTTAAACACCTCACCTCACAAAATCAAAACAAGAAAAACATAATTGGTTTGTCAACCCAAAACAGACGAGATACACAATCTACATCACGGCCAGAGACATAAAAGAAAATAAGAGATAATACACATCTCATTATATATGTCACGTGTTAAGGGCTGTGACTATTAGACGGGTTTTTGAATCGTATGATTGCCAACTTCTACACTCAACACGTAACCATAAGTAATACAGGACTATCGCTGATCTACACACTTTACAAATTACTGTTAGGTACATTAGTGTTCTCAGTGTTCACTAGTCGTATACTTGCAACGGTTTTATAACAGTCTCATTCTAACTGCAGCATATTATGAAGTTTTCTGTTAACAGCCCAATTCCTTTCTTGCCATTTCTTCTTAAATATTCTGCAAACTCCCGAGGCACTCTCACTTCTCCTGACAACAATTCACTCGTCGTCAGAGGCAGAGTCAGAGTTACTTTACGACTGACGGTTTACCGTCATTCAGTTCGTTTTGGCGACAACCCCCTTGAGACGCACGACCAGTATTTTTTTCCAACTGAACATTTCCGGTCATACTCCTTATGTAACATCCTCTCTGACGAGAGGATGGGTCTGTCGTTTATGATTGCTGCTGACCCTAGCCAGGGCAGTCATTCTCAGGCCCGAGTCCCGCGGGACTCATGACCACATTTTACTGTCTCAGATTCGAGACCCCAAACCTGGACGGACAGGTCCCTGTATTTTTATTCCCTAGGAACATGATGGCCCAGTTATACCCCCAGGTACTGGGTTCTCTTTTCGTCGCCTCCTACGGCTCGCAGGGCTACGTTTAAGTGAATCAACTGTATAACTTGAAAGACTTTTTACGCTTCAACATTTTAACGTTTAGCATAACTCCACAGGAACAACATAACCAATACAGGTAATGTAACTATAAAGATCACTTATAGATATAAACCAAATTTTTAACGTTTGTCATTGTAACAGATATATGCAGAATCACGAAGGTGTATACAATTAGTTCAGTTGAACACAAATGTGTTCGACATAACCCCGTATACTTGTAGTGTAAAACACAACATGACGTTTCAGTAAAATATTTTGTTTTATATGTAAAATGGAGAGACACATAAAGAAGTTTCTTTGTTATAACATCATAATATCTCATATAGGGGTATATTATTAATGGTTTACGAATAAAATCTTGCAAATGTAAACTAATTCTGGATTGAAACAAATGAGATGTTAAGGGTGAGAAATACGTAGACAGGATTGACGTCAGCCAACTTCGATATCCGAATTCTGAGATCGAGCAATTCAGCCGCACGTTCTCTTCACACTCTTGCAAACAATTACTGCTGTTTGTAGTGGCAGGCCTGCTAAAACTGAAACAGCACCACGCAGTGCATGGAAAACAAATGAGAGAAGCGAGGCGGGCGGTGAAGCTTGTTGCGACACAGAAACAGTTGCATGCTCAAGAAAAAAGAAAACGTCTGCTTCTTGGTTACCAAACTTGACTTTCTCTCTCCCAAGGGAATCACCAAGGCAAGCAACCGGCTAACTAAAGGACAATTAACGAAATTAGATCTCTCTTGGTCTGAAAGGATTATCTGCCTAAAGGAAAATCCCTGTAGTATACGAATTACGGGCGTGTAGCGTGATATAAGCGAGCAGAAAACAGCGCGACTCCTTCCTGTCCGTCCAAAACATACGTCTCATCCATCTTGTTTCCTGCTGAAAAGGGAAAGTAATTTAACTCTTTATAGATTGCTAGTGGCTAATGCGGCCCCCGCTTCTCTCTGCTGCCGAAATAGGAGCCCGATACATGCGGTGATTTATTTCTATAGAAACGCAAACTTGTTTCACTTGACAATGGAGAAGCTGTTAACATGGGTATCGCTATTATTAATTATTATTACCATATTATTGCCATTTTCTGTTATCCAGGATTCTTTCAATTATGGGAATACTAATTATAACTTCAGTATAGATATGTACACATTTTGCTTTCCTGACCTCCTAATGATAACTGTGATTTTTATTGGAATTACTACTACTACTACTACTACTACTAGTACTACTACTACGACTACTATTACTATTTTTATTGTATAAACGTTTTATTTTATATTTTGTTTGTAGCTTTTGTTGTTTTTTCCTACGTCCTAAAGCAAAACTTCGTGATTTGCTTCTGGGCTAAGTTTGCACATAAATAAACAATAATTGAATTTAATTGAATTATTATTGCTACATAAACTTCCTTGTCTTTTATTTTACTTTCATGTGTTTCGTTGTTTTTTTTTTTTACTCATGCTAAATTGTAATTAGCCTTTGGACTTAGCTCAATGAATGAGTGAGTGACTGATTACAATGAATAACTTGAAAACCCGGAGCGGGTACCCAATAACCGAAACCAGAAGCTCTTCTATCCACTATAAAAGGAAGGGTCTCTGGAAGTTAAGTAGGCGTTAAAATGGCTAGTAGAAATTGAGAGTGACTTGAGACTTCCCTCTGCAAGAAAGTAATGCAGGAACTGAGAAACATAATGATCGTCATACAAATGACGGCTCAACTATCGAGCCTTCAGCGTCTCAAGTATGAGACTCGAACACACGATGATCTGACAACTAACAGTAACAGGTTGCACTGATGGGAGCAGGCGTACCAACACAAAATAAATCCCTGCACTCTTCATCTCTTTCCGATGTCCCTCAGCTCTAACTGAATCAGAATGCAGCCTGAATCCTAAGGTCACAAAACAGAGACAGGAGTATTGGCAATATACCGCAAGGACATTTCTCATGAGAAAACAGGATAAAGAAATTCTAGAAACGTAAAATATTCAACACTATCGCCTTTTCTCTTCATGACAAAAGGGACCGCAATTCCTTTCCTGCAGATGCTTCAGTGCGAAGTGTAATAAGTTTTCGTATCAGCGTTAACACACTTTGTCCTTGCGATGTTGTAGCACGAGGTCAATACAATGGCGTTACCGGAAGCCTGGAAAAGAAGATTTATAAATATGTGTGTGTAGAAACAGCAACGACTTACACATTTACTGGGTTTCTGGACTTTTCCCATCATCTGGAATTCTAGGTAATAGAGGACACGACGTTTCGGAAACTGGATCTGTTTTCGTCTTCAGGTGCTGCTTCCGAAACGTAGCGTCCTCTATTATCTATAATTCGGACGAAGGAAAGAATCCAAAAACCCAGTAATTCTGTGTGCCATCCTCCAACGTCGGAACCCTTTACAATAATGACTTGGCAGCTCACAGTGGCCGCGCAGTGTAGGGCACGAACTGTCTTCGCCCTCTCAAACGCTGACATTGTGGGTTCGAATGCCATTCGAGGCATGGATGTCTTTCTTTTGTCCTGTGCAGGTAGCGGCCTTCCGACGGGCTTATCACCCGTCCAAGTGTCCTACCGACTTCCTATTAGATCCATATTTCGAGATTATGAATAATTCTGATGGGAGCAGGCAAAAGGGCCTAAGCCGTCTACGTAGAAGAAGAAGATTTTAAGCGAGTATAAAGCTATTTCAAAACTGTTCTTACTCCTTCAGAAATACTCCAGGCTTCATCGCATGGGAATGGCAGAAAAAAGCGAAAATTTAGTAAACATTATTTCATGATGCGTTCTTTATGATTCTGCAAACATCTGAAACATTCGCGTCAATTTATAGGAACACAGGCGTACTGTTTGAACGCACACTCTCTGGGGTTTGAGATTCTCAAGACGCTCAAGACGATGGTAGTGGAGGATCCTACAATTCTGGTACACGACATCAGGTAGTATCAGAATACACTTCCTTTGCACACAGTTAGTTACACATTGTATTGAGAAAATTCAACAAAGTTGCAGCCCGTATTTTAATGCGCTCGTACTACTGTGAACTGCTTTTCAATAACAGAATTAAACAATGGGGCCATGCAAACGATACGAATCAAAATGAAATGCGCCCGATAATTTTGAAAGGAGTCCCCCAAAGAACAAATGGTCCTTTGATCACTTTCGAATACGAAACACGATGAAAGCAGCTCTTGTACTGATGCTCAACCTGCCTAGGTCATGCCCCTGGACACGAAGTGTAGTTGTTAGCCTATTCTTCTGCCGCAAAAGCGGAGTTCAAGACTTCCTTCAAGATTTCTGTCAGAGTTAAAATATGTGACAGCAGCAGTTGGGCAACAAACAGTGCCACGAGTTTAGCTATGAATATTCTACATATTTGAGAATTAATAGACAAATAAGGAAGCACGCTTATGCAAACCTGATACACTGAGGGAACGATTTGCCTTTCCCTTGATACTTGGCCCCCATTGTAGAATCACTGCAATGAAATTTATACTTTAAACATGTTCGATTCTTACATAAGCTTCATAGACTGTTAAGTAAAAAATCGTGAACAAAGTCATGTTAATTTTATTGTTAACAATAAAGAGATACCAGAAAGACAGTGCGTGTATCGGTGATGCTGAGGAATGGAAGGAGCTGAAATATAGGAACCTCATCCTGACGTAAGTCTCGACACTGAAATTGTCTAATAGTTTTTCCATGAAGCTTAGTATTAGTGAAAGTCTTCTGTGTCATGTGTCGCTTTGCGGATGATTGAATTGCAGTCTTGATATTATGGAATACGACAAACTAAACACTGTTACTCACTCCACGGGATTCAAACCCATATACATTCGCGGTCAAAATCGCGATATCCCTGCTCTTTGTCAAATCAAAGCACTTTCTCTTTCAATCTACAAATGCCGCCGATCGCAATGGTCATGCAGTCTAAGGAATGAAATGTCTTCTCCGCTCGAACGCAGAGATCGTGGGTTCGAGTCCCACTGAAAGCATGGGTGCCTGTGTGTGTTTATTCTGTGTTTGTGTTGTCCTGTGTGTAAGTAGCGAACTTGCGACGTGCTGATCCTCCCTCCAAGGAGTACTATCGCCTGTGTATAGAACTGTGATTCTGAAAAAGCAACCTGGGGCCAACAGAGGGCTGCAGACAGATAGACAGACAGACAGATAGATATATAAATAGATAGATATATATATAGATGGACAGACAGATACACAGATAGATAGACAGACAGATAGATAGATAGATGCATAAATAGGTAGACAGACAAGATAGATACATAGATAGATAGACAGATACATAGATAGATAGACAAAGAGATAGACAGATAGATATAAAGATAGATAGACATAGATAGATACATAGATAGATACAGAGACAGACAGAGAGATACATAGATATATAGACAGACAGACAGACAGAGAGATACATAGATAAATAGATACATAGATAGGTAGATAGAATAGATAGATAGATAGATAGATAGATAGATAGATAGATAGGATAGATCTACAAATCCCTGTCCTGTTGGTGCAAACAGAGTACCGCTTTTTCACCTCGCTACATTAATACGAGTATTTCGTCGTACCGTGCATAAGCATAACGGTCATTTCTGTACATATCACTTGTTTCCGATATACTGTACATTTCTTAATGACCTGAAACAGTTGCAGGCCTCTTTCTCTTCATATTCATCCTCATTATCTCCGTTTCAACCACGTCCATTCGTCCTGCCATCTTCACTCTTGCTCATTATGCCTCTCACAGCCCGCCCCTCATCATTATTCTTTCATGCACGGATTCGCTCTTTTTCTTTTTATCTTTTGAGACTTCGTCGATATCCTTGACGTGGTCCTGATTGCATGGCAACTTGCAATTCCACAGGAAGTAGTCTCACACAGTCTCACTGCGACTGGGTTTCAAGTAGCTGATCTGCTTTTCGGATAAAAATAATTTATATCTGTTGCTTCATATTTTGTGTTGTCACATGTCCGTTACTAGATATGGGGTTTGGTCTGCTAACTGGATTAACTGGACTCGTATAACTGTAACTGCAAGTAATTATAATGTTGTTGCTAATTCACGTACTCGACGTCTCACTATAATTTTGCTGAATCTTCTCAGTTTGTTTTCACTTTTCGTTGCTATGCTACGACTCCCTCGCTGATCTACACAATTACAATTCACCAGAACGCGCTAAGTCTTCTCATTTCGCTATGCTTGGTAGCGACTTTCGATAAGGCCCAATCCTTTTACCGCTTCCGTCCTCAACGGTTCCTATCCTCGCTGACTGGCGAGTGAATTTCAGCCGCTCTCTCATATTTTCCACCACCCAAGAGTCAAAGGCAAGGTCAAATTTATGTTTCAACGGACGTTCAGTTGGCCAGTATGTCTTCGTGTCAAGCCCCAATCTGGGGCCTAAGACCAGATTAATGTTACTGACAGAGTGTTGAGGGTATGTTGATGTTTCTCTCCCTCTCTTACGAGAGGACGGGTCTGTAGTTTATAATTGCTGCTGGGCCTCGCCAACGCAGTCATTCCTGGGTCCGGGTCCTGGAGGACTCATGACCATATTCTACTGCCGCAGATTCGACACTCCTCCATCCTGGTGGGCCAGGTCCTCGTATTTCGCCCCCCCCCAAGAATAGGGTGGCCCAGTTATACCCCCCAGCACTGCATTCTCTTTCCGTCACCTCTCACGAGTAGCAGGGATAAGGTGGTGAAGGTATTCGAAACCGCCTCCATGGAGGGATGCTCCAGCTGCCCAAAACCTGCCGTTGGTTCTCCTACAGCGTCAGCACCGATCGTATAGAAAACACCGCATCGAACACTGCCGTCAATTGTTGTGTTCATATCTCTAGCAGCGTAGACGTGTTTACCGGGCCGTCACTACGCAACGGACAAATGAGACATGTCGAAATATTATACCTGTATTATATGTTCATATTTCCCAGACACAGGTCAAATATCCGGAAAGCGAAGCGAACTGTCGGAAATGCATGCCATAATTTCTGAACTTTTCTTTCCTCTTCCAGCTGAGCCACAGAACTGAGCGTCTGACAGACGACTTCAACTCTGCTTAAGCATGTTTACTTTCGGTTCCACGATCTAGACCGATCTAGACGCTGGGACAGGATCTCAACATACACCACACACATTCATATATAAACATACATATTTCTTCCAGTCCAAATAAATATGGGAATAAGCACGCGAGTTTTCTACTCGGCACATGCGCTAACAGGATGTTATTTTCCTCTCTTTCTCTCTCCGGTGAGTGTAACCGGTTCATGAGAACACAGGCGGTAGTGCCACCAATGTTCAGGTCCTTGGAACAATCTGTTTCATACTGTGATCTATATGGGGGGGACCACAGCGGTAGAAAAATATAAAACTGATCAAAGAGAATGTGTATATATTCAGAACACTGTCATAATAAAGAAGTAATTTTATTCTTTCCACCAAAGTTTACTTAAAGAACTGGGCAAATTTTGAAGAATGCCGTCTTCTGGGATGTGGCGCCGTGCAGATATTATGTTAACCGACGTTTCGGAGGAACATATCGCCTCCATCTTCAGGGCATAAGAAATCCGCGAGCTAGGAAATAGCCTGAGCGGGTGGCTGCAGACTGAGTGCCAGTCAACACAATATCTACACGGCTCCAAATCCCAGAAGAGCACATTCTTCATAGTCACCGGCGTGAAAATCTCAGCTCTTGCACTTGGCAAATTTCATTCAGAATATTCTGACATTTGAAACAGAGAGAATGCACATGTTCAGAACACCCACAGATGGACATAAGTACGTAGTATTAGCGGGCATGCGTGCGTCACAAAGTAACATCTGAATGTACAGTCTCCCTAAAGGTTCGGCCACATAGAGCGCTACGCTATGTTCGCTACGTACGCTACGTACGCTGTGTACACTCTGCGACGTAGCTAACATAGGGAACATAGCGTACGTAGCGTACGGAAGTCTGTGTGGCCAGTCACATTGGCGATAAAGGGAGATATTTTTTCTGTTCGTATAGCGAACATAGCGTACGTAGCGCTCTGTGTGGCCGAACCTTAATACGGTCACATTCGGTCACATTTATCAATATAATCAGATAAACTCTACTGTGAACTACATGGGTCAGATGACGAGCATGATTAATATACTGAATACTATCGGAAATGCATATGTGTGAGTGAATGCTTCTTAGTTATCAAAATACTGCGTTCTCGACTACAGAGATTATTAAGTGTTGATTGAAATGGGAAAATAACCATCCATTATAAATTGATAAAAGATTTGGAGTAAAGTGGACTTGTTCTATTTGAAAACAATATCACAGAATTTATTCCGAGGTGCAGAACAATCCCACAGTCACTTTGTTCTGAACAGTCATCAATTCAGTTGGATTCGAACCGGAAATCTCCAAAGGCAAGCTAGCACATTAGCGCTCTGCCAGTCTGTTTGGTGAATGGTCAGTCCGACCGCAGCCGGGAATCACAGTTGCCGGTGCATTGTAATTAAAACAACGGAATGTGTCTAATACACGGCAATGCAGCCGCTTTTATAATAAACAATTTGCTATCTCATATTCTCGTTTAGAGTGAGAAACGCCTGCGCATATGTGGCTCGAACGGTCTAACGTGGTGAATACATGCTACAGTAAGGAACACGTTAAACTAGTAACCTTCTGAGTTCAGCTTAAGAACCCACCAGTCCGTGAGCAACAATTTATGTAGGCTCTCTGCAATATATTATCTTATATAGAAAGGCACTGCATGATTAAACCTTGGTATAACATTCAAGGAATATTTTCTAACGGATATGTTGTAAATAGGACGGCCTCTGTGGTCTAGTGGTCAGAGTTCCTGGTTACAATCCAGAGGTCCGGGTTCGATTCAGAGCGCTACAAGATTTTCTAAGAAGTAGTGGATCTGGAACGTGGTCCTCTCAGCCTCGTGAGGATAATTGAGGACCTATTTCAAGGAAACAGCGTCTCCGGTCTGGAAAACCGAGGTTAACGGCCTTGGGGATCCGTTGCACTGACCACGTGACACCCTCTCTCCTCAACAGTTGGCACTAACTTCGCCGACAAGCGGTGGTAGCTCGGTCGGTATAGTTCGCTTGCGGACTACAGGCCACGGAGCTTATGTCGAAACATTCAAATACTTTATTCTTACATACTACTCACTTAGCTGTCAGCGACAGCATAGTTAACAGACGGTAGAGCACTTAAATACTAACCATAAAATGATATATCACTTTCAGCTGATAAAAATGTAACTTGTGTTGACAACAAAATAAAATCAATGGATCCCGAGAGCTCCATAAAATATGGAACTGACCATTGTACGCTTCAAATTACCTTAAATTTTATTAAGGAATTTAATTACTCAGACACAGTAATGAAGCTCTTATTGACTGCTGCGAATTGTTATTAACACACAAGACTGGCATCCGCTCAGAGAGTAGGGTTTCTTGCCTATTGTTTCCGTATGAAATAAGGGACTAACTACGCGAGACGTCATGAATATTACGGACAGCATTATGCAGCTACTTATAAAGAATTGTAATCGATATGGAATTTCGTGTGATATCGGAGATATTTATATTAACTGGCTTAGCCTTATTAGCTCAGACATTCTTGGAGTTGTTCATCCACCTAATTGCATCAAGTTCCACATTACACTGCTTTCGTTTGAATTTTGCAGCTGTCATGCATATTCTACATCTCTTTCTTACGTAACTCAAACGCTTTCCTATTTTTTCTGTAAAAAAAGACCTATGGTCTTTCAATATTTTCACATTTTCTACCTGTTTCTTTTTAGTATATTGCTTGGTTTATTCATGGATCCTGAAGATGGAGGCAGTGCATTCCTCCGAAACTTCGGTGGACTGATATTGGGCTACATCTCAAACATTACGGTAATTTTGTGCTACTAGGAAACTTCACCATATATTGAAATACTGATTCATTATTAACATCGAATGTTTTTTCCCTTGTACAAGGGTTCGAACTTTAATACTGGCAACACAGCTGTAGAGACGCCATACAACAGAACCAAATAATGTCTCTTATGCCAAACGTTAGCTACATATCTACCTTACCACAGAGCAAATGGATTCTTCCCCTCCCACATCATGCGCATGAGCAGTAAAGAGAAGAACAGAGCCTCGTGTTAGCTGGCGGTCTAATGTGGTGTTGTCACGATGTTTTCGGAACAGGAACAACGGAGTTGGATAAAGTTTGAATGTGCCAAAGGCCGTACAGCACGACAGTATCATCAAGGTCTTCAAGGGGCTTGCGGGGAATCTGCATTGCCTTACAGAACAGTGGCAAGTTGGGTACAAGCCTTCAACGAGGGACGCCAAAATGTGGCAGACATGCGTCGGCCAGGTTGTCCTAGCGTCAGTGAAGAAGTGTATGCTCTTTCCGCGTTACTGGAGAGTGATCGACGCCATACGATTCGTGAGCTGGCCCGAGAGACAGGATTAGCGCATACGACTGTGCTTCACATTCTGAAGGAACGCCTGGACATGACAAAATTGCATCACGATGGGTTCCACATGATTTGACGGAAATGCAGAAATGGCTACGATATGACGCTGCTCGTAACTACTTGGAGAGCTATGAGAGCGAAAGAGAGACTTTCTTACGCCGTATCATTACGCTGGATGAGACATGGGCCAAATCGTAGTCGTACGAGCCACAGACGAAACGCCAATCGAACGAATGGCGTCATTACGGATCACCACTAAAATCAAAATTTCGTCAGAACCCCAACAATGTGAAAGTTATGGTGATTCTCATGTACGACTGTGATGGTGTTATCCTAACGCATTCCCTTCCCTGACAGCAGACTGTGAATGCGCAGTATTACTGTTCATTTTTGGAACACAACCTGCGAACAGCTTTGAGAAAGAAGCGGCGACACTTTCTGCAGAACCCACCCATCATTTTGCAGGACAATGCTCGGCCGCATGCAGCTCAAGCTGTGGCTGATTTGTTCGATCGATGGGGCTGGGAAGTGCTGTACCATCCACCATACCCCCCAGACTTAAGCCCTTGTGACTTCGACTTGATTCCTAAGATGAAGGAACCACTTCGTGGCATTCGCTTCAGAACTGCTCCAGAGTTTCTTCAGGCAGTAGACCGCTCCATTCGAACTATCAACATAACAGGCGCCACATCGCTGGCAACGGGTTGTACACAATGCTGGTGACTACATTGAAGGACAGTAAAATTTCGAAACATCCATCTATTTTGTATCAGTTGTAGATAAATAGTTGCCACTATTAAAGTTCCAACCCTCGTATGATATCGCAACGATTTATCGATAGCACCCGACATTCCTGAAGTTTGTTCGCATTACGGTCTTTGCTAGTCACTAATACGACTATATCGGTCACTCACTTAATCTGATATTAGGCATGCAGGTACTCTCATTCCCCTACTTAGTTGTACTTTTTATCATAACTATTACACATTCCATCTATGTGCCCATCCATCTATGTATCTATGTCTCTACAGTCCTCTGTTGGACCTTGGCAGCTTTTTCACTTTCTTAATCTTACACAGAGTCGGCAGGACTGTTTGGACGGGACCACACAGAACAGTACAAACACAGAATAAACGCACACAGACATTCATGCCTCAAATGGGATTCGAACACACGATCGCAGCGTTCAAGCGAGCAGAAACTTTTCATGCTGTAGATCACGCGGCCACTGTGATCGGCACTGCACAAAGTATATTGCACAAAAACTGATCGTTAACGAGTACTACATGGGCTAAATACCCTAATATTTATCGTCAAATTCAAAAGAGTTTATCTTCTAGAATGTAACATCGTTAGCATGTTGAAAGTGAATAATCTTCAGTTTCGGAGAATATGTCAAGCAGGAAACCAACGTGAAATATGAAACAAGCAGAGACTAAATGGGAGTACCTACACGTGGGTCTTTATCAGATATCAGTAACATTAAGGTTGATTCAACACAATTCTATAGCTTACACTGCCATACTTTGTGTTCCACGTGTCATTTCCCCGCGACAGTCATAAACTCAAATGTCGAATGAGAAGGTAAAACTGGTCCCTCAACAAGAACATGTTGACGGGCGTGGAGATATAGTTCCGCTCATTCTAAACTACGGCACTGCATGGAAGTGATTAGTCAGCTTGATGCATTGGCCGCTTTGTCCCTGAAGACAGAGCACCAGTATCCACTGGATAGAAAGCAGGGTGCGCACCGGATAAAAAGTGGAAAAGAGAAAAAATCCCGATAGGTATCGTGACTCGAACCCATCTAATTATTCGCCGAGCCAGTTGCGGTAGCGTAGTTGGTTGAGACCTATGCTCGTACAAGCCGGAAGGTTGTGGATTCGTATCCCGATAAGGCTGTTGGATTTTTTCAGTTTACCTAATCCTTCCAACTGCACTATGGCCCTGGGATGAACTCAGCCTCTAACAGAAATGAGTACCAGGAATTAATTAAATAATTTTCCTGGGGAGTAAAGCGCGACCGGCGTGTAAGGCTGACAACCTCACCGCCATCTGTGAGCCGATTTGTCTAGAAAATGTGGGAGCCTCAACATCTCACAACCCTATGAGCCTCCACGGCCTATTACAGGGGTGGCTTTACCTTCTTCTATTACCCGTTGCATAGTTACTAACTAAACTGAACTACACATGGCATGTCGATTGTCTGGCTGGTGGAGTTACAGCAACATCATCATCACATTTTTCTCAGTGAGAGCACTGTTGATTCATATCAGGTATGTTTTCTTTCTGTTTCATGGCGTTCCCATAAATAAAATTATCATTAGCCTAATTTAATTATATTATGTTTATTCGTATATATGCCTCCCATAATTCGTCAAATTAATGGGTTTTCATGTAAATTTGTAAGAATGTCATGCTGCAATAGAACCCTCAACCGCTGTTCTTCCTAATTTACTTCCATAAATAATATAAACATGACCAGTGGGGCAATTTTGTAGTTTGGGCGTCACTAGTGTCCATTAATATATGTTCCTGAAGTTTTATGTGATAATAGACTTTCTGAAAGTATGGCACTTTAGTTTCGCTGTGTTTCATAGAGTGATATATAACAATATGTCCACTGGGCTTATCTATATTCCGGTTTCATGGTTCTGACTAATGGAACGCTACAGATATGCGTGTGGAATTTTGTGTGGAGATAGATCATAAACGTATCTACAAATACTGTTCCAGAGTTATTTTATAACATCAACAATTACGATCGTAATGTTGTGGATCTTCCATATATCTGTCCAATTTAACATAGTCGAAATCAGGGTGGAATCTGTGAAGAGCAATAAATATTTAAATCCTGTAATTATTAAGTTGTAGGCCTACCTAGCCTCATGCAGAGTGGAGCATTTGAAGAAAGTAAGGGCCGTGAGTCCTGTCCGTGTTTCTCATACGCACGTACATTACGGCTAGGTGTGCAAAATGCCACTAAGAACCAGGCCAGCTTAATCCTGAGGATAAGCATGTTGACAAATAAGTGAAAACCCTTGCTCTTTAAACGGAAAGAAATGTACGTTTAAAATTTTTTAAACATGTGCGTAGTTGGAACGCAGTTGACTCCAATATAAGTCATAAGGGAGATAGCATAGGAGCAGCAGAAATGACCGCAAACATCCTACTGAATACACACTAGCAGAAAGATAAATGGGCTGACATTGCACAAAATAAAGACATTCTTAAAACATTTTGTGTGAGAACACATATAGCGGGCATTAGCTGTGGAAACGCCATTTTAACCAGCGCATTGTGCTGGCTCTCGAGGCATAAGAACGGCTCCGTGCCCACATAGAACCGTAATTTAAACCAAGGACGAAATTGACGTTCCTGATAATGATACACCAACCCGGTAGTTCAGTACAGTATGTGACGTAAACAGCTCTAACGCAGGCCTCTTGTTAATTATATGTCGTTTTACAAATTCCATTAACTGTTGCACTAGGGCCGCGCCATAGCACAAGCGGTTAGTCTCTGGCTTCTCATCGCGGCGTCCCGGGTTTGATCCCGGGTCTGGTCAAATGGGATTTGTGGTGAACAAAGTGGCCCTGGGGCAGGTTTTCTCCGAGTACTTCGATTTCCCTTGCCAATCTTCATTCCACCAATTGCTCCACAATCACCCTCACCTATCATCTGTGGCTGGCACAATAGGCCAGAAGTGGCCGCGGTACAAGGGACTCAGTCCCACCCCACTAGCAATAACAAAAAGTACTCTCAATTATATCAAAGAAGAACACTCTAACTCGCATTTCTTACTAGGAGTTTTATAATATTTCCGCGAGATGGATTTACTAAGAAATGCATTTCGTATATTTGATGACCATTCATTAGCAGTCATTTACACATCCGAATTTATGGACTTCGCCATCCTGGTCTCGGATGAAGATATGAACCCACATTTACAGTAACAACAAGAACAATAGAACAACCCGCTTCTAACCTCTATACTGAGCCATTTTATACCCTCATGCAGTATAAGATCTAAAAGTTTCTGACGATGGTGCATTAGTGCAAATATTACGTTTTTGGACATTATCCACTGTCCTGTCTTTATCTGAAAACCGTCCTGTTTATTTTTCAGAAAACAATGTTTCGGAGACCGGATTCTGTCTCCGTCCTCAGGTAAAACCTACTCATTTGGGCCCAATCGATAGAGGTAGTCCCTATCTCCGGACAGGAGACGGAGACAGAATGTAGTCTCCGAAACACTGAGTTTTGAAAAATAAACATGACGGTTTTTAGATAAAGACAAGACGATGGATAATGTCCAAAATAATACATTTGTACCTCATTCAGTATGTCATTAAGTCCCTTACTGTCTACGCTATGCCTCTATACTATCTTCGTCTTTCAGACTAGCAAACTGTTAAGATTCTGTGGAAGTGCGTAGCATGGTTGATTCATTAAAACGTTCGGCCGGAAGTGTGTTTGATGTGCGTGCCGTTCCGAATTTGACTCTGCCCCCGTCTTCAGGAGTTTCGTTGTCATTTCCGGTGTCGGTGAATAACATAAGATTCTAATAATAACGCCGTCAATATTAATGTTAATATTAGAAAGTAGCAAGGAATCTGTCAGCACAGTTACAACCAGTGCAACCAATCCCGAATCCCCGTTTCTCAGCCCTGAACCACATAGCTGTTAAGGCCATGCCTGGACTTGTACGTGCGCTGACTGAAAGGCTGCGTTCCCTTTAACTGGGTGGAAGAGCCCCGCTGTGATATATTCCATTAAAATCGAGTCACAAATGCTATTGGCATCGTGTTCATATCTCTGCACACCCCCCCACCCAATCCCCTCCCATCGTCCTCCTATTACTACATTCGGCATAGCTAATACACTGCAGCGTATGGCTTTTGTTTCCTATACGGTGCGCGAGACAGAAATAGATAGCCGTACACTTTTTATTATATTATTTTTTCATTATCTTCCTTTCTCCTGCCACCCCCAGTCCTTTCGCTTCGGATCTGCTACTGACACCCAGTACCAACCTTCTAAAAACTCACTTTCACTTCTCCGTTGAACATTGCTCTACAATATTCTATTCGTTGATATTTCGAATCGGTTGTAATTTCTATATGAGAAAACTCCAAGGGCCACAGCATGCAAGCAAAATTAGAATTAGAATAAGAATGATTAGAATAAGGTTTCTATTTCATGCCTACAATAATACGAATTTATAAGCTACTTTCTAGACCAATATTGTATTATGGGAAGTGAAGCAAGGAGAATAAGAAGAACCGACGAGAGAAAAAATGATATTAACAAACATGCTTTTCAAGAGGACAGTAAAATAAATGAGGAAAATTAGATAATTATAAACTCCGCGAAGCACAGAATTTATTCGATGCAGAAGACATTTCAAAGCACGTGTAGACAATACTGCCTGTAACTTTAAATATCATAACAACATGAGAAATAGGTTTCTGAAAAATTTTGAAGTCATGTGAGGTTTCTGTTCTGCAATATCCATAACAGGTCTCTTTATTTCTCTTTTATTTTGTGGGGTGGGGTGAGACTGAGTCCACTTGGTACTAACTGGCCTATTGTACCAGCCCCAAGTGATAGCTGATGATAGCTCTGGAGCAGTCGGTGGGACAAGAATTGGCATGGGAAACAGAAGTACTCAGAAAATACCTGCCCCAGTTCCACACCTGACATAGGTTCGAAACTGGTCCGCCACAGTGGGAAGCCAGCGACTAACCGCCTGAGCTATGACAGGGCCAACAGGTCTCAATATGTTTAATATTGGAAGAAATGTTATTGTGTCTCCATGCTTTCTAGTGTGCATCTAAGAACATAGGATTTTCCTTTTCCAGTCTGCCAAACGATGGAGCTGCAGTCTGAGAGCGTAATGGGCTTCATGCAGAGAACACAAACCGAACTGATCACCTCGTATCACTATTGCGCAGCATACTGGAGACAGTCCACAATATTCGAACCTTTTGGTCTTGAAATAAAACTGAAACCGCCTATTTGCTACTCGGCAGGACTAAACTCAAAGGAGCAGGCCCAAACGATTTTAAGATGATGGCCCAATCAACGGCCTAGTCTGCAAAACAATGGTAATGCCTTCAGACAAGAAAATAGTTACTCACAAAGTTAAAGAAGTTCCACAATTTCAATCTTATTATTACAATCTGCGGGAAGGCGTCACCTAGGGCGACCTAGAAGAGAAGGAAGAAACAGAACAATTTGTCTCAGAACGTGACTTCCTCTCAATAGTTGCTACGACAACAGAAGAACATTACTTATTACGGAAAACGATTTTTAATATATATATATTTCCTTTAACTAATATAAAATTCTAGTCTATTATTGAACTCCACGTCCCTGCAAAGTGATAACTTTATGCACTAAATGGATGTCAAGCACTGAAAGAGCAGTGTGCATTAATCACTTTATCTACTGTATTCAGAACTACTGCGGTAACCTAGAAACTACGTATATCAGAGACGGAGAAAACTGCAGCCATGAAAAGCCTTTATAAAGAGGGAAATAGGTTCATCCCTGGGAACAATGAATTTATATTTAGACTATCAGATGGTTGGGAACTAACAAATACAACGGAATGCGAATTAGCTGTAACTCAACCGACAATAAGAAAACGTGATATTACAACCATTCATACTAGCAGCATTTTCGTAATGGTGGTCCTAACTTGTTGTAAAGTTCCTAGGCTTAGATGGGCAACTGACGAATGCGTGTCGTTTAAGCGAAAATAGCGAAAAGCAAGAGGATTTCTAATGGAAAGGCAAGTTAAGGTCATAAACACAAAAACATAAAGTACATGAAAGAAAACATGATGGAAATCGGAAAGCAAAAATAACGCGTCCTCCTGAGGATGTATGAGTATAAAACTGCTTCATAAATCGTAGTGTCCCAAGTATTATTATGATGGGTGGGACATGTAACACGCATCGGACTGAGACGTGCATACAAAATTCTAACCGCAGATAGTGAAGGGAAGACTGATGCATAGGTAGGAAGACAACAGCCGATCACAGTGGCCGAACGGTCTAAGACATTCATCTTCACTCGCTGGAGCATTGTGGTCGTGTGTTCGAAACCCACTCGAGGCATGGGTATGTGTACGTGTGTTGTTCTGCGTGTAGGTAGCGGCCTTGAGACCGGCTGATCCCGTGTCCAAGGAGTTCTGCCGATTGTGCATATGATTAAGAATCTGAAAAATGGCCCAAAGTCCAAAGGGCTGTAGAGCGATAGAGATTTATGTGGACTCACAATAAATTTTGGCTTGAAGAAGTTGACTGAATTCGTTTATATAGAATAGGGACCAGCGATAAGCTGCTATGAACGCGATAATGAAAGTTCTGTCAGGTTTCACGAAAATACAGGTAATTTAATGACCAGCTGATCAATTATTAGCTTCTCAGTATGAGTTCTGTCCTACAGAGTTAGTTAAACCGTAGACCATATGCAGACGGTGGGACGCAACAAATGGAACCGTACAACGTACACAGAACAGCATCCCTCACAGAGAAGGCGAGTTACGTCAACAGGCGCGAAAATGTTGCGAAAGCACATCAGCAAACTGCTGCAAAGTAGAGCCGACAGAACTGTGGGTTACTACAGATACGAACCACGTGACATTATGGAAAACAGTTAAAAGTATATGTGTGTGGATCTATTTGAATGCCTTTTATAAATCCTCTGTGAATCTTTTATGTGAAACCTTCAAAGTAGTTGTAGTCGTACTGTATATACGTCATGGGTTTTGTGACGTAGTTCCACGGTCTGCAATAATGTTTCACTCTACCCGTGCTATGTAATGTACGTATGTACGTGTATGCGACTAGGATAGAACAGTAAGTGCACACCAAAAACTATGGCAAATAGAACAAGCGTATTTGTGTAGTCTAAAGTGAGGAAACGGAAGAGATAGGTGCAATTGGCGTGGCCATTCAATAGAGCAGCAATGTGCAAAACAATCTAGCAGGAACACTGATAATTATCTAAATTTCTCCTAAAAAATAAAAGGCACAAACATACACAAACGATTGAGTACGATGGGCAAATTATTCAATACTAATTGTGCTGTATTCTCGGCAAATTTTCGTGATGTATTCTTGAAAAATTCCAGAATATATATGAAGAGCCAGTGTAAAATTGAGAAAGCAATAATGAAAAATCTATTTTATTTTCTTGTAAGAGATCTCTCATTATCAAAGAAACTTAATAAGACAACATTAATGAAGTAAGGGGGAGAAGGATAAAGAAAATAATGAGTTAACAGAAAAAATCACTGGGTGGTAAGGCCAAGTTATTCCTGTACTAAATTATGTAAGTAAGAAAAATACCATGAAGGTATATGGCGATGTGGAGGTATAGCTCCGCCATTCTCGACCTCGGCACTCGATACAGATGAGTGGTTAGCTTCATGCCCCTGCCAATTTATCCCAGGAGAAAGAGCTCCGGTAAAACTTCCACAGACGTTTGGGTGGGTTCCAGAGCCGGTCTGGACGCTATGGAGAAGAGAAAAACCTTACACCTACCGGGAATCAAACTGTGACCATCCAACCCATAACCCATCCCTACTCCCGCTGGGTTATCCCTGCTCCTAATTCACTAAATGGGAAACACAAATTTCAAACAAAATATTGGAAAAGAAAAGTGAAAGGAAAAGTAAAATATAAAAGACAAAATAAACAACCAACCAAATGAAACAATGAGATTCTAAGTTACGTTTTACGAAAAAGAGCAACATAAATTAAAACTGTAACAAATATGTACGGCGAACTTGGAAATGTAAAGCCATTGTACTGTAACGATCCGCCACCGTCATGTAACAGATTGAGGTTAAACACGTCTGTGCCACATCAGGAGACACAGACGGCCAAGAATCTGCTGGCTGCGGCGCACACTTCACACGGTGTCTCAAAAATGAGGCACGTCCACGCTGATCAGCCCTGGCTTCAATGTGTCAGACAGATGAGGGGAAATACTGCAACCCGCACTGCAATCACATGTCTGTGACGTCTCCAGTACTCACTCATATTCTGCCAAGTTCAACTGTCTTTTTCTATTCACGACTATCCCCGCAATCAGCACACCTAACAGATTACAGCTGTAGCAAGTCTATATTTGCAATTCTGAGAAACGCCTCTCTGAGAATGGACCCGCAAGGACGGGTCTTTGGAGTATGTAGTTCTATGCCTCACATTTCCATCGCTGGATACAGAACAATACATTGATATTATGTGCAATTTCATATGAGTTCATATTGACATTATCTAACGTGCTTTTAGGAACTAAACTGAAACGGCTGTCTCAGTGAATAAATTCTTGTTGAGAAGGTAACAGTATTTCCGTCACGAAATTCCCCTAGTTATTTCAGAGTCTAGTCTTCATTAATTCGTTCACATTACCCCGACATTTGACACTACTCCGAGCCAAAGAAATCCACTTCGCACAATCCTTAAGACTCACTTAATAATATCCTCCCGTGTAATGAAAGGATTGCTGCAAACAAAGATATCCTGGCTTGGGGTTTCAACACAAAATCTTCCGTTGCCAGAGCTACCTATCTATATACAGAATCCTTGTGTGTGGGAAACAACGTGGCCCAACCAATGAATTGCAATACATAATTCTGTTAAAAGGGTTACCGTACGGAAAAATAAAAAATTAATAAGACCACAATGATGCGATATTGCATTCATCCCCTCACGCTACATATAAGAAAATGTGGATTTTCTTTCGTGACAACAGTTATGTATGGCATACAAGTTAGTATTAAGAAACAAGAATGTGAGATATGTCTACCAAAAAACTTTCGAAAATTGGTAGACGATAAATTAACAACCAGGCCACTAGAACTGCGTTCATATGTTCATGCAAGACTGTGTTTATTAGCGAACGCGGCGATTTTTTATGCTTAAGAATTCTGGTCGATATTGAGGAAATGCTGCTTTCGAATCCAGGAGCGGAGAGCAGAGATGTGGGTGAGGACTTTCATGAATTTCCTTCCTCCCTTCAGGCAAAGGATTTGATACCTTAAAATAGGCCACGTCTACGTCCTCCTGTAAATGTATTTACACATAGCCATTCTACAGTTTGAAGCTACATAACCTGCTTTTTCGACTAAGAGTCGGGGAGAATGTCAATGTTATCTAACAGAGACAGTTCGAAAGCCGACATGTTGAAACTTCAGAAGAATATGCTGGACGGTAAAGACACAAAAGGGAAACTTGGCAATCAGTGTAGCTAACGTCCACTGAGCAGTATACCAAACAGGAGTCTCCTTTCATTTCCTGCTGCGAGGAACTTCTGACGTCAGGGTTTTTGAGTAGGTCAAAGAGAAGTTGCAATTCATTATGGGTGTAACATGTAGGTACGAAATTTCCACTGCGACCTCGCACTGCCACAAAAATGTAACTGAGTCACATGTACCTTTGCGTTCCCTATTTGCGTGAATTTTTGGCTTCCATCCTCACGAAAAAAATTTAAGACCAGGGTGCAGGGAGCAAAATCTAAGATATAAGGGAAAAGAAATGGAAAAGGATGTGGAGGAAATTACAAAACGAAGACCGTAATAATCATTGCTCTGATTACAGTGACCAAATAAAAGTGGATTGAACGAATGGGAAATTTAACACTCTTGGGGCAGATAAGAATTGTAATGTAAAGGATTTAGGTCAGAAATTTTTAGTGGACAAGACCACATGTTAAATTTACGAGCAGATGGAAAGATGATATTAAAATTAATCCCATAGAAACAGGACGGGAGGATTTGAGCTGGATCCGCTTGGAACAGTACTAGTTGCGGGATGTTCTGAACAGAGGAACGAACCCTCGGGTTCCATAAGAGACAAGTAGCTCTCTGCATTCCAAGCCATTCAACTGCTCTGAATATGGAGGCGATACGTTCCTCCGAAACGTCGGCCAAAACGAAGAATACACGGCGCCTAAACCCAGAAGACGACTTTCTTCATAATTAATAATTTATTTCATAGTCCTATGACTCAGCGGTTTACGACAATCACGCATATGTAATAACAACTTAGTATTAATCTAAAGTCAAGTATTTGATTAAATTCTGGTTTTTATGGCAAACGATTTTAAGTAGGTCCCTTGTCTCCAGAGCATGACGCACTCTGAAGTTGCGGATGGAGACGGCCTCCAGGTATGGAGCAAAGCTGCGAATATAGTGAATAAGCGGTAGCGGACAGCCGACAAGGAATGGTCCTCTAGATTAGTGGTTGGGGGTGGACCTAACAACTCCTCGCCTAAAAATAAGCTTGTTACGATATATCAAAAAGGGCCTCGAACTTGGGCGAATCTTCTGGATAAACGACCTAAACAAACTAAAACCTAACTCCGTGATTTTAGTCCGCAAGCGAACTATACCGACCGAGCAACAGCCTCTTGTCGGTGAAGTTTAGTGCCAACTTTTGCGAATAGATGTCAGCGAAACGAATCCCCACGGCCGTTATTTTCGGTTTTCTAGAACGGAGCCGCTATTTCCTTGAAATAGCTCCTCAATTATCATCACGAGGCTGAGCGGACCCCGTTCCAGACCCACTACTTCTCACAAAAATTCTTGTAGCGCCGAGAATCGAACCCGGACCTCTAGATCTGTAAGGTGAATGAAAATCGTGACTAAGTTAGAGTTTTTTCGTATATAAGAGAATCATATCAGCAGTTAGAAGGGTAGAGTTCGTTAGTGATAGAATGTCATATATATAGCACTAAAAGGTCACTGGTTTGATGTCATTGTTCTGAATGTTCATGCCCTAACAGAGGAAAAAATTGATTGTATGAAAGACAACTTCTACGAAGAACTACAATGTGTATTCGATAAATTCCCTAGATACTATTTGAAATTTTTGCAATAAGTTTAAATGACAAAGAAGGTAAGAAAGGCATTTTCAAACCAACAATTGGTAATGGAAGTTTTCTCGAAATTAGTAACGATAACGAAATTAGAACCTTGGGGTTCCATAAAATTTTGTGAAGCTCTCGAGTAACTACACAACTGGCGGCTTCTTAAGAAAGGCTCAGTTCCATGACGTTAGTTTAGTTAGCTTTATGGCAAAATTCAAATTTGAATGTCCTCTAAGTTGCACCTATGCTTGCACTGACTATAACTCACTTCCCAGCGTTTGTTTACCCTTGGCAGCTGGAGACGTCACACGGTTGAACAAGCTCCACTGGAAACAGTGTTCCTGAAACGCGGCATCGATTGTATTCTTACAAAAAGGCACAAAGTAACATCATTCAGGCCATTATGTTGTTTTCCAATAAGAGGCAAGGAAGAAAATGGTTTCAGCTCATGTACACTGCTCTTACGTTGGAGTTACCGCTCAGATGTCAGAGAGTTTTAATACGCTGCTTCCCACATGAAATGTCAATGAACGCGAAAGTCGAAGAAAGCAGTCTTCTGGGATTTGGCACCGTGTATATGTGGTATTAACCGACGTTTCGGAGGAACAAAAGCAGACTGTGACAGTCTGCTTTTACCGATTCTCACGGTCTCTTCGCTTGCAGATTTCTTATATTTTTTCTTCTACCCTGAAGATGGAGGCGATACGTTCCTCCGGAACGTCGGTTAATACCACATATACACGGTGCCAAATCCCAGAAGACTGCTTTCTTCATAGTCACCGCCGTGAAAGCCTCAAATCTTACAACGCGAAAGTCGCTTTCTTCAATTTTTCGAGAATCATTTTCGTTCTTTCGTGTTTGTTTGGCTGTAATGGAAATATAACTAACCTCCACAATTAACCTTTAATTCCAGCTAAAATTTAGTTCAGTAAGATATAATTTTAAATACCTACACGTACTCTCCCTCGTTGGACTTAATGCGAAACTAAAATCGAGACAAAGAAACAATTGTGAGAAATTACTTAACATACGTTTATATGCATGTAACCTGAAGAAAACTATTCCACATTGTAAATACAGACTTGTACTTCAAATTCTGAAAATAATAATATTGCAGCAAATTGGAAATATGAGATGGTTTTATGTGTATCCAGTGGTGAGTTTCCGCCAGATCATGACTAATCACCGGTCCAAAACATTTTTAAAATGGAGTAAGAAGACTGCATTGCTAAATTTCATAATTTGCATATAAATTAAAATAAATAGTACTAACCGACTATGAAGACACTACTCAACATTTATAACACGTCGGAGTTATTCGAATTCAATGGGCGTCAATAGAGCCATATTGTCTTGTGAGTCTTTCTAACGAATGTAGCAAGCAGAAATTTACGATCCAGGGTACAATTAAGGCGCTGCTCAAGTTCCAATATTACAACAGACCAATATGCTCATAAGTGCAACGTGGACATTTTCTTAACCAGGCAGTATATTCTGAATCAACCGAGGCCAAGTGATGTTACATTCTGCTTTGCTAATGTAGTTGTATCACTCACTCATGGAGCTGAGCCCTTCTTGAGAAGCTGCCAATTGTGCAGCTATTCGAGAACTTCCCGAAGGTTCATTACCGTGTTCACAAGAGCCCTCCACTGATCCCTATCCTCAGTCAGACCAATCAAATCCATCCCATCCCATCCTATCTCTCTAAGATCAATTTTAATATTTTCCACCCACCTACGTCTTGGTCTTCCCAGTGGTCTCCTTCCTTCTTTCCCACCAATATCCTAAACGCATTCCTCCTTTCTCCCATTCGTGCTACATGCCCTTCCTATCTCATCTTCCTTGACTTGCTCATTCTAATTTTACTTTTAGGAGATTAATGTAGTTGTATAATAGGCCAAAATTCTTGTTCATGTTATTAGGCTTAGAAAACAGAATATAGAAAGAACATGACCCTTAATAACTATCGGACATCATATACTCAGTTACAGTGATGATTTAAAGTGCTCCACCCTGCCCGGGCTTTATAAAGAACAAATATCGGTGAAGTAGGAGAGCTGCTAATTTTTACGACACTCGGTCATATGAACATGCGTATTTCCGTCGACCAGTGTTTTCCTACAATTATTGTGTTTTCGAATATTAGTGTTTACAGCCGCTATTCCGTGCGATGATCACTTAATTATCTGTAGTATTATCAAGCAATGAAACAGAAGTATACACGAATCATTTTAGGGCTATATGGCGTAAAACTGGTTAGAACAGCCGCAAACTTCGCCAAATGCGAACGGAGACACAGCGAAAACGAATATATCCAAAATAATTTCATGGTAATGATTTCACGCGCAATCACTTATGTGTGCTAGCGAGCACTTGAAATTTATCAGATTATGTGACTGCAACATACCAGGTTGCGATTTAAATTTCGCTGGCATGTTAAGGTTAAAATAATAAAATAATTTAAATTATTTGTTTTTACCTTATTCAGAAGTCCGAAAAGTGTTTAAGGTCTATTTTAATTGTTCCTAAACACCTTATACTTGCAAAACAAGAACACTGGAATGAAAACGGAGTATAGAAGTTATAATAATTTTAAAATGTACGGATTCTTAAATAACCGGACTTACTCCTCCGAGTTCAGAGTATGACGAAGTTAATAGAAATATCTTGTTTCTCATTTACACTGCAGTGTTCAAGACAGAGTAGAAAAATAAAAAGTAAGAGTCTTCTGGAACACAAACTGGTATTTTACAAAAGTACTTTGCATCGTCATGCTTAAAAGACGTTGCGCTTATTCTCAGAGGTACCTTCCTTCCTACCGAAATTACTGAATTTTCGGGCAGGAACGGAGTAAAAAGTACAGTCCTTGATTTTCAACAGCGAAATTTCAAGTGCAAAACAGACTGAAGATGATTCTTTCCAGACAGCATTTTCATATACGAAGCGCTGGTTCTGACAGACTCTTATGAAGATGATTAAGAACTCAGATTGACTCTTGCATCGTTTAAAGACACTTCTTGGTTTGAACAGTTCATATAGCGTGGACATGAAGGGTTTCCTGAATGTCAACGTGAGAATCAGTGGCCTATTTACAGTTTTTTGTTAGTGGGGTGGGAATAAGTCCCTTGTACTGCGGCCACTTCTGGCCTATTGTACCAGCCCCAGATGATAGGTGAGGGTGATTGTGGAGCAATTGGTAGAATGAAAATTGGCAGGGGTAACGGAAGTACTCGGAGAAAACCCATCCAGCGCCACTTTGTCCACCACAAATCCCACTTGACCAGACCCGAGATCGAGCCCGGGCCGCCGCGATGGAAAGCCAGAGACTAACCGCTTGAGCTACGGCGCGGCCTATTTAAATATAATCCCAACGTTTGACTGGTGAGAGTGAGGAAAACCTCTGTTAACAGAGCAGGTCTCCGAAATTAGATTCGAAACAGGGACGTATGGATTCTAACCCCTACACGGCCAACTACGGGGAGGAGAAGGAGAAAGCAGTTCGCTGCCTCTGATGTGTACGTTTCTAATCGGTGTTAGAATTAAAAAGCGATCTCTGTGAAAACTCAGAGTAATACGTATTACTGGGCCGCGCCATAGCTCAAGTGGTTAGTCGCTGGCTTCCCACCGAGGCGGCCCGGGTTCGATCCCGGGTCTGGTCAACTGCGATTTGTGGTGGACAAAGTGGCGCTGGGGAAGGTTTTCTCCGAGTACTTCGGTTTCCCCTGCCAATCTTCATTCCACTAACTGCTCCACACTCACCCTCACCTATCATCTGGGGCTGGTACAATAGGCCAGAAGTGGCCGCAGTACAAGGGACTTAGTCCCACCCTACTAGCATTAGAAACACGTATTACAGCCTCTTATCATATTTCATACAAATTTAACCCTATATATGTAGATTAAAATTCTGTCTTACTATTTGAGTCACAAATAAACGGGGGTGCACATCGTGAAATATTAGGAAAAAGTAAGAGAATATATTTATGAAGTATTAAAATATCTATTTGTGAAAATTACTTTTCTCTTCTGTTGCGTAGTTGAAAACCTGCATCTCTAGCGATTGTGATGAAATTGTTACGTGAGGTGACAATTCTCAAACAAAGCACGTTAAGTTGCTACGTGACTAATAATACTGACAGGCAAATTTCCAGGGACTCGCTAAAACATTTACTCCGTTCGATTTCGAAAAATGCTTCTAAGCAAAGGAACGTAAACGCAAAGAGTTACATTTATAATTCCTTACTATATATTCCGAATGGCCTTAATGCACTTTCGTACGAAAGTGACAGAATCGCCTTATAAATTCCGTAATAATATTCATTTTGCTATATGGGCACGAATTCACTGTAGAATATCAGAGGAAGGAAGGAACAGGCCTGTTGTCTGGATTCCCTCATGATGTCTCGTGTCAGATTCTGAAGCTACCTCCCAGGATTTGGAGTTCATCTTATCGATATACGAGTATAGACCTTGAACTAACATTCAAACTAGAGGAGAAGGAAGGATGTCGATAAGCAGGATGAACATACAGTGGAACCTCGCTTAACGAGCATAATTCATTCCAGAATCTTACTCGTAATGCGAAACACTCGTTAAGCGAAACAATTTTTCCCATATAATTTAATGTAAAATATGATAATGCGTTCCATGCCGAATACTCAAAAAATTTTATGTATAAAGTTTATTCAAAGAAAATTATATATACATTGTTAAGGAGTGTGAATCATCTTCATCTTTTCTTCTATGCGGAATGAACCAACCTGGAATGCGAATTAGATTTGCAGAAAAAAAAAATCGAAATAATTAGTTTATTATTTATAATACATACCTAATTCTTTTTTACTAGAAAGCTGTCTAGAGATATTTGTTTTTGCCGACGCTTCAAAATTGGGTGAAAATGCGACACAGCATTATCATTAAATAAATTTGTAGCCCGCAGAGCCACTGCCTTATTAGGGTGATACTTCTCAATGTACGATGCAACAGTTTCCCATGCTTTCAGCATTTCTCTTATTGCGCCAGAAGATTGTTGCTTTGCTGTTACCTCCTCATCCTCTGACAAACTCTCCTCCACAACTTCTTGCTGTGAAACACAATGCAACTCCATAAGCTCTTCGGTGGTCAGCTCTTGCCTGTGCTCTTCCACAAGCTCATCGATATCATTGTTATCCACCTCCAGCCCCATGATCTCGGCCAAAGACACAATCTCGTTGACTACAGGCTCCACAGGTACTATCTCGAGCCCCTCAAAGTCACATTCGATAACGCTCTCCGGCCAAAGCTTCTTCCAAGCAGAAGTGAGGCTTCTCTTGGTAACCCCTTCCCACGCCTTTTCGATCATCTTGAGGCAGGCAACGATGTGGAAGTGATATTTCCAAAACTCTCTGAGAGTGAGATTGGTCCCCTCAGTCACCTCAAAACAACGCTCGAAGAGTGCTTTAGTGTACAGCTTCTTAAAGTTAGAAATAACCTGCTGGTCCATAGGGTGGAGTAACGGAGTGGTGTTGGGAGGCAGAAACTGGATCTTGATGAATTTAAATTCTTCAAGGAGTTCATCTTGTAGGTGTGGAGGATGGGTAGGAGCATTGTTCATAACAAGCAACACATGGAGTGGAAGATTCATCTCAAGCAAATATTTTTTCACAGAAGGACCAAATACTTCATTGATCCAATCAGTAAAAAGGTCACGTGTCACCCAAGCCTTGTTTTTTGGCCTCCGCCTCACATTTAGCCTGCTCTTCTGGACTCTACACTTCTTGAAGGCTCGTGGAGTTTCTGAATGGTAAACAAGCAGCGGTTTAATTTTCAAATCGCCGCTTGCATTGGCACAAAATGGCAGCGTCAGACGGTCTTTCATTGGCTTATGGCCGGGCAATGCATTATCCTCTGCTGTTATATAGGTTCGCTTCGGTATCTTTTTCCAGAAGAGACCCGTCTCGTCACAATTAAAAACCTGTTGCGGCAGGTAACCCTCAGAATCTACGAGCTTCTTGAAGTCACCGATGAAATTCTTTGTTGCCTTTGTGTCGGAGCTTGCTGCTTCACCGTGCCTTACAACGCTGTGGATGCCGGTTCTTCTCTTAAACTTCTCGAACCACCCACGGCTTCCCTTAAATGCTTCTTCTTCGGCCGTTGATGATCCTGGCGTCTTCTTAACGAGGTCGGCGAGAATCACTTTCGCCTTCTCACAAATGATGTTCTCATTAAGAGTGTCGCCTTGCAATTGCTTTTCGTTTATCCCTGTGAGGAGCAACTTTTCAACATCATCGAGAATACGTAACCGTTGCGTAGATATTCTTGCCACTCCCTCTGAAGCATCTGTCTCCTTAATCTTGTCCTTGTTCTTGAGGATAGTGCAAATCGTTGATGTAGACCGACTGCATGTGCGTGCTAGATCAGCCACGCTCACACCTCGTTCTCGATTTTAAATGATTTTACCTTTCATTTCTACGGTTATTTTTATTCTCTTATGGCTGTCTTTTTGCGGCTTTTTCTTCGGGAACGTTTTTGCAAGGGTTATTAAACTTTGCACAAAAAAATCACAAATAATATGTCTGAACACAAGTTTGGAAAAATGTGTGATCACAAGCGACACTAAGACGCTAGCGGAACGAGTGCTAAACACAGACTGATGAAGCAGGCGCACAATCCGGGACTTCCCCTTTCGTCACTCGTAATGCGAAACGTGGCTCGTTAAGCGAGTCGTTCCTTTACAATTTGTTTTACACGTTATACGAATTACTCGTTATGAGAGGTGCTCGTTAAGCGAGGTTCCACTGTACATTTGTGCCTTGGCCGAGATTCGAACCCACGACGGCATTTTGTCGTCCGAAGTAAATTAATTTTTTTTTACTTTGCTTAGTGGGAGGTGGAGTCCAACTGGGTCCACTCGCTACGGCGTCCATTGATTGGCTTATTGTAGCCTGCCCCTGGTGATTATGATGATGGAAAATTTGGTAGAATGAAGATTGACAGGGAAAACCAAAGTACTCTGAGAAAACCCGTCCCAGTGCCACTTTGTCCACCACAAATTCCACTTGATCAGATATGGGATCGAACCCCGGGCCGCCGCCGTGAGAAACCAACGACTAACACCTTGAGCTATGGCGCGGCCAAATCGTCCGCAGTCCGTCCGTGCGCAATCTGAACGGCGCATCGATCACATGTCACGTTTTGAGAACATTAACCGTCAGTTCCTGCAAGTTAGGAATGAGAACCCTGTTAGAATTAGCAGCACATATCAAGTACCGTTTGCACACGAAGACAATATGGACATTCTTCATGTTTAATTTTCATTCCAAGCACCGAAGTTATACATTACTCAGGCAGCGAAAGCGTAAGGACAAAGGATGGTAAGCAGAGGACAAACACTTTTAGCCTAATATTAATATGATGAAATGACTCTCGTAACTCACCCGGTATCGTAGTTTTGAAACTGTGAGATATACGTACATACTTCGTAACATTCCTATAGTATCGACGGGTTTAGGAAGAGGATCACATCTCATATCTGTATTTCCCAGAGGTCCGTTTTGTGATTCTACTGCTGAGAGTACGACACTAGTTTAAACTTTAAATAAAATGATGGTACAGAGACATGCCCAGCACACTGAAATGTTAATGGGTTAAATTTCCTGGTTCTAAAACGCTCTTCAATACTCCAGCCAGACTGTGCGTTCCGAAAATGGGGCGAAAGGCTCAAGAATCATAGCAGTGGCGGTACCCAGATCTCGGGAACTACCAAGAGCACTTTTCATATACTGCTTCTGTTCACAATTCCTTTTTACCTTTTGCGTGTTCTTTTCCTATAATATTTCGTCTCCGGTCTTCTTTCTTCCTTTTACCTTATTTCACTTCATCATTCATCATTGAAACAGAACCACTCCTGGCGATTCCTTAGCCAGTTTCAAGTACATAATGGCCTAACGTGGACGAACTGTGTAGTTATTCAACTGTCTGTCCATAAGCAACCTGTATGTTCTCCTGTATTTGTAAACGAATTCCAGTAAAGCTTTATAGCATATCATATGTCTATAGTATACCAGATTAAAAAAACTCCGCGACTTGTAGTCCGCAAGCGAACTATACCGATCGAGCCACCGCCGCTTGCCGGCGAAGTTAGTGACAACTTTTGCGGATAGAGGGTGTCACGTGGCCAGCGCGACGTATCCCCGCGGTCGTTAATCTCGGTTTTCTGGGCCGGAGCAGCTATTTCCTTGAAATGATTCCTCAGTTATCCTCACGAGACTGAATGGACCCCGTTCTAGGTCCACTACTTCTCAGAAAATCTGGAGGCGCCGGGAATTGAACCCGGGACCTCTAGATCTATAGGCAAGAGCTCTGACCTCTAAACCAGAAATACCAGATAATCAGAACTGAAACTTGCGAAAATAATCGAGTGGACTCTCAACACCGTGCCATTATGGAGGAAGTGTGTTCCACCTAAACGTTGCTTAACTGTCTACCGGACTGGGTGCCCTAACCCAGACGACTAGAACACGATTTTCACAGCACTGAAAACCTCAGGTCTAATATGTTTCTTATTAGGTATTTGTCGAATCCAGAACATTCGAAAGAAAATGGTCATATAATTTTATACGGCGTAAGAAGATCGACCGTTTTAGGAGAGAGCCCTTTTAAGTTTGAAGTGACCTGATGGGCCACTCTGTTATCAAAGAGCGCCCCTATCTGCTCAAAATAGGGAGTCCTGCTTGTTTCACTGCGCTGTACAACGAAGCCTGAATCAGGTCCCTTCCTTCCTCCACCACAGCCTATCGTTCAATAGATAACCAAAAACGTGCCCCACTATCAGTATTAAGGGTAACAACTGGACGCCGGAACGGTCTAATGCCCGGATTGTTCTTACTTCTGCTACTGAATTCGGTACTACGCTTTCTATTATAATACAACAATACGCATACCAAATAAAGCACAGGATCTCCCGTCTCGCAGTTTTTGGCCAATCTCCCAGTACGCATAACGGTGGTTCGGAGGCTGCAAAATTCCACCCTTCCTTGTCTCGTGCAGTTAGGGGCATACCCCCTGCAGCAATGGGAGAGGTTTTGCTTTTCCTGCCTGTCTGATCGACCCATTTTATAACTAAAGGGGTAGGTTTTAACGGCACCCCCTCTCCACGTCTCCAACAAACCCTCCAAACCTCTACACGTATTAGGTGGGGTAGCTTTTCTTACTCGCTGAATGATTTTCTCTCTCCGTACAGTTGGGAAATCTATCGTTGATTAATGTTCATAAGGATGAAAATCGTGTGCTATGGATTTTGTGGAGGGAAAACTGAAATTGTTAGCAAATTCAATGATGCAAAATGGAATGATTGTAGAAGATATGATACAGAGCCGGATACACAGGAAACACCAGCACAGAAATTCAGACTACGAAAGGATCAGAACGCTTTCCTCTTTGTGTCAAGTTAGAGAGAGAGAGTT
Organism: Cryptotermes secundus; assembly: GCF_002891405.2. NCBI lineage: Eukaryota > Metazoa > Arthropoda > Insecta > Blattodea > Kalotermitidae > Cryptotermes > Cryptotermes secundus. The sequence continues at coordinate 1,191,413 of NW_019724588.1, read as the reverse complement.
CAGATCTATTTGGTTTCTTATTTTAAATTCGGTTATTTAAATCTTATTTGACATAAATTCCACTTCTGATTGTAGAGATTTCCGTTAGTCGCATTTTAGATTTGACGCAACAGCCAGCTTCTACTAAAAAAAAATGAGCCAAAATTGCTTGACACACTACAGCCTAGTATTTCGTGATGGTTTAACCATTAACACTATCTTACTTAGCTGTTAACAAAGCGTGTAAATGACACACCAGTGGGTCTCATCTAACTGCATTTCACGGACCGGTAAAAACCAATGAATTCTCTGAATACTGGTACCCTATCCGCCTCACATTCTACGGTACAATAAGTTGTATGTTTACATGATCCTCAAGAACACTGAACTTAAAGACATTAAATACAAATATATTTTTTATGTATTTATATAAATATATGGAATTAAAACTAGGGCGTCTTTCTAGAAATACCGTGTACGAACATAATTGTTATGACAGCCCGGCTCCGATTTAATGATCTCACATAACAGCCCTAAAAATTGTCCGCATCGGAGCAGCAAGTTCAGACCATCCATTAAGCTTACATGTACCGGTTTACGTATGTTCACATTACCATACAAGGAGGCGGTGACAATGTCTGTCGTCAGAAATTAGAAACAGGCACTGAAGCATAGACTATGGCGAGCTTACTCTGTGTCAGTGGTGAAGCCTAGTTGTCTACGAAGTAAAATACGTCGTGATACAAGTCCAAGGGTCTGGCAGAAATATATTAAAATTATATACGCTATAAAAATTAATGTTTACGTAATATTCTACGTTTTCTCTTATGATTCAGCTTATTGAGGCAAAAAAAAAACGAATAGTCTCTTTTGAAATTTGTAAAACTGTCCAAGAATTTATAGCTCGGTTTCTACTGCTCGAACTGTAATAGTTCTATAAAAATCGGCGTTATAGGCACTATTATGTTCTATTCTGAACTTAACAATAGCAAGTTTTCTAAAATTTATTTCCAAAAACCTACTTAAATATCTTAAATGTCTTCATGTTTCTACATGGGAGCAGTGTGTTGAAGACAACTATTACTTTGAGTGAGGAAGTAAATAAAATGCCATAACTAAAAATCACATAACTTTGATCAAATCACAGAGGACAAAATGATATAGTCATGTAACAATCCTGGGAGGGCAGGCAAATGTGCATAAAATTTTAGTCGGAAGACCTCAAGGAAATATCTAGTAAAAATGATATTAAGATGATTTAAAGGAATATGCTTCTAGGCTGGTCTCGCCTGACTCCGAACAGGGCCTATCGATTGCCTGTTGTTAACAGAGCAGTTCAAGGAAACTTCGAATTTCACAAAAATCTAAATATTTCTTGACTAGCTTAGGGACTCTCAGATCCTGTAAGACTTATCCAAGGAGTCAATACTTTGAACTTTCAAGGCAACGTTTACTATAAACATAACTAGTTCTCCCCTTACGGGACACTTTTTCAGAAACAGCTGCAGGTTTTCACAGTCAATTTAAATATTCTAGTGCACAAGTTATTTATTTCAGCAAGCCCTGTGCGTCGTGATGACGCATATATAAAATTGGCAGCATGGACTCAGAACCTTACAAAATATCCGAACACACAGATATTTCTGAATCAACGTGAAGGATTGCCCGCATAAAATCTCGGCCAGACATCACCACTTTCCTTACACAACAAGTTAAAGCTATACATACAAAATACAAAGGGCAGTGGACACTAGAGAGTCATAAAATTGGAAGAAAGGCGAGGCAGGGTCCGAATAAGGTGAATTGGAGATTGCGAACCTCCTCAAGTGTCATTATTATCTGTCAGCGATAAAAGAGGATGGATCGTCATTCTGAAAGAAAAGCACTGTATACTGCTTATTTATTTGTTGTTTACTTAACGGCGTTTTCAGTAGTTCAGAATGTAAAGCTTCAAGCGACAGGATGAACAGAAATGCTGCAGAATGTTGTGGTCGTGATTTGACGTGAGCTACTTCTGCGGCACTGCTTGTAGAGACTCGGGTACGCTACCAGAACCCTCAGTAAAAATATATATGAGTCTATTCTGAGAACATTAATCACCTATTAATAAAAAATATGAACTACTTCATATCTTGAAGCAAAATGGGCACCTGATTCATCAACAGACGGTCAGATATTTTCAAGTTTGAAGAACATCTATTCTTGTTTTTCTTTCTCCCGTGAAAACCATGGAACATGATTTTGACACTAGAAGAAGTAATGAATAATGTTGCAGAGAAGTGAATGATCAATCTGTCCGTCCGTCGGTCCCTCCGTCCGTCCGTCCGTCCCTCCATCCATCCATCCATCCGTCTGTCTGTCTGTCTGTCTGTCTATCCATCCATCCATCCATCTACTGAAATAAGTTAGAAATGCAATATATGAAATTGTCCTCCTTTGCGATGACGAGTTGGAGAACAACTTTATATGGACTGCTCAGAAAAACTGAATTGACACTTGCTAAGTAATTCCTTTTCAGAAACTACGTAATCTCGCCAAATATTGGAAAAAGTTGCCTTAGAATTGGTACACGGTCGACTTCTGAATTAATAATTTAAGAGATATGAGTGTGGTATTCAATATGACAAGAGCCCTGCACATCTGCACGAAGATGAAACATTCAAAATTTGAGAAGAAAATTTAGTACGTGTTGTACTGAAGTGAAGTTCATAACTACCAACCACGAACAAACACATATTCCTGAAGCACAACAGACAATTAAACAAGTTGGTGGGATGCGTTCGCCTCTTAGCACAAATTACATACGCTGTGGCAATCTAATAAATAATATTTCTAAGATAATAAGTTATTAATATTGTCATGTTTTTGGTATGTAACGCGACAAATAACTTCACTCCGATCTAGATCTAGCGAATTTATTGAACATCGTTCTTACATTTACACAATTCACAGTTTCACAACTACTGCCATCAGCAGTATCACAATAGCGTCTCCTGCTGGAGTCACTGCCATGCTCTCGATACAATCCGACTCGGCGACTGCTAGACTTCCACTCATACTCCGAATAGTAACTGGCTTCGGCGGCTGCTACTTTTCAGATCTCTCCTTACGCATTCGAGTCTCCTTTATAAACCCTCAGTCGGAAAACGGAAACCCTTCCTCGCTTCATTGTTGCGTAAACTCCGTGTTTACAGAATTTGATAGAAACGCTGCCGAGAGTTGTTTATTGCTGCGTAGCAATCAGCGTACTTCGGCTCTACTCGGCACGGCACGGAGAAACACCGCTCTCCTTACTGTTGCGTAAACTCGTTTCCACTGTTGCGCAACCCGGCAACCGACCGTTTATCCAGAGTCTGTCTTCGTGGTAACTCGTTCTACCTCCCGTTGCCCAGCAACGGTTAGACATGTCACAATATTTTAGAAAATGCGATAAATTTACTGTCGTACAATGATGAATATGAAGTTCTGATGCAAAGCTCCATGCAATTTAATATTTCTCTTAATATTTCTGGTGTATTATTTCAATCCTGTGTTAGGTAATGTCAATTTTCCGATGTATATTTTATATCCATGATATTCTTTCTTCGAGGTAATTATTAAACTGTCTAGGTTTTTATTAATTTCTTGTTTGTAATTTTAATAGCAACAGTTGGGATCGAACACGGATCTTTTTGAATACTGCGCTGCTCAAGTAACCATTACACAAATACAAGTGACGATTGATTGAAGACGGAAAACGAACCAATTCCTGGAACGTTGTGAGCAGACCTACATCAAAAATATCTCGAACAATGTACAACAACCAACATCAAATTAGTAAGTAATATACCAGATATTCTATAATTCTGTTTTTAGGTGGTCAATTTTATCCTTGTACCTACCAGTACGCTATTTGTTTCACTTGTATATTTTTGACTGTATCTGACGTTAAATTCAAGAGCTTAAACCATCCATTTGTAAATTTCAGTATTTCGTAAAAAATTCTTCTGTATGAAACTGTTAATGCCGTAAGGTGTAGTGGATGGCCAAGAAAAATAGTGAAACATAAACAAAGTAATCAAGCAATTTTGCTTCCATAGCACGGTAAAAATTGTTAGTCACTAGAAGAGACATGCATTATTCGAACCACAATCTTCCACTTAGGTATACACGCACGCGCGCATAGACACACAGACACAAAACACGCACGTGAAGACTTTCTAAAATTGTCATCAGTAGTGCTTTTACTCTGCATGGGCGATAACTAGGACAGATTTGGAAAGAATTCGTGTTTCCACTGAAAGTTGTGCATACTCTCCTTTTCCCAGAGAGGGCAACTGACTTCCAAGTGTAAATTCAATATCTTAGCAGTCGCAGTTTACATGGAATAACCTGAACAGCTGAAGCTATGCCTGTAACGGGCCATGGAGGCCCAAAGGGTTGTGAGACGTTGAGGATCCTACATTATCTAGACAGTTAAATTCTCAAGAATCTTCATTCCCTTTCTTCATGGTTTAGGAGTTAATTTATAGTAATCCACAACTCCATCAGGCGACTGGATGTGACAACGTGCAACTCCAACGTATCGTTGCAATTCGGCACGACAGTTCATTCCATACTGCTCACTTTACGTAATTACTACACACCTTATGCAACATGAATGCACATTTTATTGATTTTGACAAAGCTATTTTCATACCAACACAGTCAGGAATAAGAGCGCTGTAAAAGTGGACGAAGACGTAAGTAGACTGGTAATACTGTATAAAACACTGTATCCACATGTGGGAAGAAAGAAAATTTAAAATTAGATTCAGAAGAACAGAAAATAATTATACAAGAGCATTATTTCAGTTAGGAATGTACACAAGAAAAAAAAGTTTAATGTATTTTAGCCAAAAATAGTTTGGGTGCTGTTGCAATGAATTCAGCATAATACAGTGCTATTTCATATTTTCACTGAGCACATAGGAAAGTAAATATATGTATCTGTATGCATTATACTATAGTGTATGTAGTATGCATTAGAGTGATTGAGGTTAGCCCTTTCTAACAGATACAATAGAGTAGGTGTTTCTCACTTCCCACCTGAGGACGGATTCAGATCCAGTTTTTGAAACGTTGTGTTCTTTAATGTTCTTTGGAATATCGGAAAATGGACAAGGTCCAAAAGCCCAGTAAAACTGAAGACTAACAGTTACTGGCAAATAAATCTTGTCGCCGAGTTTCCAATAGTGTTCAATAACTGCTTGGATTTGATTTCGAGTTTGTATCAAGTTAGGGTCATTTGCAGCAGAAATAAATTCTATAAAATTGTCCTTCATTTCAGAAAAGGGGATAAGAAAACCATGGTCCGTGGATTGAAACTGGTCTTCTGATTGAAACTGAGAGGCTGTGAAAGAAATTCACGGCTAAAGTAGGCCCTGCAGAGATTTAAAGTCACTTAGCTAGATGGATTTCAGATTTATATTTTCTCTGCTATTTTCCAGTTTATTTGATGGGATTCCTGTATCACTTCCTAGGTTGAATATACTTTGATAAAGGGCGGAATCATATCAGGTCAGGGATACGCTTGAAGTCCTCTTCCATTTCTGAAGCTGCGTCGCCGAGGTATGAAAGAAAATGTTCTTTAAATTTACTTCTCAGATACCCTTGTCAGATATCGGTGATACAGAGAACAGACCACCAACGATTATCTTTCTTGACAAAGAATTTCACATTTTCACGTACGTGAAGACCTAAACTGTAATATTCTACAGTGGTCTGTAGTTTGACATAAATATTTCTATTCTCAACATGGAGGCAGTTTGTACCGACGAAACTACACTATATGTTTAGCCTCAGGCTACATATAAACTATTCGTATTTGTATTATTATATATTATATAAACTATATGATTTTCCATATTGTTTGTTTATATGTAATAAGAGGTGTTCTCTTATTTTTTAAAGTGTTCGTGGTATCTGAACACATAATTAGTAAGTTCTGATGAAGAGGCATAATTATTTAATAAAAGATAAAGCGAAATATTCATGTCCTAGCTGTAACTAGTGGATATGATACAAACTTCAAAAGAACCGTACGATTTGTTATAAAATGAATTAAACAAAGTTCATGCAGTAAGCAGCAAGAAAATGTCACTGCCGACAATTGTTAACCATACAGACAATGATGATGACAGAAACAAATGTCCTACCGATGGACTCTCTGAAATGAACTAGATCTTCAGATACTAACACAGGAGTAAAGGAGAAAAGCATTTGGAGAAAACTAAGTCCGAACAACAGCTTAATTAAGTACAGTTATTACAGCCAGCGAGGTAAAATGTAACTTTCCAATTACTCTAAAAATAGCGAAATCCCTTTATAGATTGCCATTAAATTAGATGGTCCATTTTCTCTGTAAGACATTAATGAAACTGTCCAGATGTGTGCGCCCCAGCAAGAGGCAATATAATGGAAACCGGGATAAACGAAAAGGGGGAGGGCTCCTAAAAGAAAAGAAAACTGTTATTGTTACGACACGTTTTGAGTAAGATCGCCATGGTAACCGTCCATGAGAATGATCAGCCATCTTATGCTGTTCCTCTTGACGCAACGAATTCATTCCGAACAGAACAAGAAACAAAGAATATCTTTTAAAGTTCATTTCGAAACTAATAAAGTCGCTTACAGGAGTTGTTAGGTTTCTTGGGCTTAACGTTCCTTTGTTTAGAAATGTGGAAAGGGGAATAAACTTTTGGTTAGGTGCAGTGAGGTTGCCAGGATACAGTGACGTATTTTTTTATCTCTGAACTTCAAACAGTCGCCTGTTTCAATTCCTCTCATTTCATATAGGACAAAATGTCCTCCATGTCGATGGTAGAAGCAAATCGGTTTTGTGGAAGTGTGTGTGGATTAGTTTAAATTGGTTCAGGCAGAATCCAACGAAGAATATAGTGAGCACGGCAAGAAATATCCTGTTCCATAGAAGCAGAGCATTACTTGATCAAATTTGAAAGTGGCAGCTTTCAAGAAGAAACAAATTCGTTGAAAATAGATTGCACACAATTTGTCCTGTACTCAATGAGCCCGCTAGGGGACCTACTGTTATTTCTCTAAGGCATATACAGTTTTATTTAGATATATAGTTTCAATAAATTATAGAAACTTAATTGAAATCGTTATATACTTTATCGATAAAATTCCAGCTTTGTGTTTGGAGGGGGTCTGTGAGGATATCCTACCTCTGTGGCTAGAATGTTCACATTCAATGAACACCGGTCTATGACGGATCAACTATTAAGTACTGAATACGAAGGAATCCGTCCAACCTTCCAGGCCCTAGCGAGGCGCACGTAAACAGACGTAAAGACAGAGAGAGACAGCAAAAAAAAATTTTTTTTCTTATTCAGGGTGCTGACGACGCGTAGAGAATTCAAAATTTGGATATTTTTTTTTTTCATATTCACAATAAAGTTTAATGCTACGTATATGAAAAGTAAAAATAATGGAAAAGTGACATTTGTTTTTCCGTGAATATAAACAAAGGTCTTAAGATCTGTTCCGTTAAAGCTCAATATGTTCTTAACATTTTCATATTTTCCCAGGTCTTCCAGCATCCCGTCGTCACAGGGAAAGCTGGTTTGGGTAAGCGGCTTCTGTCCATTCTTTCCACATGTTCTGACCAGTTCATTTGTATAATTTCATGCCTTGTATTGGGTTGTTCACTTTTAACCTATTATGAATGTCAGGATTTCTCTGGCGTTTCAGACTTGTAATGCCTGATAATGGCCTCAGGAACCTAATTTGTGCACCTTCCAAAGCTGAACATTTAAAAACAATATTGAAGTATTCTGCATTCTTGAACTACGCTGCATAAATATTCTCGTAAAATGTTCGTCTTATCACAAGTGCATATCAACAGAAACTTAATATATTTTCCGTGTTTATTTACTTTTCGAGAAATTCACAAAGAAGAGTAGATATTCTGGAAGCCGTTACTTACATTATTTCCAGAATCATTTCACCTTCCCGTCTTTTATATAAAAATGCGAAGTTTCTAAGATGAAATCTATTAAGTTTACCTACTATTTTATATTTCGACGTTAGAGGACTCTATGTTAATGAGTCTAGCTGGATATGAGGCGAAGGCAAGACTAAGAGAGAAGAGAACTATGCAATGAAAAGCATCATAATTTGTCTTTTTCGATTATTATTTTGCCGGTCACGGTAGCCGAGCGGTCTAAGCATGTACTGTCTTCGCTCCCTCGGAAGTCAGGATAATGGGTTCGAATCTCACACAAGGCAGGAATTTTTGGTATGTGTATATTTTTATTCTGGGTTTGTGTTCTCCTGTCTTTAGGTAGAAGCCTTGCGACGAGCTGATCACCCGTCCAGGGAGTCCTACCATCTGTAGAAATTATCATGAATCTGAGAAAGCAGCCCTATGCTCCAAAGTGGGGGGGGGCGAGAGGAGAAGGAATACTATTGTGATGATCTAATACAGTATGATAAGATGACAGGAGTGCTTCGGAGGAAAGCGCTGCCTCCATTTTAGGGCTGAGGTTGAACAGAGCAAATAAAGAAGCAAGTATCAAGCAGTACTCGACTTGCACGACTGACCCTTCGATCCTCAAGATGAAGTTAGTGCTTTCCTCTGGAACTTCTGTAAACTTCAAGCAGACTACACAGTACCACGTAACAGAAGTTAGCGGAAGCTACGATCACTTCTTCCTAACCCGGCTATTAAGAACCATCGCCTGTCTTTCGATCAAAATAATACTTGTAGCTGACAAGAGTACACCTATAATTAGAAACAAGCATTAATCCCTCATTAGAGAAACCTGTTATTACTTTTCCTGCTACGTCAGAATATTGTGCTTCTAAGATTGGGCGTCTTGCCCGAAGTTTTCTATTTTACATTGGACTAGGTATTTTGCGACACCACAGTTAAATACAGTTTAAAAGAACAAATCTCACAGGAAAGACCAGGAAACTACACACAATTTTAATGAAATATTCAAATCCAAAATTACGATTATAAGAGCGTCACATGAGTCACGCAAGTCACAACTTATGTTATTTCAACGAAACAGGTTTCTTGCGAAGCTAACAGTAGCACAGCCAGTCGTGGAATCGGAATGTTAATTACGGCTTCAAAGTGGGTCCTACTGTTAGCCAACTTAATCCAGTCCACATTGTCACATTCTACGCCTTTGATATCCATTTAACCACTATTCTATCACATATAAATATACACTAAGTCTTGTCCTAACACTTCGATTTTGGAGTAGTGATGTTTATTGAAGGAATGCGCTACTGAACACTTAGGGGCCTAAACGAAGATATGGGGTTATGATCCTAGTAATCATACGATAAAAATGTATGTGCCACTTATGTTCCGAAGTCTATGTCTGCTAGTATATATATATTTGGCGTGATCAATCTATGTATTTTTCTACCTCCCGTCATTTCGGTGTAATATGGCTGATTTTATCGATTTACAATGCATTGCACATAGACTTACATAAAAATGAAACACAAAATGCTTTAATAAAAATTATCTTTTTTAATTTCGTCCAAAACGCTCCATTTACCCGGATTTCATATCACAGTATGGAAGTAAAGGAAATATTGGAACTTAATTTTATGTGTAACAATGTACATTTTAAAAACAAGCTGCTGCTCGTTAAGGAGCCCATACACGTACGAGTCTGGCTCTCGAGTCGAACTCGGTTCGGGTTCCAATGAGTCAAACTCGTCCGTGTGTGGGTCGCAAAGTTGGGAGTCAGCTCATGCGTTTGTGGTGAAATTAATCCGAGTCCAGCTTCCGAGTCAAGCTCGCCGAGTCAGACTCGTACGTGTATGGGCCCTTTTAGACTCGTTCGTACGATCCTCATCTGTGGGAATAGGGTGTGCCATATAAATGGGAACTTGGATAAAGAATGACAGGATTTAAGGGTTGCTTAGGGTTCCGTCCGAGGTCACGAGGCAAACTGCAGATTAAGGCACAAACCTACACTTGTATAAGAGCAATGAGAATCATTACAGTTGAAAACATACAAGCTCTCAGCATATGTAGGGTCGTGGTTTATTACTGCTGAAATTTAATGCTCCTATCAGAAGAGGTTCACTGTGCCACAAAATAAATACATAATTTAAAGTAGTCTTCTTAGTTAGGCTCTCGACGTTTTCTAAAGCTTTCTGCAATTTGGTGTTCCAGAACTTCGTGAAAACGCATCTCCCATTAGTCAAGTAAAGTACTAGCTGAAGGAACATTTCGAGTAATTTGTTTCAGAGAAATAGTTACAACCTGTCTTAACTGCTTCTTCATACTGCTGCGAGTAACATCAACTGAGGCCACACTCTGCTGTTCAGCGCACATGCTTGTTAGACATGACAATCTGGGGGAACAAAAAGTTCTGCATGTGATGTAACTCGCTACAGTGGGCTTCCACTGCACTTCCAGATTCATCATAACTGACTAAATCCATGGAGAAGGGTCTCTCCTGAGAAGTCACTAGTCGCTCAGCTACTTGAGAAATTCACCGCTCTTACGCAACCCGAATATTAATTACAGTGTTCACAAGACTAACAAACCGGGTCCTCTACTGAGCCAGATGAAACCAGCTTATTTGATAATATCAATTTCTTTCGGTTCCATCTTGATAACATCCTCCAATATGTACCTATGTTTCTCAAATCATCTCCTATTCAGGTTTTTTCTTTGTCGCTACAGCCCCAATTTGGGCCTTGGCCTGCCTCCATGAAACTCTCCATTTCACTTCGGTTTAATAGATCTTAGACATTTGGTAGGACTCCTCGGGCGGCTGACCAGCTCGTCGCAAGGCCTCAACATATACACAAACAAAGAAAAACGCACACATACACACACACAAACACTAAACATCCATACCCTGAGTGTGATTCAAACCCACGGTCACAGCTTCCGAGCGAGCGAAGACAGTGTATACCTCAGACCGCTCGGCTACCGTGGCCGGCCCTATTCAGATTACCCTACCAAAATTTTGCAGGTATTTTGCAACTCCCCCTTATCTCCCACATGCCTCCTCTATCTCATCCTTCTGGAATCAAACAAAACAAACTCCGTGGTCTGTAGTCCGCAAGCGAACTATACCGACCGAGCGACCGCCGCTTGTCGGCGAAGTTAGTGCCTATTTTAGCTGATAGAGGGTGTTACGTGGTCAGCTCAACGGATCCCCAAGACCGTTAATCTCGGTTTTCTAGACCGTCCTTCTGGATTCATTTATCCTACTATTTTCTTTTTTTGTGGCCGATCTTAAAACTCTGTCAATAAGTGGAATTTGAGGACCATTTATGAATGATGAATTGTAAAATAGTGGTAAGGGAGCTTTAGTGGCCTAATCGAGATATTATCCTACATTTGTCTGAAGGAACTTGAAAAAAAAAAAGAAAGAAAATCTCAGAAGAGGCAATGACCAGGAAGAGATTCGAACAGGACACCTCCCGGGCGTTACCGCTGCACCAACCTAATCGATTCCCCAATAATAATAATACAAATCTTGGAGCTTCTGATTCTTTATATTTTCTTCAGACTCCCCTTACGTTCTCCTGCTTCGGTCAAAATATTCTGCTCAGCACCTGCTCTCGAACACACATTTCTTTAAGGTGAGAACAGAGCTTCATTCCCATGCAAAACAACAGGGGAAGTCATAATTGATTTCTACGTCTTTTGACAAGAGACAGGAAAATGAAAGACTCTAAACTGCGTAGCTGCAATTCCCTGAATTTGACAAGCTTACGGCCATCTATGAGCCGAATGTTTACATAATGTGGGACCCTCAACGTCTCACAACCCTATGGGCCTTCACGGCCTGGTACAGGGTACTATTTCAGATAACAGAAATTTTAATTTATCAACCACTTTTACGCTTTTAATTGTAGAAAAATAGGTAAATCTATCCATGTAATAGGCCTTGGAGGCCCATAAGGTTGTAAGACTTCGAGGTTCCCACATTTTCTAGACAATCGGCTCGCAGATGACGGTGATGTTGTTAGTCTTATGCGCCGGCCGCGCTTTAACTGCAGGAAGATTCTTGGTACTCATTATTATTAGAGACTGAGTCGACCCCAGGGCCATAGTACGGCTGGAAGGATTAGGTCAACTGAAAAAAATCCAATGACCTTAGCAGGAATCTAACCCGCGACCTTCCGCCTTGTAACATAATGCCTCATAGTGCATATCTAAAAAGAGAATTATGAAACAAAAATTATTTGAATTTCAATCAAGTGTGTGGAAGGTTTATGGAATATAAGGAAGAGTCTATTTATGACCTTACGTATACGAGGCTTTCTTATGGATCAATAAGACTAAAAATCGGGTAGGTCAGACAAATTTTGGTAAAAGGTTCCCATATCAGATTTGAAGAAAACTGATCTAATGTTTTGGACGCTGACGCTACGTCACTGATACATGGCCTCAACATAAAGCTTTCTTTTTTTACTTTATAAAAACCCTTAATAATTTATAAATGGCAACATTAAGAGCGCAACAGCCGGTCACGGTAGCCGAGCGGTCTTAGGCATGCACTCTCTTCGCTCGCTCGGAAGCCGGGATCGTGGGTTCGAATCCCACTCAGAGCATGGATGTTTGTGTGCGTTTTTCTGTGTTTGTGTACAGGTAGAGGCCTTGCGACGAGCTGATCACTCGCCCAAGGAGTCCTACCATATGTGTAAGATCGAGAAAAACCGAAGTGAACGGAGAAGTTCATGGAGGTAGGCCTAGTCCCACTGGGGCTGTAGTGCCAAGGGAGGGGGGGGGGAAGAGCGCAACCATTTCTTCCGGCTCTAAATTCTTTGCTGTCTTCAATTTATGACTGAGAATATTCGTGTTTGGAGCTTCAAAGTCGGTCATATTAACCTCTGAATTATCTCTTAAAATGGGAATGAAGCTATATTTAGCTGCACAGTTCCTCTATAAATGATTGAGTTCTTTATAAATGATTAATTTGTTCATGTCTCACGCAATTTCCTTCGCTTATGAATTCTTAACTCTGAACACAAGAGGAGTATAGGAACGCTGCTCTTTACGTGACCCTAATTATTTAACGCATCTTATTATTCCCTGTGTAACGTTAAGTAAATTATTTAGGATTCTTAATTAACGAAGAAATATGAGTTCAAAGCATTATCTCATATAACAGGCAAATTTAACATGTTTAGCCATTTAATTAACAACGGAAATTGCATAAAGCTTCAAAGTAGTCACTAATTATTACTGTAGATATTTAAAATTTACAATAATAAAATCTAGGTTACAATAAACACTTCACATGAACATTATTACTGAAACGTGAAGTACTGACTAAGGTAGGCATCAAGAAACACTTTTACTTGACAAATAGACAAGGAATAATCTATTGTTGGACAACGATTCCCTACGGTCGTTCGTGCCCATGAAGATTTAACAAAGGTTTCCAAGTAACCAACGATTTTCATGGATACGCGCTAGGTTATATAAGGTGTCGTGCAGAGAAGAACGAGTCAGTATCCCCTGTGGAGGCGGGGCCCAATACTTCCGCCGTAGCCCTGCGAGTCGTAAGAGGAGACGAAACGGGAAGTCTCGTATCTGGGACAGTAAAACATGGTCCTGAGTACTAGGGGACTCGGACTCAAGAATGACTGCCCTGGCGAGGGCCAGCTACAATTGTAAACGGCAGACCCGTCCTCTCGTCAGAGAGAGCACCCCACATCAATAAACCCGCAACTGTCTAACGGTAACAAAATCTTGTCAGATGGGTGCTCTATTCCAAGATAGACTGGCCGACTAATTTTCGGTCGTAACACAAGTATGGAGTGTTAACCAGTGGACAACAGAAGCTGAAGAAGTGACCGATTCGTAAATCGGAACCAAGTTAGTCACACAGTGGAAGAGAAGACACTCGTAGTCCAATAAGGAATGGAGCGAGTCTTAGGCAGCCATTGATTGTGAGCTGTTATAATTGATTGTAATTGTAATAGGAGTACAATAAATGTAATCATCCAATTTAGAACCCGTTATTATTAGTCACGCAAACCCCTCATTCGTGACAATACGAACAATGCAGTTATCGATTTGTGATTTAATATTACTTAAACATCATGTTGTTCACGGTTTACGCTGCCGTTTTCTAATTGAAAATAAACACAAATAAATGCATTCTGTAAGTCATTATCTCTATCAATTCCGTTTTATTCACGAATCAATAAGCAGTACTCATTTTAAACGCGTTTTTTTAATACGATATTACTTGGACCAATATGCACTAAGCCCTTAACTAGCTACTGCAACAATACTCTCCCTCTTCGTGTTACTCAGTAATGACAATGCATTATCGTTTACAACGAGGTCGTTGTTGTTTTATCAGACATTTAAACGTTATTTTTAAAATCACCGTCGTATAAACCGAATTAAATAGAAGCAATAAAAATAAAACACTCTATATAACAGTCGAATATAGTGGGACCCATAGAAACATAATAGCTTCAATACAAAAACGAGGAGAAAGAAAGCTCTTCGCGTAATTAAATTATTCGAATTTTAACGGATATTACTGTGCATTAACATCGTGTCTATTTCAGCCTTATGGAAGTCGCTTCGCCCAATCCGCTGCAACAGATCCCAATTACAACAGTTAGGGACGGACACTGTTAGAACAGGTTCATCATTAAAATACGTTCTGCTAAAGTGGAGCCTGTCGGCAGGCAATCGAACATTGATGAACTGTAAATCCAACATACTGCTGTTTTCAGACCGATTATATATAATTTGTAGTTTAAATAGTGCAGGTAGTTGCATGTAGCTAACAATGTGGGCTTGGAATGAAGTTCTGTTCCAATAAAATATTTCCCATCACTTCCAAATTTCCATTAAGCCTTGTTAAAATGGAGCGATATATTTATTATTTATTATATATATTTAAATAATCAATATTGCTGAGGCAATCTGCGCTTACTAATGATTTATAGAAAATGTAATCTCAATATAATGCAAATTTTGAATTAAGTTACAAATAATCACTAGCAAAAATTACTATTGCATCTCTTTTTTAATTTTTTTTTTTTTTTACATTCAGTCATGCCTGACGTCTGTACATCTTGACATATCTCGGATTTTCTAAGTCAAAATTGGGTTCCAGAGTCGGTCATTTCTTCTTTTTTTTCTGAAATAAACACTGCTCATAGAAAAAAAGTCTGTATTTAGCTTCAAATGTTTTTTAATTTGATAATATAAGCCAGAAATGACGGACTGGCGAGTCAGTGTCACAGCCAGTAGTGAAGGTAAAAAGAATCTAGATCCCTAGGACCAAAATACCAAAATTTCTAGTGGACCTACTTTTCTTATTCTCTACCTCAGAAGAACAAACAAATTCTGTAAGGTTGAGCAAGAAATAGCGTATTATTATGAAATTCCTTGCTTGATATGGGTTAAATAATCAAATCTAATCTAGTCTAGTGTATATAAAAATGTCTTTTTTAGTCCTACTGCAGACCTAACAGAGGAAATTCCAAAATTGATAGGAAATTTACCCCGAGCTCTTACCAGCTTGTGGAGTGACCACTGCTATTAGGTAAAACGAAAGCATGGCGGTTGCGTGCTCGGATGTTATTCGAATCCTCATTGTCCCTAATTCTTTTTGGTGCATGTGTAAATTTTAACATTTTTAACTTGAGAGATATTCCTTCTTTAATGTTATGCCTATTACATACATTAATACTCAGAAGGAAGGCAATCACTTCCTGAGCAAGAAATGAGCACTTCTTATATTTTACTCATCGTCCCTAACGATTGACAACAGATTAACGACTGTTTGACGGCTGTCCAAATTCAAACCACTGAGGGGCAGGAATTAATCTTAGCATTCCCGTGCGCGTTATTACAAAAGTATAATTTTATCAATGTACGGATAAAAGTATCTACAAAAGTCTACAAACCACAACCGCAGGAAGAACTTGACCCATAAATATTAAAAATATTTATTCAAGCACGAAGGTGCTTAAAAATCAACCGTTAATAATTTTCTAGATTAAACTCATATTGAATGAGATTCTGGAAGCCATATTGATGCAATATCTTTCTAAGTCATTTAATGGATGTGGTGTGGAATCAACTGAAAAATTAGACGGAATATTTCATAAAGTTCTTTCGACAAAATTAACCACCTTCTTTTTAAAAGGCGGAAATCGTTAACACATTTTTGAGGGAATGGGATTGTACTCTCGCGGGGAAGGACAGAACCAACTTGAGCATGGCATGCGGTTTGTGTGCGGTCAGGTGGACAGCCCTAGACAACGTTATTAGTGCAGGCCATGTTAGCGGTTTGTGGACAAAACTAATAAAATATTTTTAAATAAGCCCTGTTGAATGAGTCATTAAATATATCTGATTCTGCATTCGAATATGGAAATATAAATAAAAGTAAAGTTGTCCCTGTGCTTAATGAATTAGGCACTACGTCATGAAGACGTATGGGAAGTGGATGTATAGATCCAAGTTTTCTTGACCTCGGCAATAGTTGGAGGAGAGTGGCCAGCTTCACGCCCCGGCCGCTCTACCCCCGGGGAAATAGCCCGCGGCACCAATTAGTTAAGAGGTTGGGTGAAACCCAGAGCCACCAGAGTCAGTCTGGGCGATTTCGAGAAGATTCTTGACCCTACCAGGACTAGAACTCTGACCCCTCAGTCGTCCAGACCGTAGCCAATGTTTTACCGACTACGCTACCCCGACTTCTTTCTGGAACACACCGTGAACATAACGGAATTAAGAGGATAGCTTTCTTTTCTCTAATAATATGCGATTTCTTGATGTTAATCATATTAATTCCTCAAAATATTGTGAACGGGGAAGCAATGTGATGTGACTTGAATTTTATAATTTAATACGACTGTTACATTTACATCAGACTGGACCCAACTACGACTAGCTTTCATCTCCATTCTTGTTCATTTTACCTTTTCATTATCAGGTACTTCTCTGCACATTTCGGGCTGCTCGCATGAGAGAGGCTGTCAGTCAAGCATTGCACACCCTCTACTGAGGGCACTCTCCCCAACAGTAAAGTAAGAGGAGGGCCACATGACACAACACATAAGCCACGTCAGATTCGGAAATTCTCTGTCCACCTCCCTACCACTACACAAGAGTTTCAATGTATACGGGGGCACGCGGTGGCAACTTGGTTGAGAAACTAAGCTACTTAATCCTTCCAGCCGCACTATGGCGCTGGGGTCGACTCAGTCTCTAACAAGAATGAGTACCAGGAATCTTCCTGAGTGTAAATGGCGGCCGGAGCGTAAGGCTGACAATCTTACCGCCATCTGTTGGCCGACTGTGTAGAGAAAATGTGGGAACCTCGATGTCTCACAATCTTATGGGCCTCCACGGCCTGTTACAGGGATAGTTTTTTTTCAGTGTATACATTTTTGTGGGGGAAAAAAATGCCAGAAAATTTCGATTTCTTTCGGTCTCAAGTTCGCTTCCCTCTTTCCTTACCCTTCAACCTTGAATATGGAGGCGCCATATTATTCTAAAATATTGTTTGAATTTAAACCAACTACACTGCATTGTACCATGTAAGATACACGTATATATCTTTTCAGGCAAAAACCAATTGAAATTATTGTGAGCGAAAATGAAAAGTCGCAAATTGAATTTGAAGATAAGTGCAGTGTCCTTTTTTCAGAGAAATATTATGTAGCAAAATCGTTAGCGAAAAATTTAAAATGGCGAATCACCCCCGCAATTCTTCAAAAGAAAAGTAAACTTAGAGTTCATATAAAAACATTTCCATTTGAGAACCGTGGGATCAGTTAGGGCTAGTTTATGGCACACTGATAATCACATAGGTTTGCGTTTTAATGTATATTTAACGAAATAATGCACAAAAGCACATTTTGGAAGAAAGTATTGTAAAACAGTTTTCGATAGAAATATCAACCATTTTATTCGTGCTCTGTACAAATCGAAAAGCCTTACCTCTCCACAAATCAAAATTTTCAAAGGACTCTAATCAAATAGGATAGAGGGGTTTATACTAAAATTATTTGAGAGTTGAATGGAAATAATTTGTTAAAAGTGGATAAACTTAAAAAAAGTAATTCGAGCATATAATCAAATATGGATCTTATTACGATCTACACAGTTTATTTGGAACACTTTTCGAGGCGGTGTGTAGTTAGAGAAGCGCAAGCACTAGCATCATACGAAATATCGTTATCCAGCAAAACAACTGTGCCTAACAATTGACTTAATTTTATTTCAACCCCATAATTACGACTCATGGGTTCCATAAACAAACTTAATATACCTCTATTAGTAATTATTTCCGTATATTGTAAATGTGTGTATTGCATTATTCGGAATTTTTAGCTTCCATTACAACCGTAGGAGGTATTTTATTTCTAGTGGAGTGGGACTAAGTCCCTTGTACTGCGGCCACTTCTGGCCTATTGTACCAGCTCCAGATGATAGGTGAGAGTGATTGTGGAGCAATTGGTGGAATGATGATTGGCAGGGGAAACCCAAGTACTCGGAGAAAACCTGCCACAGCGCCACTTTGCCCACCACAAATCGCACTTGAACAGACCCGGGATCGAAGCCGAGCCGCCGCGGTGGGAAGCCAGCGACTAACCGCTTGAGTTATGGCGTAGCCCACCGTAGGAGTTTAGTATGAGATGCATAACAAGAAAGAGATAAATTAATTCTTTTACATAAGCAACAAATGAACATCAAACCAATAGATGAATGAAGATTATGAATGATTGAATTTAGAAAAAAATCTAATTAGTGTTTTAGTGCAGCGTCAGTAAATGTGCAATTACATTTTAATGAGATACTTGATAAATGAAGAATGTTTAAAAAATAATATTTTACTCTTTAATTCCACTTAAAACTACGTACTACATTCTCTTAATTTTCGCATGGTTTCTTACTATAAATTTCAACAGTGCTACAGGATATAATATCTTAGCTATGATTATAAAAATAAACATATAAATATTTTAAAGTCAAGTTGTTTTTCTTCAAAAAGAAAGTGAGTGAAAGTTACTTGAGATAGTGTTTGAAAAAGTTACTGATATTCGGTTCCACGTCTAAGAATATAAGTGCCCTTGTAGACCGAACTCGCCCCCTGCCAAAGCCACCTGTACTTGCGTGTAATAATTACTGACAGCCAGAAGGAAATGGAACTGTTGCATAGTAACAGCTGTGCATTGCATGACTATATAAAGTAAACTTTAGCACTGATTTCGTGATGCCCATTCTTGAATCCTTCATAAGAACACTCGTACGTAATTTTCTAAACCGCGATATTCCCTGCCTGAAAATTACAAATAATAAATATGCAATCAACATGTTCAAACTCTTCACGTCAGAGGCTCATTAATCAGTGACACGCAAAGCGGTGATAAAAGAGATTTTTTAAAGACCTCAATGGCATTTATTTAATCACTGTTAATCTGTACATTCCATCGTATCATCTGGATGAGACCTCAATTGTGTGCTACAGTTACTATACTAAAATTCATGTTGGCTGAGTATTGACTTAAGGGGCCCATACACGTACGAGTCTGGCTCGGGAACCGGTCTCGGATTAATTTCACCACAAACGCATGAGCTGACTCCCAACTTTGCGAACTACACATGGACGAGTTTGGCTCATTGGAACCCGAGCCCAGTCGGACTCGCGAGCCAGACTCGTACGTGTATGCGCGCCTTTATAATGGCACTATTTCGTAATAGCCATTCTTCTAAAGAACAATTAGTTGATTTTACTGGATGGGGGGTTACGTCACCCTGTCCACAAAATCCCTGCAGTAGAATGTTTCTTGCCATTTAAATCCAGTCTATATATCCTATTTATTTAATGCTTTTCTCATCCTACAGATACGTACATTTTCTGAATGATATTATTATTATTATTATTATTATTATTATTATTATTATTATTATTATTATAGTGGAGGTTGTGTTAGCACACAAATAAGTAAAAATTCACTGAATTATTGTTATTATTATTATTAACTTCTATGTGTGTATGTACGTGTATTGTCCTTTCTCGCCATATAATAGCATAACCATTGGAGATTACTTATTTTATTTTCTCGCTGTTAACCCTAACTTTGATTTTTCTTGAGATTATTATTAATTTATTGCCATTATATAGACTGTCATATTTTGTATTTTGTTTTTTTTTTTATTATTTTTGTGTATTTCAATGTACTCGTTCTAAATTTGTAATTGGTCTCTGTGCTGTTAAGTTTGTACGTAAATAAACATGAATTGAATTATAGTTCTATAGCCCTTTGTTGGGTCTTGGCCACTATTTCAGTTTCTTGATCCTATACACAGTCGCTAGGGCTCCTTGGAAAGGAGATCAGCACGTCGCATGGCCGCTACCTACACACAAGACAGCACAAACACAGAATAAATGGACACAAAACAGACATCCATTTCTTGAGTGGGAATCGAACCCACGATCCCAGCTTTCGAACGGGGGAAGACAGTTCATGCTTTAGACCGCCCTGCCACTGCGATCGGCTAAATGAGCTTATCCTTTGAACTTTTCGCACTAAAATTCAGCATAGGTTTCTCATTTCACTCATGCGTAATAATGTTGAGACCCTATTATCTTGGAGCTAATTATCGTAGCGGTATTCGGCGGAGATTACCTTTATGGAGCTGTTCACCACGTCATTTTCCTGCTGCTGCTGTATATTTCTTATCGTCAGATGTGCGATATCCGACTTCCTCTATTCACGTTATTTCCTTAAAGCGAAGGGCCAATTTTCATACTGCACATAAAATTACATAATGTTGTAACTTTATGAAGAACTTTCGGTTAAACTTCCAAAAAGATATTGTTTGCAACAAACTCAGAGACTCCCAACGGTTTTTGCCAGATAATCAGCTTCAAATATACTATATTTTCGTTCCTTAAACATGTTTACTAAACCTTAAATCATACAGCTTCACATCAGATGGGTAATTACCAAGTTTTATTGAAGAAGAAAGATTCTGTCGATCAGAGTGAAGCCAATGTTAGACACGAAAATATTTCAGCCCACTCGAATATTGGGATCGCGGCTTTCCGTCCCTCTAGTGGCATGCATCTGTGTCTTTCGGTGTTTTTCCTGTCTTGTGTAGGTGGCAGCCTTGAGACAGGCCGATCCCCCATCGAAAGAATCTTAACAACTCCCCTTAAGTTCCATAGATTTATTAATTCTGAATGGGAGTATGCCAGAGGACCTAATCAGTCAAGGGAACAGGAAGATTATGATAAAGAGGAAGAAAACTGCAAACTGCAGGATAAACCTTCCTGTATTATAACGGTAATTTCTAGAAAGGACCGAAGGAAATGAAAATAATTTTAATCGTTACAAGGAGCCATGTAAAAAGGAAGACGTGGAATTCAAAAATACAAGAAGCAAGAACTGTAATTATGTTCTTGTAAATTAAAACCCCGCATAAGGATGTACAACTCCGGCACTATGCACAGTGCAACAAGAGCCGAGTGCCTGTGTGAAGTTACTTTAATACAAAGGTGTATGAAGTTGAAACTCCCCGAACTCTTGCCGCTTGGTATGTCGGGAAGCAGGGAAGTTAATGCAGGTTCTGCAATTCCCATCTGCCAATCACGGATGAGGAACCTGATGAGAACGCGAGGAAATTACTCCAAGGTGTATAGTACATTTTTCAGAAGCTAATGATCGCTCAGGTAAGAATGTTTTATGTGTTATTGAACTCGAAGATTCATTACGGTGCCCACAAGAGCCTATGAAATGATCTTATTCCTGAGCCGGATTAATCCAACCCATACATTCATGCCCTGTTTCTTTTAGGAGTTATTTTAATAGTATCCTCCAAATCTGTGTCTTAAGTGTGCAATGTTACCTCCCGCGACTGAAATACTATACGTATGAGTGCATGAGCCATATCTCCAACGTCTGCATTAAATCAGACTGCAGGAGAAATATGACCGGATGAAAGCCCGTCAATGCTATGTCACCCGTTGCTTGCTGGTAATGAAGTTCGAATAAATGAAATGTAGCAACTTTGCGTTACTATATCACATGTACTTTAGTTAGATGATGAACTCGTCATCATAGCGAACTAACGTCTTGTCACCTCTTCTAGTTACAAGGATTAATGCCTTTCCTTTCATCGTTTCATCGGACGTCCCTGGCATATTCTACTCCTGTTACAAGCCTTGAATTCATTTTAAGGTATAATTTTGAAGTTTTAGAGTATTTGTTAGTATTCGTTATATATAAGGCGGCCTCCGTAGTCTAGGGGTAACGTTCCCACCTCATGACTCAAGTTACGCGGGTTCAAACCCGGCGGAGGTGGTAGAATTTTTAATGGCGGAAAAATTCAGGGAACAAGTCCTCCGGAGGGACTTTAAGCCGTGGGTCCCGTGTCGTAGATTTACGGCACGTAAAAGATCTTCATGTCTCTAGGAGACCTCTGAGCAAAATTAGGCAAAACGA
>NW_019724588.1:1111806-1168878 GCF_002891405.2 Cryptotermes secundus | reverse complement strand
TGCCAGTAGAGGGCCGACCTCGCTGGCAGAAAGGGGAGATAGCGGGAACCAGTATCGGTAGGGTATGGCGACAGTAGAAATTAAAGGGGGACGCACAATAGACTATTAGTCGCGGTGCATGGGGAAACCCACCCCCTCTATACTGAATAACTGAATAGTATTCGTTATTCTCAGCTTTTATCTGGTACTTCGTGCAGACCTACATTTCTTATCTGTCACTCTGCATAAAAAGGTGCTTCCTATAAAATATTTTAGACTACTCAAGTCATATCTATCTGACCGAAAATTCCGAACACGAGTTAAGGAGGAGGTATCCAGCAATTTCATCATCCAATCTGGAGTCCCACAAGGGAGCGTTTTAGGCCCGATATTATACGTGCTATTCACAACAGATCTACCAACGACTACTTACACTACAACAGGGACATTTGCTGATGACACGGTCATTCTTGCCAGCCATGATGATCCAGCAACTGCCTCGCAAAGACTACAAAGTCATCTAGACCAAGTAGAAAGTTGGCTAAAAAAGTGGCGAATCCACATTAATGAAACCAAATCTGTACAGGTCACCTTCACAATGAGAAAAGAGCAGTGCCCAGCCGTACACATAAATAATACTGAAATTCCACAATCATCAACAGTAAAGTATCTTGGACTACACCTGGATTCCAGGCTTACTTGGAAGCAGCATATAACCAAAAAAAGGAAACAGGTAGACCTAAAAGTAAAAGACATACATTGGATCATTGGAAGTAAATCCAGCACATCGCTAGATAGTAAAGTACTTCTATACAAGACCATCATAAAGCCTATTTGGACCTATGGAATCGAACTATGGGGATGCGCCAGTAAATCGAACATAGCCATAATGCAACGAAGACAGTCCAAAATACTGCGGATGATCACAAATGCACCTTGGTATGTGTCAAATCAGACCCTACATGACGATCTCAATGTACCATTCGTCAAAGAAGTCATCCAAGAAAGAAGCATAAAACATCACGATAAACTAGGACACCATAGCAATACATTACTGCAGCCCCTACTGGAACAACAACAACGAAGAAGGCTAAAGAAATTATGGCCCGCAGATCTACTTGATGGTTAGAGGATCTCTCATTGGAGGAGCCCTCATCACGACACAATAAGCACACGAGGACGGTGTTTAAATTAGCAAATTAGCTAAAAGAATGTATTTTATTCTGATTGCTAATAAATATATATATAAATAAAAACTCTGCATAACGATCATCAAAGCACATCATGGCCGATTAGGTAGCACTCCTGCTTCGTATTCGGGAGGTACCGGCTTCAAACATTACTCTCAATGCCATCAATCCTACGTATTTAAGTTCTTTCGTAGTTTATCCTTATACTCTCCGCGCAAATTCCTGGATAATAAATCAAATTAGAACATGATAACTTTATTACATATAATATCAAATTCATTATTTACTCACCATCTAATTATTCTACAATATATATTCTGAAATACCAGTCTAGAAAACCGAGATTAACGGCCGTGGGGATCTGTTGCGCTGACCACGCGACACTCTCTATCCGCAAAAGTTGGCACCAACTTCGCCGACAAGCGGCGGTCAATCGGTCGGTATAGTTCACTTGCGGACTATAGACCAGGGAGTTTATTTTTTGTTTCTTTGTTTCATATACAGAGTTATTCATAAATCCGTGAAACATTTTAAAAATTCACAACAAATAAATTATGCATCGGATCATGGTAATTCTTACGCCGAGAGAGAATTAATCTCTCCAAGTCTTTTTGAAAGCCGCCACTGCCTGCTAATCTCAGGGATCTTCGCAACCGTATCACCGCAGCTCTGGCTCTGGTTAACCGTGATACGCTAACACGGTTGTGGGACGAAATGGATTATCGCATAGATGTCTGCCGTATCAGCCAAGCAGGACATATTGAGCATCTGTGAACTATGTAAGAAAACTTTGTCAGTTTATCTCTATTCCAGTGTAATAAAATTTGATATCCGTTACGTAATTTATTTACTATAAACTTTCAAAATGTTTCACGGTCTTATGAATAACCTTGTACTCTAAAATACTGAAGACATCCTTAAGTAAATAACGAAATAAATAAATTTGATTTGTTTCATTCTGGTCCGTCACACAAACAATATTACAAATGAAAAACAATTCCGTCCAGTGTGACTGTTGAAGCTTTTACTACTTCACTTCTTAGCGCCCTAACATGTTTCGGTCCCTAAAGACCATCATCGGAGGGATGCTAAGAAGTGAAGTAAAAGTTTCAACAGTCACATTGGACGGAATTGTTTTATCATTTGAAATAAATAAAATTTATCATATTATTACGCAGAACTACCCAAATCCAATTTAATGTCAACAGAGTTATCTGTCCAGCAAAAATAATTGATTATTATTATCTGTTCAATCTTGCTCTTAATTCAGAAGCGTTTTCTCTTCTGCTGTCTAACGACATTAAGATTAGAATATATAAGTGTATAATTGTACGGTATAGAAAATCGAGGTTAACAGCTGTGGGGATCCGTTGCGCTGACCACGCGACACCCTCTATCCGCTGAAGTTGGCATTAACTTCACCGACAAAAGGCGGTCGCTCGGTCGGTATAGTTCGCTTGCGGACTACAGGCCATGGAGTTTTTGGTTGGAAAAGTATAACTGTACCAGTTGTCTTTACAGGTGTAAAACTTGGCCTTTCGCACCGTGGGAGGAACAAAGGCTGCATGTGTTTAACAATAGAGTGCTAAGGGGATATTTGGACATAAGTAGGGCGAAGAAATCGAAGAGTGGGAAATACTTCTTTGTGAGAATCTTCATATTAATCCTCACCAGATATTGTAAGAACGACGAATTCAAGAAGCATGAGATATGCATCGAATGTAGTACTTTGACAGACAAGAGAAATACATATAAAGTTTTGGAAGGAAATGCTGTAATAAAGAGGCCACTCGGAGATCTATGTATAAAGGGGAGTACAATATTTAAATGGCTTTACACCAATGAGATAAAAGAATATAAATTAGATTCCTGTGGCTCAGAATAGAGACTAGTAGTTGTTCTTGTAAACACAGTAGTCAACCTACGGTTTCCTTCTAGTACTGCGAACTTCTTAAGTACTGTCTCGACTGTTAGTTTATCAGCAATGATTCAGTTCCATGGAATCAGTAAGTTACTTACTTAATTCTTCAGTTATAGCTGCTCATACAGGTGCCTCTTCTAAAATATAAGTTAACTTTTATTTTTGTGGTGGTAATTTTCCCCTTTATATTTTTATCCTTAAAAATCCCCAATAACAATGAATTTTAATATTCACTCAATGAACATCAATATTACTTATTTTCAGAGGTGTGCAACTTTCTACTTTTTTGGGGGGGGAAAATATATATATCTGTTTTAACGCCCTGTAACACATGTCCAATGCTTTTCTATCCCTATGCAATACGGACGGAGGAGTTCACTAGTATTTATAAAAAAACTCCGTGGCCTGTACTCCGCAAGCGAACTATACCGACCCACCGCCGCTTGTCGGCGAAGTTAGTGAGGACTTTTGCGGATAGAGAGTGTCACATGGTCAGCGCAACGGACCCCCACGGTCGTTAATCTCGGTTTTCTAGAACGCACTAATATTTATAGCCACACAAAATACCAATAATAAATTTTTTAAATGTATTTCGAGCAATAATAATCACTGTTCTTTATTATTCCTACGATTGATTCACAAAACTGAATAAAAAACACACCTAAATAAACCCTTCCTCATTACACAGTTCTATTTCTTAGTATTTTCTATGGTTTTCTTTCCCTTGCAGTCTGGCTTCTGATCTATTCACTTATGAAGGCAGTCAAAGTTGCCGCAAATCAAATCATTCAAGGCATAAGACTATTTGTGTTTCCCGCATGGCATAAAACCTAATTCATGCATAAACTATATATCTGACAAAGAATTATTTCAGGAGAGATGTCAAGAAAAGGTTCTTTTTGTCGCTTTGTAGTAGCTATTTGTCTCTCTCAAGAAGACTTCCGCCACGAATTTCAAGTACAAGGCTTCGTAACGGTGAACGTCTAGATGACATATGACGAGTCAAGAACATTATAAATACGGCAGAACTACTGAAGTTTTTACATAACAACAGATCTAAGTTCGGATATGCACATTTTAATGGCTTCCTTGTGAATTACAAACATCTTACTAACAATGTGCGAATTTAACGGTTTTCAGATGCATTATTATTATTATTATTATTATTATTATTATTATTATTATTAACTTATATGTGTATGTGCATGTGTTGTCCTTTCTCGCCACAAATGGCATAACCATTTGAAATATACTTATTTTATTTTTCTCGCCTGTTAAAACCAACTTCAATTTTTCTTGGTATTGTTATTAATTTATTGCTATTATATAGACTGTAAAATGTTGTATTTTGCTCTTTAATTATTTTTGTGTATTCTATGTACTTGTGCTAACTTTGTAATTGGCCTCTGTGCTGTTAAGTTTGCACGTAAATAAACACGAATTGAATTGAATTTGTTTATCTTTTTTTATGGGTTTTGTGGTATATTTTATTTCTTTACTAGTACTCACTTTGTAATCGGCCTCTGGACTATTACGTTTGCACTTAAGTAAATTAGAATTGAATTGGATTATTCGACAGAAATTGGTTTGATTGAAGCGCGCAGGATGTACCATGTTCTGTACTACGTGCCTACATATTTATAAATGTAGAGCCACATGTCAGATATAACTGTGTAGGCAATCTGTGCCACATACTACTAAATGTTTTTATTCTAATGGGTTACAGCCCTTTAATAACTGGCGAGAGACGGCGCATCATTGAATGCGGATGTTCTTTGGTAGTTTACGGTGTCTGATGCAGCTATGGATACCCTTTTGGTTGGCTCCAGTGGACTTCAGAATCATTGAAACGGTTTACTCTACAAGTCTACTACAGCATGGTTGCAAAATTACACAGGCAGATCCAATTAAGGATATATGACTCGTTACATTTTCTTAGTAAATTAAAAAAAAGGAAAGCTATCCCTGTATTAGGCCGTGGAGGCCCATAGTTTTGTGAGATGTTGAGGTTCCCACATTTTCTAGACAATCGGCTCATAGCTGGCGGCAGGGTTGTCAGCCTTACGCGCCGGCCGCCCTTTACCCCCAAGAATATTCCCGGTACTCATTTCTGTCAGAGGCTGAGTCGACCCCAGGGCCATAGTGCGGCTGGAAGGATTAGGTCAATTGAAAATATCCAATGATCTCATCGGGACTTGAACCCGCGACCTTCCGGCTTGTAGCATAGTGCTGCGCTACCAACTACGCTACCCCTTGCCCCTACATTTTCTTAGTACCGGTACGCTTTATATCCTGTTGTTAATTTTTAAAGTTGACCTTGGTTTTAAATTCTGTTCTCCTTTCGAAGTGTTGGTTTTCCGAGTTCCTGCTCGGTACATCGAAGTCTTTGCTTTGTTTAAGGTCGGCTACTCAAGTAAATCTTGTCCCTCTTATAGATGCGTTTCAGCTTCTAAT
This sequence comes from Cryptotermes secundus, assembly GCF_002891405.2. NCBI lineage: Eukaryota > Metazoa > Arthropoda > Insecta > Blattodea > Kalotermitidae > Cryptotermes > Cryptotermes secundus. The sequence continues at coordinate 1,163,334 of NW_019724588.1, read as the reverse complement.
GTCCTAATGTTGTGTGCAAGGACACTGGATTATTTGGAGCCAAAGTTGCTTTTCTTAATCATATTCTACAACAGTTATTTCTTCATATTAAAGTAACTCATTAATTGTATGCAATGTGAATGTATGTATATACATTTCTTCTTGTCGCAATATAGCTGGTGGAATTAACTTACTGAAATTTTATTATTGTCCAAGCTGCTTTGTTTTGTTTTTGTTTGTATGTATGTTCTTNTTATAATAAACACGGTTCTTGCAGTCATTAAACACTAATTGTATTCCTTGTAAATATATATATATATATATATTACTTTTCCTTCTTCTAAACATTAACATGTATTTATATTAATGAAATTATTATCATTATTATTCAAATGATGTAAGTGCCCATTCTGTATTATCTTTGTATGTGCTCTGTTTACTTTTCTTTACACGTAATCACTCTTCAATTGGCCTTTGGATCTGTTAAGTTAGCATGTAAATAAATAAGAACATAATTAAATTACTCGAATTTAAATAAGTCACGTGGTTCCTTATGCGTGGTTTGCTATTATTTTTTACTAATCGTTGTTTCTCTAATCTAATGGATTACCTCATTTTTCTTTTCCTAAACGGTTTGTTGCTTTCGTCCTTTCTTGGGTTATTTTTCCATGTTTTCAGCAGCTACATTATACAGCGTCCATAGCATATGAGATTAATTGGAAATAATTTTAAAGGGGGGGGTCGTGGCCTATTTCGAGCTACTATCAAGATATTTGCCTGGAAGAACTAGGAAAAATACGAAAAATCTCCGTCATGTTTGCCGATATTCAGATCAAGATTCGAACCCAGTACCTCCCAAATACACGCCTAGAGCATTACCGCTAGACCAGCCCATTTGATATTGTCGTTGTTGCTGCTGTTATTTTTAATATTTTTGACGCTGTCGCGGCCGAATATCATGATTATCATTATTACTATGATAATAAAAAGTAACAATTGTAAACTGGTATATTTTCATATATTAATATTTACAAGTCTATATGCAAACAGAATATTTTTCATGGGCTTAAAATTGGGGGGGCACGCTACAAGCCGGAAGGTCGCGGGTTCAAGTCCCGATGAGGTCATTGGATGTTTTCAGTTGACCTAATCCTTCCAGCTGCACAATGGCCCTGGGGTTCACTCAGCCTCTAACAGAAATGAGTACCAGGAATTAACTAAATAATGTTCCTGGGGAGTAAAGAGCGGCCGGCGCGTAAGGCTAACAACCTTACCGCCATTTTTGAGCCGATTGTCTAGATAATGTGGGACCCTCATCGTCTCACAACCCTATGGGCCTTCACGGTCGGGTACAGGGATAGCTTTACTTTTTTTTAAATTAAAATTGTTGGATTGAAGAACAATATTCAGAATCTTTCTAATACAATGACATATTTCTAAAGGACATTCCACTGAAAGAGTACTTTGTATGTTACATGTACTGAATCACTGGTACCCACAGGCTTAACAGGTGACCCAGTGACTCACCTGTCTACTTTCCTAAAAGAAAAAGAATCTGAAAAAATGCACAATTGTGGGCTTCATAATTTATTCACTTCTCCAAATATTTAAGCTAAGCAAACCAAGGAAAATGGGACGGCAGAGCTTTTAGCCTGCATAGAATATTACTCGTAAAATCTTAAAGTAAAGAGACCTCTAGCGAGACATAGGAACAGATGGGTAACCAACACTGAAAGGTATTTCAAGAAGTTGTGTCAGCGTATTTACCTGTACTCGTAAAATTGTCCGATCGCAGGTTCTCGCGTTCCTTTTAATGAATTTTCGGTGTCCGAAAAGGGAAACGAGGAATGTCTTGACTAGTTGAGCAATTATCAGCTTCTCGAGAAGGATTCTACTCCATGTAGTTAGCTGCAGTAAGACTATGAAACACGGACCTAAAGTATCGCATGCTATCTTTACACAACTGAAATAAGAAACTACGCCGTGTGACTTGCAGTTACTCTATTATGGTAAACTGGAAACAGTACTGCAATGAAGGTCACATTTTAAGCCAATATACTGGAAGGAAGAAGATGTGCGCAGTAAGGGAAGTGTGGCAGTTGTTTCCGTTATTACTAAGACATAAATTCTTTTTCGCGGAGGCTAGCTGAGAGAGCTGGCAGACACGCGGCACAATCGATCGTAGGCCTTGCCTCTCCAGTCCACGTTTTCGCTGTCCGTACGCTCGCACACTGTGTTGCCAATAGTACGCCAGACCTTGATCCCAAACAGCTTCCTACAAAATCTATTCCACCGAACGCCCAGCGTTTCACTGCCTCACCATTATCAAATTAAATACTTCTCATGCCTGTGTAATGATGCATACAACGATAATAATAGATTTGATATTATGAACTAGTAATCAGATTATTAACTTGTTGCTAATTAATATAAACGACTGTACATGAACTGCTTTGAGCAAAGGGTTTTTATTACAATTCATTTTGTTTTACCTTGATGATTTCTTCAAAGATATGGTTCTGTTCCTCCCTTGTTTCAAAATCGTCGATGACGGTGGAGAACAAGAAGACGGTGATGAGTCTGAAGGGAAAGTTTCACAACCGACGTCACAACATTGATATAAAAAATTGTTGTAGTTTTCAAAATAATTTACGTATAGTGTCCGTGAAAGTGACGTCACTTTTACGCAAGTCAGATATGTGAAACCTCAGCTTTTTGCACACAATCTTGAGCGACTATTAGTCAGCCTTTCTGAAAGTCACCCACGTTTGACCTTGACCTAACCTCACTTTGTGGATAAGTTACCAACACTGATCCACCGGCAGGTCAAAGTTCAATACCCGAAGAAGGCGTCACGTTTTCTGCCTAATGTAACCGCCAGCCACGGAGAAGTTTGTGCACTGAATTCAATACGTGTAACAACTTAATGCAAAGTTCATTTACCTGTATTCGGTAAAAAATAGAAATAACGTTTCTTATTAACAATTAATAAAACACTATCCTTCGCCTACGGAAAATTCCAAGTATACTGTTCTAAATATCGATAAACAAACTTCAGTTCATACAACAAAAACGAAGTAATGACAAGAACTTTCTTTCACGTCGGTTAAAAGTACTTAAAAATAAAACGTGCTTATCTTAAAAACGAAGTATTGAGAGTGTATTTCGATGATGATAGTCCTCTTCATCGAAATATTCCCGTAAAAAATTGATTGTGAACACCAAAAAGTAAAAACAGTTCCTCGTAACGGCCACGATAGAACAGGATTTAAAAAAACGAAAGTCAGCACGCTCGTTGTACACAACCATACAACTGAGTTCTGCTCTTGACTGGAACACCACTAGTTCGCGGCGACGCCCGCTAGATGGCTCCAGCTCTGGTAGCTATGGCGACCGCGCAATTCCAGTGGTCCCTCCTACCATTAAATGAAAAAGTTGAAACGCGTGAAGCGCTACTGCGTCTGTGCCAGGAACGCTTTCAGATGAGTCCAGAGAACAAAAGAAAAATATGCATATATAGGCGGCGAGATTCAGGCGCATGCAGAACGCGTGGTCCATGGAAATCACCGTCGCTCTGTCCAAATGAAGGAACCACAATCTTTTTCGAAAGCCTGTCGTTGTTTCTGCCGCATAGAACACACTTCTACGCGTTCTTACAAGTAATATTATTTTAATGTCTGTAAGCTTTAAGATTATATTTAAAATAATGGTATACAATTATTATTTTACTTAAAATAGTCCTACATACATATCACATCAGTTGCTCAAAAGAAATAAGGAAGAAAAATCTGAATTTTCATTATTTCCTCTTGCTTTTAAATCGAAGGATGCTTAGTTGTTTGGAGGGCTATATTTCCATAGTAACATAAAGAGCAGTTTCATCTGAGAAATTGAAACCAAGACACTTCGGACACAAAGGCCAATGAACTCCTACCAAATCGTGTTTTTGCGGTTTTATGTCGGGAATTATATGCACAAAGAAGGTCAATACATCAGTTCTTTGCACTGTAATATTTACAAGTCGATAATTACAACAACACTAATAATATAAGTAGTAATGATAGTAACGGCTACTTTGCTTCTGAGGTTTAAACGTCAGAATTCTAACGGATCATCCAGGAAAGCATCTAGTGTATTTAAAATTCTGTATTAGGCTTTTAAGTTACTAAATTACTGTCATTTACTCTAGATTATTTTCCTCTTAAGGAAATAGGACAGAATTATGAGACGGATATTCCCAATTCTCAGAATTACTGGACGGTAACACGTGCCTGTATAAATGCGGGTGCTGTTCCTCTTCGATTAATGACACTTAACGAAATATTCTAATTGCGAGTACAGAGTGGCAAGACGAATGGGAAGTACTGGGCTATTAACCGAATATAATAGCGAAATTTTTTAAAAAATAAGGAGAGTGTAGGCAGGTCTGGATCTACATTTGAAACCGAGGCTTTCAGATATAAAGCTGAGTGTTGGGCGTGCTTCGCTATGTGCCTACGTGGGGACCAGTATTAATGAAAAGTTCATAGGGAAATAATTTGTGAAGGCATGGACTGTATTCACTTGGCGCAGAACTAAGTCAGCAGTGGATTCTTACGAGGAGAACAATGAAATTTTGAGTTCCATAAAATGCATGTAATTTTCTTAATATCTCGACTATTATCACTTCCTCAAGAAAGGCAAAGATAATTATACAAAAACTTAAAAGTATAGTGCACCTAATGTTTTAATAAACAGTCATATACTGCAATATATTTCTGCCTATATGACAATATAGACATTAGACACAATTTATTACGTTTGAGTTAATATAAACAGTATATCAGTAATAGTGACCTCTTTGAAAGTACATATTCAGTTCCATTCTTTAATCATTTACGCCCTGAGCTCGGCAAACAATAGTCATTTACAGAGTCAGCACGAATACAAACAATAGCAACATGATAGCACAGGCCAAAACAAAGAAGAAACAACAAAAACAAAGAAAAATGGATCAGTTTAGGGTTTTAACACCCCGACAAGATTTTCTAAAAATATCTCTGAGCTTAGATTTGCCTACATTTGCCACTGAAACACAACTAGCTGAAGGGCAGAGGGTAGCAGAGCAAGTGAACAAGGTAAAGTTACCAATGTCACGAGTAGGAACCCGAAGTCCGACTGTTTCGAGGACAGAGGGGCAACTTTCAGTGCCACAAGAACATTTATTAATAAAAAAGAATCCAAGTGTCGACGACTGTTATGTAGTGTCTGCATATTTAATCTTTCCAATAAATTATCATAGTACTGCTCCGTATATTGGAAAAAAATATATTGTGACAAAGGGCTGCAAATTTTCTTCGCATGCGCTCAAGTTAATTTGAAACGTTAATCGTAGAGGAGTTTTGAGCAACAGAAGCCTGTTTCAGTTTAGATCTGACCAAAGCAAAATATAGCATTGGTAGACAGTCTAAGGAGAGAAAAGGAAAATGTTATTTTGTCAATTAGTCACAGTAATTTCAGTGCATGAGAAAAAAGTAAATCAAAATTACGAAGAAAATGAAGTTTGCAATCAATATGTACACCCAAATCTTTAATAAAAGCTCTTCAAACTACAAAGGAATTTCCGAATCTGTACTGATAATTCAGAATATTCGTCTTCCTGGTAAAAGAGATGATTTCGATTTTACTGAACTTAGGCTTCATAAAATTTGATGAAGGCCATTTATTTACACAATCCATATATGACTAGAAGGAAAAAATCCCCAGGTGAACTATTGCTCGATAGATATTAAGTTCGTCAGCAAAAAGGAGGCAGTTGGAATGATCAATTACATAAAAAAAGTAATTTATAAAATTATTAAAACTGACCCCTGAATTACGCCTGACTGTAGGACATAAGGCGAAGTAAATATAGCAGAATAATGTACACGAGATTGTCTGCTTGTTAAATAACTCAGAAACCACTTTAAGTGACCGGAAGATAATCCATAGGTATTAAGTTTATGTTAAAGCAAAGCATGTGGAAGAATTCGAAAGAAGTAAAAAGTAAAGAAAGTAGAGCTATCCCTGTAACAGGCCATGAAGGCCCATAGGGTTGTGAGATATTGAGAGTCCCACATTGTCTAGACAATCGGCTCAAAGATGGCAGTAAAGTTGTCAGCCTTACGCGCCGGCCGCCCTTTACTCCCCAGGAAAATTACTTATTAATTCCTAGTACTCATTTCTGTTAGAGGCTGAGTTGATCCCAGGACCATAGTGCGGCTAGAAGGATTAGGTCAGTTGAAAAAATCCAATTACCTCATCGGGACTTGAACCCGCGACCTTCCAGCTTGTAGCATAGTACCTCAACCAACTACGCTAACACGTGCCCTTGAAACATCATTAAAATCAAAAGGGAGTCAGTTTGACCCTGTGAACATTCTGAAGGGATAATAAAGTGAAGGAAAGTGACTAGGCTGGTAACAGTAGACTTAGATTTAGTGCGACCATGCTGTGAAGGGTCCAATTTAGATTTTAAAAAGTGAGAATCCTGCTCATGTATGACAAATACAAAGACTTTGGAAAAATTGTTGAGAATAGCTATGGGCATACAATTTCCATAACAGGCTGTTTTTCTTTTTCTTTTTGGAAAATAGGGAAAATAGCTGCTTGCTTCCACAAGTTGTGGAAAGTATTCTGAGGTGAGTTAAGTTTAAAAACAAATTTGAGAACAGGCACAATATATAGGCCCTACATATAACTCCATATATCAGGGCCTTTATTCATAAATGTTTGGTTTACATAATGTAAAAATTGTAAATTTAGGACCATATTATGTATATTGTTACCTATCTCAAATTTCTTTACTAAGAGTTATCCTTCATTTGACTCCTGTATTAGGAAATATTCACAGAATTCCTTGAATGAAACTGGCTGTGTTTAGTTTACACTGCTTGAAGCGACAAGAATATCAGAAAATATAAGCTACTAACTTCGAGTGCTTTATAAGAAATACGACGTATGTACCCCATCGCGCCACTTAACAACATGAACGATTAGCCGTGCTGGTGCAGCAACTTCTCAGTCAGAGTGTTGTGGCATGTTGCCTATGCACCGGTCATCAGGCATATGGCTAAATTCTGTTCCAACTGTAGCGATAACACTAAGTTCACAGTGTCACTGTACAGAGCTGAAGAGAAAGGCAAATTAATGCGTGCATGCAGAGATAAAAACTGAATATGAAATTCTCCTGTAAGGTTATATATTTATATATTAATTACCTCAGATTTAATTGCAAATTAATTCCTGAATTAAGTTTTCATCTTATAATTGTATTTTTTTCCCTTGGCACTACAGCCCCAGTGGGCCTAGGCCTACCTCCATGAACTTCTCCGTTCACTTCGGTTTTTCTAGATCTTAAACATTCGGTATGACTCCCTGGGTGGGTGATCAGCTCGTCGCAAGGCCTATACCTGTACACAAACACAGAAAAACGCACACACACAAACTAAACATCCATTCCCTGAGTGGGATTCCAAACCACGATCTCGGTTTCCAAGCGAGCGAAGACAGTACATGCCTTAGACCGCTCGGCTACCGTTGACCGGCATAATTGTATTTAAGTGCTTAAATAATAATAACTATAATAATAGATCCATAGAGTTTACAATTGTAATTAACATTTCTCGACTTTCATCTTCATATTCCAAACGTGCTGAGTACATTTCTTCTTCTTCTGCCTTCCACGGGCCTGTTCCAATTTCATACCCATTTTCTGAACCATTTTCCTGTGCATCTTCACTTCCCCTTGGCGCGTAAAGAAGTCCAAGTTCTAGGAGTCTTCTCACAATCCACTATGTTGAAGTGGGTTAGCCATTTTGTCTGAAATAATCCATTCTTCCACATATGTAATTAATGTTGTCTCGTCCACTGAACTCATTCTTAATTTTGTATAAGAGAAAGTTTCTTTTAGTTTTTAAAACGTTTCTTATTGGCTGCAAAAATTATACTAACATATTCATTATTGTTGTTCATGGAGGTAGGCCTATGCCCACTGGGGCTGTAGTGCCAAGGGAAAAAAAATCATTATTGTTAATACAAATTTCATTTCTATGTACAAGTTTGGGAACAGCCATCATTTATAAAACTTTGAATTTATGGGAGTATATTATTTTAATTTTCTGTTTACTATTAAATTATCATGAGCTAGGGTAACGCAGTAAGTACAGCGACTGGCTACGGGCTGAACGACCTAGGGGTCAGAGTTCGAGTCCCGGTATGGCCAAAAATTTTGTCTTCTGCACACCTTCCCGAACGGCTCTGGGGCCCACCCAGCCTCCTTTCCAATGGTTACGGGGGACTTTTTTCCTTGGGATAAAGTTTCCGGGGAGTGAAGCTGACCACTCATCTCCAAATAGGGTCGAGGTCAAGAAAATGTGGATTTATACATCCACTCCCCCATATGTCTTAAGGGCGTAGTGCTTAATTAGTTAAACACAGGGACAACTATATCTTGTTTTTCCCCTTGGCATTACAGCCACACTGGGCCTAGGCCTACCTCCATGAACATCTCCGTTCACTTCGGTTTTTCTAGATCTTACACATTCGGTATGACTCCTTGGGCGGGTGATCAGCTCGTCGCAAGGTCTCTACCTGTACACAAACACAGAAAAACGCACACACAAACTAACATCAATGTCAAGAGTGGGATTCGAACCCACGACCCCAGTTTCCAAGCGAGCGAAGACAGTACATGCCTTAGACCGCTCGGCTACCGTGACCGGCTACAACTTTATCTTTACCTTTACGAAATCATCATTCAAGAACACTACTTCTGGACAAGTTGAAAGTGTTTTTCTTATGTATTTATCACGCGGTAGCATAGTTGGTTGAGGGGCTATACTACAAGCCGGAAGGTCGCGGCTTCAAGTCCCAATGAGGTCATTGGATTTTTTTCAGTTGACCTAGTCCTTCCAGCCGCACTAGGCCCTGGGGTTTACTCAACCTCTAACAGAAATGGGTACCAGGAATTAATTAAATAATTAAGGCTGACAATCTTACCGCCATCTATGAGCCGATTTTCTAGATAATGTGGGACCCTCAACATCTCACAACCCTATGGACCTTCACGGCCTGCTACAGGGCTAGCTTTACTTTTTTTTACTTTTGCTATTTAATAATTCACTGTCGGAGAAGGAATAGTTCTAAATAAATAAATAAAACCAGGGCATAAAATTGGAAACACTTTCTGCTGTCTTCAAGCCACGTCTAGAGTCAGATATTGCAACACCAGAATTTATGCGTTCTCGCTCACAGGATAAATAATTGAAGTAACACCAACAAAATAGTCGCACCAGAATATCTGATGACATAGTAATATTACTGATGTCAATTGCCGAGGTTGGTACAGATAATTCGAAATTATATGTTCTGGGGTTAGAGGTGGCTAGACATGGCTGCAGGCTGTGACATTCCTTTCCTTTGATCTACGTAACGCTATACAGCAGACAATAAGATATGACTGAACGCATGGGCATCACACATAGAGGCAAGAATCCAACCGGACTACAAGGAAGCGAAATTTCAGGGCTTGCGTTTGGATGTGTGCCATGCCTTCCTTACACAGATAACAATTTCACCAATTACATTCAAAGTTTATAACCATCCCATCAATTTGGTCTGAGTGTATAAAACATAATTATTATAGCAACATATGAGGCTAGAGCCGTGTTTCATAGATGGGATCAATTCTGAGCATCAGTTGCTTATCTGTTCCCATAAATTGTTTTCTACGATAAATGTATCGTAGAAGAAATATTATTATTCTGCCCGCCAAAGAAAATTATATTTGGGGGAGAAATTTGATACCCAAAATAGCTAAGGCACTGCGAAATTATATTTAGTAGCGGAGGGCTATAATAATCTCTTCATACATAGAAATGGCATGAATTATGAGCCCTTAACTGGTGTTATTTTCATAATTTAATGATTAAAACCATGGATATGCAATAGATGTAATATTGCAATATTGCATGTAAGCATGCATGAATGTTTACTCCAAGCGTAACGTAGACCAGGAGAAAAGGGGGGAAGGGTGAAGTTGGTGTTGAACCTTTTATGTATGTCATACGATGATTAAGATTAATTAGATTCTAAATGGTTCTGACGCTGGTGTATAATATACAGAATCGCTGGGTTTTTGGATTATTCCGTCGCCTGGTAGTCTAGATAATAAAAAACACAACATTTCAGAAACTGCATCTGTTTCCGTCCTCACGTGAGGGGGGGAAGACACCTACTCATTTGGATCTCTTAGAAGGAACTAATCTCAGTAGCTAAAGAGGTGTTTTCCCACTCACTTGTGGGCGGAAACAGATCCAGTTTCAGAAACGTCGTGTCTCTTATTTCCTAAAATACCGGATGATGGAAAAGCCCAAAAGCCCAGCAATTCTGTGTATTGAGTTAAACGCTTAGAAAAACTATCAAGTACAAAAGTTGACAGAAGGGGAGGTCATACATGAACAGAACATTTATTCAGGAGATCTGAAGAAAGAAGATCATTTTGGACACATGATCGTAGATGCGTGGCTAATACAGTAAGATGGTTCTAGAATTATTGCGTAAGGGTGTAGACTGGATTGAACTGATAGTGGAGAGGGTGAGCAGGGAGATTATGTGGCGGGTTCCAGTTTCCATATAATCTGTATCGTAAAGGTAATTCTTGTACATTTGATTAATTGAAATAAAGATGAACGGAAGAGTGAAGGTGTAGTTGCTTGTACATCCGTTTTTTTTAGTTCGTTTAGTGGGGGGGTGGAGTCCAACTGGGTCCACTCTGCACGGCGGCCACTGATTGGCCTATTGTACCTGCCCCGGGTGATTATGATGATAGAGAATTTGGTGGAATGAAGATTGGCAGGGGAAACCGAAGTACTCGGAGAAAACCCCACCCAGCGCCACTTTGTCCACCACAAATCCCATTTGACCAGACCTGGGATCGAACCCGGGCCGGCGCGGTTGGAAGCCAGCGACTAACCGCTTGAGCTATTGCGCGGCCGATACATACAACCTTAATCTCGGTGCTAGATTGAGGTGTGTGATGAGCATCACGTTCGGGCCGCTTTATCCCCCGGCAAAAGTCAGTGCAAAATAAATTATAATGGGTTAGATTTCAGGTTCCCACGAAGCTGTCTGTGAAGAATACTCTCTTCTAGGACGAGACGCTTTGTAGACTGTTAGGTGTTTATCGACGTTTCGGAGGAATGTACCGCTCTCATCTTCAAGGTGTAAGAATATGCTGAGCAAGCAACAAGCATTGAACTTGATTGTTGCCCGTCTTACTCTTCGAGTCTTTGAAATGGAGGGAGTGTGTTCCTCCGAAACGTCACTAACCGTCTACCAGATTACACGGCATCACATCCTAAAAGCTCTTACCCTTAACGTTACTTTGCGCCTCAAAGGCCACAGGAAGAATTTTCCTTTGGCATTCCATATATTCTGGAAGCAGCTGCACGAATCCGCGTGACCAAGGTATTAGTATGCAATGCTCGAAATGCAGAGAATCGTGTTCGGATGCATTGCATGAATACTCTGCGTCAATCGAAGCTGATTAATGCCCTACACCGCCATGACAGTCCTATCTACCGTAGCAGTAATGTCGAAAGTTGCACTTCCATAGGAACAGTGATGGCTCAGTCCAGTGATCAGTCTGCAAGCTGGAAGATCGAGGATCCACTTAGTTCATAAATTCATCACTATCCGGCAGTAAGTAATAGAAAACTGGCGAACAGAAGTATATATAGACTTGAAAGGATTCTGACGATGGTGTATGCTGTACAGAACTATTAGGCTTATTTTGGACTCTATCCATCGTCTGGTATATATAAGACAAAACAGCAGGTAGAGAAAGTATAAGGAATCAGCTCACATGGCATGTTCATCTAATCCGATTAGCCAGCCAAGTTTGGATATTTCTCCCTTATGGATTACTCTCATCAATGAAGAGGTCAACAAGTCAAAATGAAAGTTCTTATGAACGTTAGTGTCTTCCGCTACATCTGCTAGTTTTGCTCTGGAGTTTATTCTTATTTCGTAGAAGTAGCCCTGGTGGCATTCTTCTTTATCTGCATAATTAGCTATACATCCTCTATATTTTTTACCCTCGTTTTTAACTTATTTCCTGGAACTTAATCCATATCACTAATTTATCACATTTTTTACATGTGCATGCTTGGCACAAAAGTTTTAGCTTGTCTTTTATTGTGATTTTATTCATATCTCCCAAAGATGGAACCTGTTGTCAGATGTTTATAGGCTGTTCTCTACTGACCGGCTGTTTATGCAGTGATGGAAATTAGCTCTTTCTAACGGGTCAAACTGAGTAAGTCTATCCTGCCCATCCACCTGAGGACAGAGACAGATCCAGTCTCTGAAACGTTATGGCTTTTTGTCTTATATATACCAGACGATGGATAGGATCCAAAATAAGCTTAATAGTTGTGTGAAGGAGTATATATCCGTAAGATAGTCATAATAAAAAAAAAATTATTTTCAGCTTATAATAGCCAAAACCCGAACGAAGAAAGCGTATTATAGAAAATGTAAGAATGATACAAACCATACATAAACTACACTCTAAGAGCATTATATTAATCCCGAAAAAATGATCGTAATAGCGGGACAAAATTATAAATTACGAATTAACAAACACAGGACGGTGAAACAAAAGCTTGCGTTTCGTTTCTAAATGCCAAATAACAATGGCTCTGGGCTTTTGAATAATGCTGTGTAGAGCAGTGGTTCTCAAACTTTGTCAGACCGCTGCCCGGTACCGGGCCGCGGCCCGGTCGTTGAGAAACACTGGTGTAGAGCATACCCAGAGCTTGTATATAAAATTATTTTCTCGGTTTGGTTTACTTCTAAGAAGGGTTATTCTACTTTCTGGATACTGGAAACAGATATTTCACTTGTAATTCTATTGCACATCTCAATTTGAATTGATTTTGAACAGAACCCCCTTTTCTTTTCTCGGATTACAGCTTGAATTTGTGTTCTCGATTGGTCGATCCCTTAGCGGATAACCTGTGATACCAGAGGCCACATATTTTCAGTTCCTTGCTGAAGTAACTTCAGCGACTGAAATTCTTCTGTCTAAATTCGTTCCAAATAAGGCAGTGTGGCAGATTTAAGTCAGGAGAACTTGATGGTCATTCCGTAGTTTTGCAGGAATCTACTGTAGCGCCATATGAGCGTTCAAAAAGCTGGTAATATGACTTTCAAACGCATATTTTAACAGAATATACAATACATTCCTGTATGCCGAATCACGCAAACTGAATGAATGTCACCGCTGCAACGAATTCACATACGACAATAGAAGAATTCTTTGGCAGGACGTTTTCTATTAGGTCCGTGTCGTACCAAGGGGAAGTAGGCGATTCGTCCTTCCCAGAACTTTTGTTAAGAACTTAAATGCCACGAACCGCCTCTGTGCCTCTGTGGTCTAGTGATCAGAGTTCCTGGCTACAGATCCAGAGTTCCTGGTTCGATTCCCGGTTCTACCAGGTTTTCTGAGAATTAGTGGGTATCGTGAGGATAACTGTGGAGCTGTTTCAAGAAAATAGCGGCTCCGGTCTAGAAAACCGAAATTAACGGCCGTGGGGATTCGTTGCGCTTACCATGCGACACCCTCTATCCGCTAAATTTGGCACTAACTTCGCGGACAGGCGGCCGTCGCTCGGTCGGTATAGTTCGCTTGTGGACTAAAACTACGGAGTTTCTTTGTTTACTTAAATGCCACATTTTGCGCCACCGGACACAAATTTCGAAACATCGACCATTAAACTTCTCTGTTCAATTGACAACAATGATCTGTCAACGACTAAACTTTTTTCAGACTTCACGTGGCCTGTGTGATTTTTAAAATGCAAACGCTGTTAAAACTAATGTCCTCCAAACCTCCGAATCATCCGGTTACAGAGGCGTGCCTTGGGAGTGAGAAATAATTAATTTTCATTCAGGAAACCAGTCTTATGAAATCCTCGTAGTAAAATTATTTCATATTTTAACGGCATCATTTATTACTGAGCAGACAATTTTACGATCGCAGTGCCGTGTTCAGTTCGCCTCATTACAATGAATCGCTCGTGCTTACCGAGTAACAAAGCTGTAAGCCAATTTAGGCCTTGCAACGACTTGCTAACCTCTATTTAGACGTTTCATTCAATACGCCTGAAGAGTCATGAAAGCTGGTTCCAATCGGTTTTTGTGCCATCCATGGAAACATAAATTCATTCTCCGCAACGCCTATGACCTTTAGGAGCCTAAGAAGAAAAGTTATAAATGAAACATCACTTATTAAGAAGGATGGCCCTGCCATAGCTCAAGCGGTTAGTCGCTGGCTTCCAAACGCGGCGGTCCGGGTTCGATCCCGGGTCTGGTCAAGTGGGATTTGTGGTGGATAACGTGGCCCTGGGACAGGTTTTCTCCGAGTACTTCAGTTTCCCCTGCCAATCTTCATTTCACCAATTCCTCCACAATCACCCTCACCTATCATCTGGAGCCGGTATAATAGGCAGGAAGTGGCCACAGTACAAGGGACTTAGTTCCACCCCACTAGCAATAAAAAAATATTAGGAGAGAGAGACACACACAATCCCTTGCTACTTTGGTCTTACATGTCCCATTTTACCAGTCCTGGATGATACATGAGACAAACTGCTACATTTCCACCACAAATCCCTAACTGACCTGGAATTGAACCCGAGCTGTCGTGGTGACAAGCCTTCAAATATCCTCCTGAGCACACCCAAAATAACCATTGCAATAAATGCTCCTAACCAAATTAGAAGAAACATATGTGCCTGTATAAATGATAGTTACGTAAGGAAATCACCTGCAGCAATGGCATTTCAGAAGCTCAGATTTTGGGATAAATACAACGCAGGAATCTGAACTCTTAAAGCCCATCGATCAGTAATTGCTTTTTCCAGAATTTTCTTTATACATCGAATATAATAATGTCAAATTTACGAAAAGAGAGTTTCCATCCTAACATAACCGACTGATTCTTTTTTATTTGGTTCATCCTGGTCCGTTACACTACCAATATTATAAATGTTATCAGCTGCGTCTAATGCGACATGACGTTGTAATGATATTGTATGTATGTATTGAAATTAACAGTTGTAATAGTAGTTTCTGCCTGTATTGCTATATCCTCCAGAAGATGGTCTCTCAGACCGAAACATGTCAAGGAAGAAAGATTAAAACGGAGAGAAACAAACATTTATCAGTCACACTAGAAGGAGTTGATAACCTTTTGTAATAACCGACTGACCTGACAAGAGGCATAGATTTGCCTAATTCATGAAGATCTCTATGAGCCTGTTTTACACGTATACGAAATCTAATATATATTACGAACATTTCTTAAAATACATACAGTAAGCATATGTTACTGAACGTGGCAACACAAGTTTACAAAGTCAGTTTCGACTAACCTGTTCGAACAGCAAACATCAGGAAGACTTGCTTCTGTCTGACCCCGCCCTCATCGGAAATTTCAGTCTAATTATCCCATAAATAAAAGCCGCTACTTGTGCAGAACTAATACAGCAAATAAACAGCTAACAGAATTAGTCGGTACGTCACTCACATTGGAATCAGCAATTTAATCTGATCTGAACACGGAAGCCAAGTAAGAGCACGACATGACATAGAACGCCACAGCGGATGGCTGGTGAATAAACTAAAGTAATTGAAGAAGATCCAAATTGAGTTTTCATACAAATCTCCACAGAACTACTCATAAAGTGTGTTTATGAGACTGCACTCTTCGTGTTAGGTTAAGAGATTTTGCAAACAAAATCCTCTTTTATATTGCTTTAACATTACTGCATATCTACGTCCAGTTCTCCTTAATGGTTTCTTCTCTCCAGGTTCTTCCACAGATATTCTGGATACATTTTTCAATTCCTATATTGCTGTTATTAAATCTGCCCCACTTATCTCGTACTACTTGAATTTATTGCCCTAATAATGTATAGCGAAGTGTGCACATTAAGAAACGATATATTTCCTCCGCAATTCTTGCACATCCTCTTTAAATAAAACAGTAAGAAGAACGTAAATGTCCATAATCTCCACCCTTCAGGTGCAGAGCAGTCAAATTCAATATCCCAGGTTGCCATTATTCTAAACAAATTTCTGCTGTCTCTTTGTGACTTTAGTAACAAAAAATTACTCCATATTCAATGACTCTCAGAAGTCTTTGATTATATCATGAATTTCCTCCGAAATATAATACACAAATTGATTTCCTTCTATGCAGAATCATGAGAAAATTTAACACTTTTGCATATTAAACGTGGGGTGCTGAGTAGAATGGAGGATCTGAGGAAGAAGATGCAGCAAGAGCCTGGAGAAAATCGAAAAGCATAGAACTGCATAATTTGTACTGTCATTAAATACTACTAAGTGATTAGTTAAAAATGATAAGACGGATGGAAAAAGGGAGCGATAAGAAATGCATACAAAATTTTGTAAGAAGGCCTGTTTCGGAGATATGTATGTAAGGGTAATATTAAAACGAATCTTAGAAAGTAGTTACTATAGGATTCTGACGATGGTGTATAACACAGAGAGATATTGGGTTTTCGGACTTTATCCATCGTCCTGGTTTTAAGATAACTAAAAAAAACACGACGTTTCGGAAACTGGATCTGTTTCCGTCCTCAGGTGAAGGAAAACACCTATTCTGTTGGGTCCCTTAGGAAGAGCTAGCCTCGATCACTGGATTCCTTCACCTGAGGACGGAAACAGATCCAGTTTCCGAAACGTCGTGTTTTTTTTTAGTTATCTTAAAAACCAGGACGATGGATAAAGTCCGAAAACCCAATATCTCTGTGAATCTTAGAAAGGTATGTTATGAGGACGGAGGTGGATTGCATTTATCTCGCTCGAGAAGCAATACACTAGAGGCCCCCTTTGAATACCGTAACGAATTTTCTGGTTCCATAAAATGAGGGAAATTTCTTCTTTCGGTAAAAAAAATGGACAGCAGACGTTAGAAAGTACATCCGTACAAGAATGGACGGAAGAGTTTAATCCTTCTAACCGGAATGGGCCGAAACATTGTTCACTGGTGTTTATGGTGCTCATGATGATGAATGATCCCTCTCTGTATCGCAGGTGGAAAGAAATATTTTAAAAATATGGCTTCTGATTTGCCTCAGTGAAATCAGACAAATATTAAGCTGTAGAGCCATCTGGAAACTGGTATTACATAGTTATTGTTTATTTTTATGTGGATAGATAAGATAGATAGATAAGGCTTGGTTTGCGCATTCCTAATGCCTCTCGTTTCTTCCAACAGAAGCCACTTCATCAGATGAACAGTACTGAGCTCAACACATCCATTAGGCCATCATTAATATGATGCAAAATAACCTAATTAGCCCCCTCGAAACAGTAACAACATTAAGTCCGAACATTTGCAGTCTCTCTTATGCATCTTGTCTGGCTGCAGAGTAACCTCTCGTATGCATTACACTGACGGGTGAGGGGAGAAGCGCAATTTATATGCACACACGTGCAAGCCACTGCCATCTATCGGAGCACAAGTTGCCACGAAGCTCATCATTTGCATGTTCCCCATTGACAGAGGAAACGAGACTCCATATTGTACGCACACGATGATAATAGATTAAATTTATTATTTTCTTTCGTTCAAAATATCTGCATTGCTTAAAGGACATATATTTGAAACTGGTGTTCCCTGAGCCGTGTGAAATGAGCTAATTACTCGCTGTCAGTTGTGGCGCACTTTTTGCTTCATGAATTTTTCAGCGTCGAATTGGTGAACAGTAGGACAAAATTTAAATACCAGATCCTATGGTTAATTGTCCTGTGGATTCGCTTCGAGAGTTGTTCAATATCGATTTCTCTAAAACAGAACACAATTTACCTATCAGTTCATGTGGTTAAATGTTCACCGCAGCTGCTTCAAATGTGTTCAAGGTCGATTTCTCTAAAACAGAACACAATTTACCTATCAGTTCATGTGGTTAAATGTTCACCGCAGCTGCTTCAAATGTGTTCAAGGTCGATTTCTCTAAAATAGAACACAATTTACCTATCAGTTCATGTGGTTAAATGTTCACCGCAGCTGCTTCAAATGTGATCAAGGTCGATTTGCAGAATTGCAGAAGTTACTTCACTTATTAGTCCACATGTTTTTTTGGGTACTTTTCAAGAACTGTTTAATATTGACTGCTGAAAGATAGGACACAGTTTATACATCGACTCATACTGTTAACCGTGCAGTGATCGCTTCAACAGCTGTTCAACGTCGAACAGCTGGAAATTGGGCCACGATTTACATATTGGTTCGTATAGTTGGTTGTTCATTTGTATGTACATTCCCATGGAACGCACGTGAAATTCTACCGGACTACAAGGCATTACATAGCAGAACTAATTAAAGTATTGTACTCCAACCTGAGTCCCTTCGTATGCATTTTTAATCTCTCCATGTGCGCTACACATTCAACCCATCTCATTCTCATCGATTTGATCACCCTTAAATTATGTGGCAAAAATACGTATATAGTATAAAGTTCCTCCTTTTGTATTTTTATCCTCTCTCTTAAGTTAAATATTCTCTTCTCCCTGTGTTCTATAGCACGCCCAATCCATGTGTTTGTATTAATGCGATGAAGTTTCACGCCCATAGAATCAACACATATGCTGAAAGTTATTATATTGTCACGTGTCCGGGGTTCCGTGATTATTTATCCTCGGGTCGGACCACAGCACAGAAAACACCGCTCCTCTACTTTTTGCTGCGTGTATGCTGCGCGTTGCCTGGCAACGTGTCTATGCGTCACAATATTTTAGTCTTGAGGTTTTCAGTACGAGATATAAGCACAAAAAGAAATCTGAGTCGAATGGTAGCAATCTTTCACGAATTTAACAATAAAACATTTCACTTTCCTACATTTATAGCGAGTTATCGTAAAGAAAAATGTTAATTCATTTCTCACTACCTTTTATTAAACAAAAAGTCCGCGCTAGATATAAACTGCAGTGAAGTTCGAGCTGAGCGGGATCCTGTCTAGATCCTATTGAGGACACCAAGCATTCCTAGCGCGATCCCACTTTCCCATGGCGTCTTTCTCGCCATGTTAACTTGAAATAACGTTTAAAATGAAAATACCCCAATAACTGTAATCACGGAAAGAAAACTTAATAATTTGCACGTCAAGTGTGTGACCATTGTTTGCACTTTCCACTTCTCTCTGAATAAATTACANTCTCACGGTCTCTTAGCTTGCAGATTTCTTATATTTTTTCTTCTACCCTGAAGATGGAGGCGATACGTTCCTCCGAAACGTCGGTTAACACCACATATACATGGTGCCAAATCCCAGAAGACTGCTTTCTTCATAGTCACCGCCGTGAAAGCCTCAAATCTTACTTGAAAACACATTGCTCAAAAAATCCTTTGGACATGAGCCTCATGGAGTGAGGTGCAAATTTAGTGCAGGCTAATTACATTTATACAGCCCAAGTGGTCCTGTGAGCGCAATAAACTCCAGGTGCACACAATTACTGGGTTTTGGACTTCTTCCATCATCACGTATTCTAGAAAATGGAAAACACGATGTTTCGGAAACTAGATCTGTTTCCGTCCTCAGGTGAGGAGGGAAGACACCTTCTCAGTTGGTTCCCCTGCCCCCTTACATGAGGAATATAAACAAATCTTTTGCAACCATGTTATGGTCTTCGGATTATGACGCCAGTATCTCGCAGGAAAATGCGCTTCAAACTACAGGACAAAATTCTCGTGTACGTCAAAACTGAAGGTCGTATACTCCTCTGAAACTTTCGCTTCAACCTGTGAGGCTACTTGACGTCACAGTTTACAAGACACAATATGAATTTCAGCGCCGTGAAAACCTCAAACCTCGTGAAAAAAAATATTGCACCCTTAAGTAAAACATGAGTTGTAAGGGACCAATAAGAACTACTATAAAATCATCTGACAATTATTAATGTGCGCCTCCACCGGAAATTGTATCTCAGACCGTCCAGGTGATGGGGACGACAGATGTTACCTTTCTCCCTCATGAGAATTAACTATTTTATTTGTTACCAGTCGCATCCTCTGTGAACTTACACAGTAGCCCAAATTTCAGTTAACCTAAAATAAAATATTCTCTAGTATTAATGGGAATGTTCGGATTTAAACCTGCTAGTCATTTTGTAGAACGTATATCATACCGACGGAAATTGTCATCTCTTTCGAACAATTCATTTTAATTCAATAAGTAGTAAATGAGTTTATAAAATATTTTCGTGTACTTTCACTAAATAGTTAAGTGACTTTTGGAGTATCCTGTACCATGCATAATTTCACTGCCCACTCATAAGCGCAAGGGTTGCCTCGTGCTTTACCCCAGACAGCTCTGGCTACGCGATGAATGGACTGTAATCTGACAAACTGATCCACTAATGCACGGTAAAGTTGCATCCGAACTCAGAATATTCAGCCCAACTCTCAGGGTTTAGAGTGTTTCTAGGAACGCAGTCAGTCATAACTCTGTCTGTCAAGGCATTTTCCGATTCTTATGTCATTCAAAATTTCGCCAAAATATACAAAAATCTCTCAAATTAAGACGCCGGGGAAAACGAAATCAATCAGCAGGTATTCCACCTATTACGTAAACCTACAATCTAGAGCAGCCTTTCCCAACAGACGGGACACGGCACGGAACCGGGCCCTCGCGTCAGATATATATATATATATATATATATATATATATCTGTCTTATAGAAAAAAGAATTTACCGGGCAGCGGTCTCACAAAGTTTGAGAACCACTGATCTACAGTATCC
Source organism: Cryptotermes secundus (assembly GCF_002891405.2). Classification (NCBI taxonomy): domain Eukaryota; kingdom Metazoa; phylum Arthropoda; class Insecta; order Blattodea; family Kalotermitidae; genus Cryptotermes; species Cryptotermes secundus. The sequence continues at coordinate 1,142,500 of NW_019724588.1, read as the reverse complement.
TCGTTTAACTAAAATGCTTCTTAGGTTTCAGACGTGTTACTCAGTTTACTGACTAGCTGGACCGAAATTCGATTCCTAGCAGATGCAGAAATTTTTGTCGTCGCCACTACTAAAAAAACTGATCTGAAGCCTAGCAGACCCCTCTCCAGTGTGAATCGGGGGTCCTTTTCCCATGAAGCTAGAGAACAGAGGGTGCAAGTGATCAATCATATCAGCTAGTACCGAAATTAAGAATGCAAGGAGCTATACCTCCACTCCCCTATATATATTCATAATGTGGTGCTTAAGTAGGCACAACAAACAAACAAACAAACAATCACCGTGGCCAGTTGTCCGCAAGTGAACTATACCGACCGAGTGACAGCCGCTTGTCGGGGAAGCTAGTTCCAACTATAGCGGATAGAGGGTGTTATGTGGTCAGCGCGATAGATCCCCACAGCCGTTAATCTCTTTTTTCTAGACCGGAGCCGCTATTTCCTCGAAATATCTCCTCAATTATCCTCAAGAGACTTAGTGGACACCGTTCCTGACCCACTACTTCTCAAAAAATCTGGAAGCACCGGAGGATCGAATCCAGACCTCTGGATCTGTAACCAGGAACTCTGACCACTAGACCACAGAGGCGCCTCTTAAGCAGGCACATAGACAGATTTTGTTCTTCTTGGATAATGTGTTAAACTCAAGGATTTATTTCCCTGCCTCCATCACAAAATGTTGCAATGGGATGAGAAATGACTGCATTAATCATTCGCGAATTATCACCATGCCAACGGTCACATGTGCTTGCAACCAAATAACAAGTGAAATATTCCAATATTTCTGTGAAAATCATGATCAGAGTCCCTGCAGAACGGTATTCAATAGCAATAACGCATTGCAAATCCATGGTGACTCGCATGTACAATAGAGGAACACGAAGTGACCTTTCTTTGTTTGGAACAGGGAGCTCTACGTATGTGTCAGCTGTAATTTCATTATATAAATGGACTTAATTATGAATGTAAACAATACAGTACATGATGCTAAATGGTGTCTAACCATTGTCATCGCAACAGGCGGGAAGAAAAAAATGTCTGGATGTTCACATGAAAATGAAACGCGGCACATGAAAACAACTGGCGGGAAGGGTCAGAGTAAATTGAAACGCCTCTACAGACGATACACGTCGGAGGACTATCAAGAGCAGAACTGATCTGGGACTCTTTAAAAAAAACTACAATAACGATTTCCGAGGATGGCGGGTCCAGCGCCAATGCCCGTTTCGAATTTCGGCCGGCACATCCAATGTCCTGAGACCTTCCAGGCAATTGTCGTGTGTTAGTATCTTAAATCTGGCCACTAATGCTTCCTTTCAAAGCCTTCCAATTTCGTTATCATATAACCGTTTAACATTTCGACATATTCGGTGGGTGACCGGTTCGAATCTCGTGCGGGACTGTCAATAGTAACAGGGTTTCTGTGGCTTTCTGCGGGCCCTCTATGCAAGTGTCTAATTTCTACCTTAAATCAGGCCACAGAAGTAGCCTGCTCAGTTCGCATCTGCAGACTACAATGGCAGGGTTTCTTAGTCCTTCCCCTAGATTTCTTCAAGCTAACGTCCAGCACTAAAAATTGACTCTCACATATTCGATATTCACGATCGTTTCCCCTTTTTTTTTTTTTGTTATTGCTAGAGGGGGTGGAATTAAGTACCTTGTACTGCGGCCACTTCTGGCCTATTGTACCAGCCCCAGACGATAGGAGAGGGTGATTGTGGAGCAACTGCTGGAATGAAGATTAGTAGAGGGAACCGAAGTACTCGGGAAAACCTGTCCCAGCGCCACTTGGTCCACCAAAAATCCAATTTGAGCAGACCCAGGGATCGAAACCGGGCCGCCGCGGTGGGAAGCCAGCGACTAACCGCTTGAGCTATGGCGCGGCACATCGTTTCCCCTTAGTCTGAGCTATATAATGTACGCAACTCGATTATTCTCATTAAAGAACCTACGAACATATAAATAGACAATAACGTTTAAGTTGAAGACCATCTTCTCTACGAACTGGGGATACACCATGCCTTGGTTAGGCAATCTGACGGGAGAGAAACCCCGTGTAGATATGTCTATATTTCCCACCGGCACATGGATATCGAAGTATATTAAAAACAGAACATAATAACTTTCTAGCTATGACGTCACGGATGGCCGATGACGTGCCTTTGTTCTTGTAACGGATGTAGCATATCAGATACTATTCCGCGTACGACAAGTAAACTCACAAAAGGGAAAGAGAGAAGAAAAATTAGGAAGCAGACGAAACGTAAAGATGAAGACTTGAAATGCTAGAGAAATAATTGTAGGTGATTGTGGTTTTTGTGGCTTATTTTACGACCTATCAGCATGCAGATCACATAGTTACAAACGGTAGGATAACTGGCAAGTAATGGACTGGAAATAATTTTGTTGGAAGCGGTTATGGTTTAATCGAGGTAATGTCTAAGCATACGAGTATGATAGAAGGGACTGAAGAAATTCATGAGAAATTTCAATTAACACAGCCACTGTTCTGACAGAAATTTGAACCGAGTACTTTCATAACAAAAACGTAGAGCGTTACAGCTATGTCAGTATGTTAGGTAAAAGGGATATTTCGGTTTCGAATAATTTTTGAGGGGGTAATTTGCTGCTGTTTTCGTCAACACAGCCATTCTTCATTACGAGTACCACGGGACCCACGACCGTATTCTTCTATCACAGGACTCTGGCTGAGTCGTGAGACTGAACCAGTGGTAACTGTAAAATTTCTTTAAATAATTAACAAATTTTCCAAACTTCACAATCCACATTCTTAACATCATACACGCAAATGTGGTTCTAAGTGTAAAACCAGAACAATAGTGAATTTGGAAGGAAAACATATATTATTATACCTATAAAAAATCTTATTTATAAAATGAGGTACCTCCCCCTTCACAGTCCCCTAACCATTGAAAATGCAGCCCATTCTGACACAGGATCCGAAAAGTTTGACTGTGGTGGAGACCGTAATTTTTCCACTTTCATTCTCGCTTCCTCTTTTTCTACAATTTAGTGTTTTGTGTTTTATTTTACGAAACTGTAGGTATCCCAAGCTATAGAGTGTCGACTGATACTATTGGTGAGTAATGAGTTTGGAGAGGTCTTGGACGGAAACCTAACAAAGGTACTATCCCGGCGTTTGCCTGCGGGGATTGAGCTAAACACGAAAGAACTAAGCGTATACGGAGGTCTAGGCTAAACTTAGAATCGAGCACCTCCCGAATACAAATCTCGATCATTACCGCTACAAAAACCTGCTCTTTGTAACTTGCTGCCAGTAGAATTCCAATAAATTTATTCAGCGCACACCAATGCGGATTATGACGAATGGCTCAAATATCAGGACAGTAACGAGAAATGTGTAAGTTCAAGAAATCACACGTGTGGTTTGAACTGTTGCTGCTATCTATCTATCAATGTCTCTACAGCCCTTTGTTGGATGTTGGCCGCTTTTCGAATTTCTTAAACTGTGCACGGTCGGTAGGACTCCTTGGACGGAATCAGCCCATCGCAAGGCCGCTACCTACACACAGAGCAACATAAACACAGAATAACGGCACATAGATAACCATGCATTGAGTGGGATCCGAACCCACGAACCTAGTGTTCGAGCGGGAGGAGACGGCCGCTGTGATCGGCACTACAGCAAACAATTGTTGAATGCACTAAGCTGGAAATGAAAGTGGTCACTTCAATTCCTCCTACAAATCAGTAAGTGATATACAAGAAATTCTTGTCTTGCGGACTGGTGACAGTGTATATGTTTATGGAAAACTGCGGAATAAGAATACACTTGTTGCCTGTCAAGTGTGATTAGTCGGAGTAGGGAGGGTTCCGACTGGCCCCTCAGTGTGTCTGCTACTTGCTAAGTACCTTTATGCATGCCGGTGAACTTATCCTTAAGCACCGTGAACTCATAGATTTTCCCAAACTCTTCAAACATGGGTCGAAGTTCCTCCTCCTCCAAGTGCCGGGGGATCTGCCCCACGAACAACTTGATTGCGTCACGCTCCCGATGCGACGTCGATGCTGACGCTGATGACGTCATCATTTCTGGTGGTTGCACCAACGTCATTTTATTAGTATTAGTTCCGTTGTGTTGGGAAATTTGGTGATGATTTAGCCCTACTGTTGCTGGTCCAGTTGGAATGAACATTATTGTTCCAAGACAAACAAAACAGTCTGAATTACTGTCCCGTCGTTATTATTAAAAAGCCCCAAAATAACAGGATCCGAATATCTGATTCCTGGTTATAGCAGAGATATGAGCCTATGGAAATCAACGATCTATCATTCAAATCAAAACCAAAACTAAATGACGGTTAATAAAACACTTCTTGTTTAACTTCAGTTATTTTTACACAACCAGATCCACAGTCGTAAATGTAGTGGAGTCTATAAATCTATCTATGTTTATTTATCAAATAAAATTGTTGTGTTCAATGAATTACACGACTTTCACATAAATAACGAAACGAAATTCTTTCTCGCACACCATCACACGACTACGTAAAATAGAGCGATGATTTCTGTTCCTGTTCATGCAGCTAGATAACGTGTTATTCTCCACTTTCTCTCGCCCTTTCTATGTTACTCAAAATGAAACCTTCCGATGATTGGTAACATAACACAGTTTTACATGAAGAAATGTTCGTTGTACCAGTTATCTTCTGTTGCTTTTATTGCACGGTAAATAAACTCAGTTCGTTGTGTATATTAGCTAACTGGATATTAAGCAATTTAATTTTCTTTCCTTATATTACTTATATTAATGACGAATTAAATAAATATATAATAAATACGATCACAAATATAGCAAAGAAAACCACGATACAAATACATTAGCGACACTAACACTACGAACAATAACACAGACGAGACGAGACGAGACGTCCGCACGATCACGCAATACTTACAACACTAACCTAAAGAACCAAAAAAGAAAACTCGGGTGGGGTTAAGACTACACGTACGCACGATATACCACCCCATCCAGTCATTCGCTCCTCTCCCTAAATTAATGCGGCAGCTTCAGTCAACTTGCACCGCCAACTTCACCATCCAGCCTGAAAACACTGACCCTCGGAAAACATCCGTCACTGAGACTGAATGCTGAAGTGTGGTACATTATAGGATGATTCTCTTGGAAGCGGCCCCGAGTTAATACGTATAAATTACACAATAATATACAGCTGAAGACGAAAGTTGGCAACACTGACACGATGCCTAACTGTTCGATTGGCACCATTTGTAAAACTGCTGCAATCTTTCCCGCTGTGCTGGCTGCAACATTGGCCAATCTGAATGAATTACTGTGGGTCTGATACTTAATTCTGGCCTCTTCCGGGAGAATCACTAGGACAGAAGCTGGCATCTTCACGCCGCATCAACAAAAAAAGAAAGTTACCAATTTCCTTGAACTGATAAATCCGATTTTAAAAAATGTTAAATATATTTATCATTAAAATTATCAATAAAATAATAATAATAACTTCCATTCAAATTACCCAACAAAATCTCAATACTCCTATGAGCATCTACTGCCTAGTACTGCCAAAGGACAACTATACTGAGCTTACAAACCAAATAAAGCGACCGGGAAGTGAAAATGGCCTCTTACCTCGGTGTACTGACAATATCAGGGAAGCACATCTTCGTGGCGTAATGCTTAATTAAGCATAGGAGCAATTTTGGCTTATTATTGTTATAATTCTTGTTACATCATGCGGGGAATTTCTTGATCAGCTCAGTGACTTTCAGCTTGTCAAGAAAAAATCTCGCCCATGGAGAAGGTTGTATTTATCGTGGAATTAAGTAAAAATATTAACATTTACTTCATGTAATTGTTACGATACAAATGTGACGCAGAGATGGTCTATTTGCGACAGGCTGATTCCCCGTCCAAGGAGTCCTACCGACTGTATAAAAGATCAAGAAACTGCAAAACCGTCCAAGATCCAAGAAAGGGGTGTACAGCCGTAGAGAGACAGAGATGGTCTATATCTTTGCCTACGTGACAGATTTTCTGCGTGAAACTTGTATCAATATAAATAATGATTTATGGCTTGAAATGCATAGCTGAAGTACACGGATCATGTTTTCAAAAATGCTAGTAGTCACAACACTCGACAGTTCTCCCTCCCACAATCCAATCCACACAATAGATTCCGTATCTCCCCTTCTTCAGACATGCCCAATAAAAGATGTGGAGGGGGTTAACAGCTGACTCATACACGCATTTCAATCCCCCACGCGAACAACCCCCACCCCATTCACCCACATTTGTGTTTCAAACATGCAGTGCAAATAAGACGCAGAGTTTTTCTGTCAGGTTGGCATCACTGATTGTTCATATGTAATGAAGTGGCCTGTGTCATATTCAGCGAAAATAACATGTTTTCAACAGAGTTTTACTCTTATCTCTTAGCTTGTCGTTGCACTCCTTTCTTGCACGTATGGTGGAGCCTTCGTGTGTAATATAACCAAGCTAGCAATATGACTACAGCTGGCCTTGACAACACTGGAGTCTGCAGCCTCGTATCATCCTGGTGATATCTGCCCTCTCCATGATCTCACCCCCTTCCCAATGCCATATCTTCCCTCGTGACACACCCCGCCCTTACTGGAATCAAACAAAGTCAATGCGCACACTAAAACGCAAACCTTTAAATCTAATCAATAAAAGTCCCTATGCCCTTTTAGTCTCATATAGTAATACTGACCATGTGAGAACTGGCACGGCTGATATTTTCTTATCTTATTTCCTCTGCAAAACCCGATGTTGCCAATGCTACATTGGTAACCGGTTCGCAGCGCATTTGTAAACGAAGTCCACATCAGGAGCGCACGGAACAAAACGTGAAAACAAAGAAGGACCCTCTGATAGGGGAATATACCTTGACCGTGTTCATTTTGACAGGGGGCTCACACTAAGTTCTGGACAATGCCAAACCAAATGAATATTCAAAATGCTGTCTTGACCGCCTCTGTGGTCTAGTAGTCAGATTTACTGGCTATAGATCTAGAGGTCTCGGGTTTGAGTCGTGGCCGTATTAGATTTTTTGAGAAGTAGTGGGTCTGGGACGGGGTCCACTCAACCTCGTGAGGATAACTGAGGAGCTATTTGAATGGAAAAGTAGCGGCTCCGGTCTAGAAAATCGAAATTAACGGCCGTGGGGATTCGTTGCGCTGACCCCGAGACACCCTCTATCAGCTAAAGTTGACACTAATTTCGCCGAAAAGCGGCGGTCTCACGGTCGGTAATAAATTCAATACATCTTTAAAGTTGCTCGCCTTTTTCCTTTTGCATAACAGTATGAGGAGGCAAAATTATACAAGAAGATATGAAGGAGACAAACTTTATGATGTGCGACGAGTTGTGAACGACAATGACGGTGTAGTGTGACAGGCGATATCACCTTAATACATATGCCTATGTAAAAATGAAGTTGGATCCTACATAACTGATTGAATTCGTATTTCTATAACACTTTTTTGTATGTTTTAAAACTTCTATACATACAGCATAAACTTTTCACTATTTCGTGTATCCCAGCCAGTGATGATCTTTTACGGTAAAATCACGCAGTGTGTATTAGGTAAAAAAAAAAAGTTCTGGGAAGAATTAATTATCTACTTTACTTCAATGCGACGAGGACCCCATAAACTCCCCCCCCACCCAAAAAAATGGAGACACAGACATCTAGGAGATCTCATAAGCCTCTTAAGACAAATTAAGGGGGATACACAGACAGACTGTAGGGTGATCTTATGAGCTTTATAGCCATAAATTATTAAAGGGTATACACAGACTGGCCGGTCACGGTAGACGAGCGGTCTAAGGCATGAACTGTCTTCGCTCGGTCGGACGCTGGGATCGTGGGTTCGAATCCCACTCAAGGCATGGATGTTCAGTGTTTGTGTGTGTGCGTTCTTCTGTGTTTGTGTACAGGTAGAGGCCTTGCGACGAGCTGATCACCCGCCCAAGGAGTCATACCGAAGATCTAGAATCTAGTAAACCGAAGTGAAAAGGAGAGTTTCGTGGAGGCAGGTCAAGGCCCAGATTGGGGCTGTAGCGCAAAAGAAAAAAAAACAAATAAACAGACTGATGGACAGACAGACATATACGGATATAAAGACAGCAAAGTGACCTCAAAAGTCTCCTTTTCTTTTTTTCAAAATGAGGACAGTACGTTAAAAATAAGAGCGCTTATTAATATAACTTTGTATGGCAGTTGATATCAAATCCTTCAATATCTCCTCTACATCATGGTCTCCTGGGCTATGACGCCGTACATTCACGTAGAGGAAGACATGGTCGTGGTCACATATTAACAATGTAAAAAACAACCGGCATATTATTCATCAAACAAAAACAGTCCGTAAGCGAACTATACCGACCGAGCGACCGCCGCTTGTCGGCGAAGTTAGTTCCAGCTTTAGCGGATAGAGAGTGTCACGTGGTCAGCGCAACGGATCTCCACGGCTGTTAATCTTCGGTTTTCTAGACCGGAGCCGCCATTTCCTTGAAATAGTTCCTCAATCATCCTCACGAGGCTGAGTGGACCCCGTTCCAGACCCACTACTTCTCAGAAGATCTGGTAGCGCCGGGAATCGAACCCGGACCTCTTGATCTGTAGCCAGGAACTTTGACCACTAGACCACCGGGTATTCATCAGGAGAATTATTAAAAAAAAAAGTCAGTATAAAGCTGGTAAAGGCACGTATCACAGTCACAGAGACAAGAGGACTCAACTGAAGTCTAGAGAAATGGAGTTCCGGCTGCCTGCAGAGGAAAAGTTTTCTCTCGCCGTTAGGTCCATATCGTTTCTAGAGCCCACCCAGTGGTCTGTCCAATGAGTAAAGGGGCAAAATCTTCCGGGGCATGGGACTTACCTCCATCTAGCGGTAATGTTTAAAAACGGGTGGCGCTATTCGTCCGCTACATGGTGTGGAGCAACACACCGAAGACTTTCAGTTGCAATGCAGAAGTAAAGGCCGATGCCTCACCGTTAACACTGTCCATGTGGGCAGCTGAAGAAGAGAGATATGTGACTGCACAGAAGACCGGAATACGGTACATTAGTGAACAGTGTCAGAACTAGAAGGTACACTGTGAAGACACACACACCTGTCAGCCAGATCTCGCATAGTGAGTTGGGGCACAGGCAATTGTCTTAGCATGGAGCTTATATTCCAGTTAACACTACACAACACGGATCCTGAATTGAGACGTTTATATTCACTCAGCTAGTCAAGAAATCTGCTTTTATGTATCACTACTCAGTCTTAGCTTAGGTGTCCCAGGTTGTTAGAATAAGATTAACAAAGAAAGAACAAAAGATAACTGATGAGGATGGTAGGAAGAAAAGAAAGACTAACGGAAGAAGGAAGGCATATTCCAATCCCCCAGTGGTATGCATACGCGCACAACAATAGCCCATACAATGTCACGCGCACTTATTCTCTGCACATGGAGGATATGGACCAATTTAATCAAGTCCCGTTGCCATCCGAACCTCAAGCGCCATATTATTTGGAAAGGATCAGTGAAGAGTTTATATATAGCCTGAAATTCACTGTGCCTTTTCACATCACTGTGTTACTGTAAGAGTGGCCTACATCGAAGTCACAACTAGCGCTACTCTTTGGGCCGTGTCTCTGTTAGCAATTTAAGGTCTGGCGTTCTCCCTATGAAATTCCAGAGTCAGTCAGACAAGTTTGCAATATTAGCAGTGAGATTTGACTTTTACTGCTGTATATGCTGTGTACGGGTAGTCTTGCATGAGCTCCGGGTAGATAAATTTGATACTAGAAAGAAACTACTATATTTGTGCTTAACATTCGAATCGACAATCCAGGAAGAGGTCAAATATTATATAAAATATGAATAGAATATTGTATTGTTTAACTCCGTTGCATCAACTGAAAGAATTGTTGTGCGTACAATTAAATATGTTATTTCTCTTCAGCACAACACAAAAATAGCATCTTTAATGAACGTTGTACTAAAATGCGTTTAAGTGAAGATTCGGTCCAATATCTGTCAGCCCGGAACCAAAGTTTCCTAAAAGTCATGTTCAACACTGAGCAACAAATTCCGTGAAAGTTTGGATAGCGAAACTGATCGAATCCAGCGAGATATTACTTGTTTAAGATGAACAAAGATGGAAATTTATGCTTCAATGGAGTATGTATATTTTTAAGTATATTTACAATATTTCACTGATATTTGTGGTGATTTATTTTCAATTAAATCTGTTGTTACAAAGATAATCATACTGCATAGATTCAGGTGCTGTTTGTCCATGTCATTCTTTTGATATTCGCCTCAAACGAAAACTGTAGAGCATAAGGAAGTGTGAAATAGCCTAATTTATGTGCCAGATTTCTGAGCCGTGAGAAGTTTTGAGGTGCCAGTCACGGTAGCCGAGCGGTCTAAGGCATGTACTGTCTTCGCTCGCTTGGAAACCGGGATCGTGGGTTCGAATTCCACACAAGGCATAGATGTTCGGTATGTGTATGTGTTTATTCTGTGTTTGTGTTGTTCCGTGTTTAGGTAGAGGCCTCGCAACTAGCTGACCACCCGTCCAAGGAGTCCTATCATCTGTATAATGATCTCACTGAAGAAACATCCTCGACACCATTGCGTGTAAGAGGAAGGGAGTAAGTAAGTAAGTAAGAGAAATTTTGAGAAAAATCTAGCAAAATGTAGGTTATGCTACAACGACAACTAATTAAGCACGTAAGTCACACTCAGAAATCCATGGTTACTGGGGGTCTCTAAACCGAAAGCAAATCAGTAGAAATAATTAGAGCGGTCGTTCTTAAGAAATATATCTCACTATTAAGAAAACAGCCAGATTGCAAATAGGTGGGGTGCTCACATTTTGGCTAAGCGAGAGGTAAATTGAGCTTAGATAGTAAAAAGAAGAGACGCATCATACTGTGCGCTCTTCATAATATAATTGTTTTCCTTGGCACTACGGCCCCAGTGGGCCTAGGCCTACCTCCATGAAACTCTCCGTTCACTTCGGTTTTTCTAGATCTTACACATACGGTAGGACTCCTTGGGCGGTGATCAGCTCGTCGCAAGGCCTCTACCTGCACACAAACACAGAAAAACACACACAAGCATCTATGCCCTGAATGGGATTCGAACCCACGGTCCCGGCTTCCGGGCGAGCGAAGACAGTGCATGCCTTAGACCGCTCGGCTACCATGACCGGCTGAAATAATATTAAGATGAACAAATTAAAGAAAACGATATTGACCGTCATATGGCAAGTCCAACAGAAAATATACACGTATGTAGATTTTTTAAATTAAAGAAGAGATATAAGTTCTACCAACTGAAATTAATGGCTGTGGGGATTCGTTGCGCTGACCATACGACACCCTCTATCCACTAACTTTGGCACTAACTTTACCGACAATCGGCGGTCGCTTGGTCGGTATAGTTCGCTTGCGGATTAAAATCACGGAGTTTGTTTTTATAAGTTCTACCGAGCGTACTGGATCAATCCATAAAGCTTCTGACTTGCATTCTGAAGGTAGTGACTTCAGATCTCGATCCACGTGGTAAGCAGGTTACTATCAAGCCTATTTTACCAGCCCCGGATGATAGATGAGTATGGAGCATTCGGTGCAATGAGAATTAATAGGGGAAATTAGAGGACCTTGAGGAAACTTGCTCTTGCTCCAGTTCCACTTTGCTCAACACAAAATTAAAATGGCCTGTCCTGAGATTGAACCTGGGCCAACAGGGTAGGGAGCCGGCGAGTAGCCGGCATGGGCTACCGTCTATATTTACTGAGAGTCTCCGTGACTTTCCTCATTCCCTCCGGGCAAATGGCAGGACAGTATCTTAATCAGGTCACTGAAACTTCCTTCCACATGTCCTCCAACTAATTATTCACTATTATCCGATCGTTGGACATCATTATGTTGAATTAGTGAAAGTGTTATTAAATATAGTATAAAGTGTGTAAACAAAGAGCTTGAGAGATACAGGTGTAGCTGAAAGGTTGGTACAAAAATTAGTATTAAGTAAATAGGATTTGATTTATATATCTCAGGAAGAGGTATAGAGGCAAGCTGTTGTGAACCCGATAATGAAACTTCGGGTTCTATAAAACCAGCAGAATTTTTTGGACTGGAGTTTCTCAAAGCAGTGACTATGAACAGCAGGAGCTCATAAATTATAATGCCACGTAGTTCGATAGAAGGCCACCGTATATCTGATGATCCGTACCCTTTGGCGTAGAGTTTCTGTAGAATGCAATATGCAATGGTGCTACTGTTTCACTCTTGTCTGAACAAGAGAAAATTCAATACGGGACACGAGGCACAACGGACGGCAATAAAATTTGGAATGAGGGCCCCGATAATCCTGTCGTGTTCTCCCACGTCACGTATTGGTCATTTCACTTTCCTTAACACTGCACGACACAGCAGGCTACTTCACCATCCATAAAGCAAAGCTACGTACATTCTCGTATTTCGAAGACAAATGAATTCCCTTCAGAAACAGAAACAGAATTACAAGAAAATTAATTAAATTAAAATAAAAATATTTTGAATTTCCTTCGTTCATTCCAGCACAGGACAGGAGCAGAATTGGTGCAATGTTAAATAATTCTGAAGATGCAAAAACCTGCGAATTCATCTGTCTGTTGTGTTTACTGAAACGACTGTTCAGATTCTGAGAGTTGTCCTTATATATGAAGACTTCCATATTTTGTGTTACAGTCTATGCTAGTGGCAAATCTGTGACATATATATATATAAGATCCGAATTTTTCACAGCTGTGGTTATGAAGACTTCTATCTTCTGGTATACAATTCCATGCAGTTCGTTGTGAGTCAAAGTTTCGGAGGAACAATTCTCTTCCATGTACAGGGCTGAAGAGTACTCAAAGCAAGAAACCAGCAAGAAGCAACCATAAAATATAAACAAAAAACTTTGTGGGCTGTAGTCCGCAAGCGAACTATACCAACCGAGTGACCGCTGCTTGTCGGGGAAGTTAGTCCCAACTTTTGGGGATAGAAGGTGCCACGTGGTCAGCGCAACGGATCCCCACGGCCGTTAATCTCGGTTTTCTAGACCGGAGCCGCTATTTCCTTGAAATTAGTCCTCAATTATCCTCACGAGGTTGAGTTGACCTCGTTCTAGACCTCTACTTCTCAGAAAATCTCATAGAGGCGGGAATCGAACCCGGGACCTCTGGTTCTGTAGCAGGAAACTCATACCACTAGATCAAAGAGATGGTCGAGGAAAGCTAATGGACCTTCGAAAAAGTGGAAAATAAAATATTTTGAATGGTTCGGTGTTGTGGGAAACAGATGAGGATCATACCGGGAGCCAAGGAGACGGGGGCCCACAGAGGTGGCTGTTCCTAAAGGACTCGAGCTAAAGTCAAAAAATAAAAAGAAGTATTTGCAGTTAGTGGAACTGTGAAGTCGGGAGGGCGGTACAAACAGACAGTGATATTCATGAAGAAAATTAAAACAGATTAAATTACGGAAATGTTTGCCACTACCCAGTTCAAATATTTTTCGTCCTTCGTTCCTCTATCTAAAAATGAAAACACTGAAATAAAACTGTACATATTGCGTCGTATTGGCAAGAAACTTCTTCTCCACTAAACCTTGCGACCTAAACACACCTGAGATGAAGGTGCTCAAGAAAATATTTGGATAAGAAGAAATACCAGAAAAATAAATAAAATTACATAATTGTGAGTTCCGTAATTTATACTCATCACCAAGGAAGCTGAGGTGGCTGAGACATGTAGCATTCATGGGAAAGATGGGAAATTCTTTCAAGATTATTGTCGGAAAACCTTAACGGAGATCAATTGAGAGACACAAGCTTAGACGAGAGGATACTATTAATACAGGCCTAAAACTAAAACTTGGGGGTGCGTAATAAAAACCTATTTGACTAGCTCGGGGAATGATCCTTGTGAACACGACAGCTATAAGAGACCTTATATGAATTTCTGAGTTTGAAATATATGCAACTGATTCAGTGGTTGGCTCACGTAAACGTGAAAATCGCCTTTGTTTATCATTAAAGTTTGGATTTTTCTTGGCCAGCTGAGGGTCTATAACCGTCTCAACAAGAAGCCTGTTCCATGGAGTTAGTATGGCGATGATAAACGTGATTACATTTGGAATACTGAAGTTCTAAATCGGGACGTATCGACATGCGAACCTCACGGAGAAAGAGAGAGGATATTATAAATGAACATAAGCATAATATTTTACGATCCTATTCCAAGAATAGGCCGGTCACAGTAGCCGCGCGTTCTGAGGCATGAACTGTTTTCGCTCGCTCGGAAGCTGGGATTGTGGGTTCGAATCCCATTCAAGGCATTGATGTTTTGTGTGTGAATTCGTTTATTCTGTATTTTGTGTTGTCATGTGTTCAGGTAGCGGCCTTGCGACGGCCTGACCACTCGCCCAAGGAGTCCTACCGACTGTGTAAAATGATTACTGAGCTGCATAAGAGGCCTGAGCCCTGAATGGGGTGGATGAGCCATTGAAAAAGAACACCAAGGATGTGCATAAATATGTTGAACGGGAAAAAGTTAGTTTTTCAAAAATTAACTGTTAAACCAGGAATTAAAACAGATTTAAATGTTATTTTCTTCCAGTAAAATTGTATTTTTTTATTGCTAGTGGGGTGGGACTAAGTCCCTTGTACTGCGGCCACTTCTGACCTATTGTACCAGCCCCAGATGATAGGTGAGGATGGAGCAATTGGTGGAATGAAGATTGGCAGGGGGGACCGAAGTACTCGGAAACACCCTGTCCCAGTGCCACTTTGTCCACCACAATTCCCAATTGACCAGACCCGGGATCGAACCCGGGGCGCCGCGGTGGGAAGTCAGCGACTAACCGCTTGAGCTACGCCGCGGCCAGAGTAAAATTGTAACTAATATCACTATTCAGAAATGAAAGTGGATAATATTAATTCTTTCCTAAATTTTCTATTTAAAGCTGTGTCGATCGCCTGATGTTACGTGAATGTTATGACCGCCTGGTATATAATGTATTGAGTTTGGGGATTGGCATGTAAACACATTCATCTTAGAAACTCCAGATTTTGTGCTTGAAAAGTGATTCTATCCTTAATGACGCTGCTCGAATTATCTACTTTGAAAGCTTTGATATCCACTTGGTTGGAAGACAGGAAGATATCGGTGGAGATCCATCACCGATGTCAGGACATTGGTATGGCTATGCCAGTTAGATGCTCCTACTAGCGGTATGATAAGGGAGCTTTGGAATCTCGTGGCGGGCGAGAAGGGCTTCGCGACAGCCCTATTCGGTTTTACCCCGAGGGGACATTGATTGATTTGACGAGCCAACATATCTAGAGGAAAGAGAAATAAAAGACAAGGAGAGAGAAAAATAAAAAGAAGATGAAAGTGATAAAAAGCATGAAAACTGAAAGGAGAAATATCATTATTATTAATTGTAGCCTCTGTGCTGTTAAGTTTGCATGTAAATAAACATGAATTGAATTGAATTGAATTATTGTTACAAACCCAATATACTCGTAAGTATAATTCCCCAAAAATGAATTGTATCAGTTTGATAATTGGGGCAGTTCCGGAGATATTTCTCCTTAACTTCTTCATAAAACCAATAAAGTGATGCTGTAATTTAGTTTAGATTTATTTTTGATTCATTTGAGGACGCTGCCAGTTGCTCAGATTTTACGGCCTCAAAAGATGTTATGACTAATAAGCAATGAACTGGGAGGACGGGAAAGGAAGGGTTAGTAGCTTGATTTGAGGCAATATTCGCCTTGAAGGACTGAGGAAGACCACAGAAAAACTTAGCATAACCCACTTCACGGTCGATAATTGAATCTGGGACGTAGGAAATGCGGAAAAGTGTTGTTAGAATCTAGACTACGATGGTTAGTTTTAGTTTGGAGATCCTTTCATTTTAATTAATTATAAAAGAATAGTAACGGCGATTCAATGTATGTGAAATGCTCCGTAAACAGTCTTCTTTGGATGCCCAGTTGTATAAATACAAGGAGAAGAGAGACAGTAGATGAGCTACGTTTGTTAGCACCTGACGCGTACGGGAAAACCAACTGTCTGATTAAACTCAGTGTCTGATCACACAGCTTGGGACTGCGGTGCTTTTCCTCAGTCCGTAGAGGTAAATGCGAGGAAAGTAAGGTAGGTGTAAAGTTGTCCCTGTGCTTAATTAATTAAGTCAGTAAGCACTGTCATGAAAAGTACTGTTATTATTCTTAGCGGGATACTGCGGCCACTATTGGCTATTGTACCAGCCCCAGAGGACAGATGGTGATGACTGTGGAGCAATTGGCGGAATGCAGTTTCGCAGGGGAAACCGAAGTACTCGGAGAAAACCTGCCCCAGTGCCACTTTGTCCACCACAATTCCCATAGGACTGGGCCGGGTTCGAGGGGTGAAAGTTTAGATCCGCGTATTCTTGACCTCGGCACTAGATGGAGATGAGTTGTCAGCTTGATGCCCCGCCCCTTTACACCAGGAAAAGAGACCTCGGTACCCATTGCATAGGAGGCTGGGTGGGTTCCAGAGCCGTCTGAACGCTGTGGAGAAACAAAAAACTGCTCCTACAGGAAATTGAACTGTGGTCTTCCAGTCCGTAGCCTGTCGCTATGTCGACCGATAAAATTAAATATTTCAATTTTTCAATATTCTTCACGATTCAAGGTTATGCATTCTTTACATACACGTATGTGCAAGAAGTGAAGGAACGTAGGCTATTCGTGTATGTGTGTTCCTCTGTCCATATGTTTCAACTCGTGAACCGCTGAAAGGGTTTTCACAAAGTGTGGTATGGACTTTACGTCACCGGAGGCACACAGCATACAGACACACGCTTAAAAGCCCACTTTTTAAAGCAGGTCAAAAACTGAAGCAACACATAAAACTAAAATGGATCTACTAACATCTAAGACTTTCACTGGAAATGTTCTTTACATGCGTACCAGTGAACGAAATACGTAAATGTACAGTTAATGTCGCTGTAGTACCTAAATATAACGAAATACAGGCGTATACGGGGTATGGAGATGAATATCCACATATTCTAGGGGAGGGGGACACACTTCCCCCAAGCAACACTAACGCGTGTCTCTATTTACAAGAGAAGTTTGCGGCTCAGTGTGAAAGTAGCCGATGCTGAAACTCTCAGAGGAAAGAGAGTGGCAAAACATGTGAGGTGCACCTCCGGTCCCCAGATAAAACTAAGAGCTGCAGCTTGTTCGAGAATGAGCTTCTCTGTTCCCCGAGGAAAATTAACTGCTGAAGACTGTATGAAGACTGATCCGAAAATCTCCAGCAAAGCTTATGGATGCATATCTCATATCCACACAGAAACTTAATAAGTGTCCTTTCCTCCGAACAGGCATCAGAATTCAGCGCGAAAAACAATAAATAAAGCGTGAGTCAAACGTCAGTTTATCGCCGAATGTTGATGAACGAGCTTGTGTGTTAATTTCAGTCACAGGAACTGCTCTGTAAAAAAATGTTTATTGTATTTTTAAGGAAGAGGCGTTGAATTGTTCGAGTGCATGTAAAAGCAACGCAGAGAATTATAAAATGTTATTCAACGACAAAGAAAGAACATAAAATTAAGTTGTGGTTATAAAGTTCTTCCGAAGCATCGGCAGTCATTCAAAAGACTACATACTGTCGGAACTAACAAGAAGACAACATAGAAGAGAGAAAAAAAACTGTCTTTGTGTTAATTAAATACTACACCGCGAAAGCTTGTGCGCGAAAATAACCATAGCATCATACACTTTTAGCTTCAAGTTATGACCGTATTATCCTAGGATAATAACCCGGACATGACTTGATGGAAAAGAGAAAAATCGTTGTCCGGAATGTAACCTGTTTCTGCGCCGTAGAAGAACACAGTGTGTTCCTCCGAAATGTTAGTAACTACATACCAGGCACCGGAAGGTCACAATTTTGACCTTCAGAACCGTTAAAAACTCAAATCTCACGTACTTATGTGTATCACACACGACCTTCTGCTACTAACAAGGCATGTATTTTCTGTGTGTAGCTTTGCTTATAAATTGCGACTACAGATCTACAAGATGGGCCTGCCTGGATTCGAGACCACAAGCTAGGCGTCGGTCTCCGAACAGAAAGGACAATTCCCTCTAGGATCAGAATGCCGGAACTGTGGCTGCAGGCTGCCGCCTCTGTAGAAGGGAACAGTCCCGATATTGAATTCCAGTAATCCCTTGGGATGAAAGGGGGAACCAACCAATGGGAATCGAATATAAGACGTCCCAGTATAAACGAGTGCAGAAGAAATTGAATGGAAACCGAATTTACTGGAGAATATATTTTTCACGAAAATTGTAGAGGTCTCTCTTGGGGTGTATGTGAAAATGAAGTACATTTTAAATTCGATTAACTGCTGAACATGTCTGTATAAATTACAAGTGGCCAGAATAAAAAACGCGGGTGTACGTTGAAAAAACTGAGCGTAATTATGGACGGTCTCCCAACCATAGTAAATAATTTATGTAACCAACAGTTGTGTCCATAATTTTAATATTTGTTTATCAAATGTAATAATACGTGTAGGAAGATGAATATTACACAGTTAAGAGCTTCATAGCATGTACTTTCCACACATATCATTTGCATGATCACATAAAGGGGTAAGACGGTAGGTAGTCCTGAGACGGCAGTTAGATGAGTACGAGGTTGGTGTGAGATGGCCGCCAGACTGCGAGGACGTGAGCCTGGGAACAGAGGAATGTCCATTGTTGGGAGACGTTACCAAGCAGAGTAGTGAAGATCGTGACTGAGAACACTAGTCTTTGTGTGGTAATGATTTGTAATAGGTAATCATGAGTTGTGTGTTACATAATGTCCAAAAAATCCGAATAGCAATCAAACCCGTCTATGGTCACCCAAAAACATTACAATATAAATATCTATTCTCTATTCTCAGTATGTATCTATGATTCCAGAGAAAACGATCTAACTTGTAGGCCATGGCAGAATTTAGGATTACCCATTTTTCTTTCCGGAGATAGAACTGTTCAAACAATTGTGTCAGTTTTCAAGCGAATCTCTGCTCTTGTTCATATACACGTTTTGAATCATATTTTATACATTTAACCTACGCAAAAGAGATGGATAAAAGAAAGCAAACAACTCTTAGATTTCAAAATGGGAAAAATACAAAACAAAAAACTCAGTGGCCTGTAGTCCGCAAGCAAACTATACCAACCGAGCGATCGCTACTTGTCGGAGAAGTTAGTGCCAACTTTTGCGGATAGAGGGTGTCGCGTGGTCAGCGCAACGCATCCCCACGGACGTTAATCTCGGCTTTCTAGACCGAAGCCGCTATTTCCTTGAAATAGCTCCTCAATTATCCTCACCAGTTTGAGTGGACCCCGTTCCAGACCCACTGCTTCTCAGAAAATCCGATAGCGTCGGGAATCGAACCAGGGACCTCTGGATCTATCGGCAGGAACTCTGACCACTAGACCACAGAGGCGATCCTGCCCCAAAATTCCGAGCGTGAGTCGGCGGAGCAAGGAAATTTTACGAGGTCAAGTGAAACGGCATAAAAGTAGTAGGTCGCACAGGTTAACACTGCTGTAAATCAAGGGGTGCTGTTATGAAGATGTGGTTCGTGTGGAAGCGGGGGAGTAAGGCACTTTGGTTTCTGCGAACTACAAACACCCCACCCCTCACTAGCAACCCCATAATCATGTTTATGCAATTGGAGCTCGTAAAATACAGAAATGAATCATATATATACAGCACACATCACGCTGCGGCAATATAGCGAAAAATCACAAGTCGTAAAAAATGATGTGCGAATTTCTAATAAATGTTTGAAAAAGGATGGAAGTAAAAAACGAGAACCCCCTTCTTTATTGCACACATAACTCACATTCTGATAGTAACCAATTAAAAAACGGTAGGATACTGGGTTTAGCACAGAGGTGATCTATTGCCAACAATTCCACTGTTACGAAATCATAATTTTGTTTCCTAGGTAACGAGAACTTTAAAAATAACCGAGATTATATATATCAGTGCTTCAGATATAGCAATTCCTGATTTGATAACGGCTCAAATGTAATTCTCAGTTACTTCTCCAACCGTGACAGCCTCAATCAACAGCAACAATTTGAACTTAAAAAATAAGCAGCGCAATAAACGAAAAAACTTCTCAGCCTACTCGGAAAATTTTTCTCACTATTCTTCGTCTTCTTCTTCTTTTTATAATAATAACAACAAATCAATCAAATTCAGATTTATGTAGTTGCAAAACTTAATAGCCCAGATGTCATTTACAAAGCTAGCACGAGTAAGAAGATTAAACTACAACAGAAAGCTTACAAAAAATACTAAACAAAGCAGCTTATAGAGTAATAGTAACAATAATAATAATAATGATACCAAAAATTAAAGTTATCATTAAGAGGTGAGAAAATTAAGATATATATACAATGATTATGCCATTATGCATAGAGAAAAATGTATAATAATAATAATAATAATAATAATAACAATAAGAAGTAGCTCTGAAAACAAAATTTTGAGACTTCGAGGTTATTCCGATAGTGACTATCTCCTGAGATGTGACGCCGTGTAGGCAAAAGTTCTCCGACGTTTCAGACGAACGTGCTTTATTTATTATCAATGTCTGGGAGTAAGAGCAGTAAACGGAACCACTCCACATGCTGCTCCCATGTTGCCTGCTCCGGAGAAGTCTCCGGCAGATACCCTGATCGCCGAAACGCGCGTTTCTTGTACCGTTCCGTTCCACCTTTAAGTGATCTTGAATTTGGAATAAATTTTCATTTGAAAATAACCTCTTTGTAGCAACAATACGAAAAAAGGATAGACTGTCAGACATACAAATACAAACAAACTCCGTGGTTTTAGCCCGCATGCGAACTATACCAACCGAGCGACCGCTGCTTGTTGGAGAAATTAGTGCAAATTTAGGGGATAGAGGGTGTCGCGTGGTCAGCGCAACGAATCCCCACGGCCGTTAACTTCTGTTGTCTAGACCGGAGCCGCTATTTCCTTGAAATAGCTCCTCAATTATCCTCACGAGGCTGAGTGGACCCTGTTCCTGACCCACTACTTCCAGAAAATCTGGTAGCGCCAGGAATCGAACCGGACCTCTATATCTGTAGCCAGGAACTCTGACCACTAAGACACAGAGGCAGTCCAGACTGTCAGACATAATGAAGAAAAATAGAGAATGCTGAATACTATAAACATATGTCGTTGTCGTATATAAAGAGTTGATTAGATGAACAAAAAAAAAAAAAAGAAACGTAGAAATGAAAGAGCCCAGACTATCACCATATGAACGGCGTTATGTATAATCCCTGGACCCAGCCTCTTGCTAACTGCATTAGACCACAACATCCACAAGTTCTACCAACGCGCTACATGCGGAAAATAAGACGACTCCCTAAAAAGAATGTTATGTACATTTTACGATCGTCATATTTTCCTGTCATTTTTGTGTACGTGCCTGCATAGTGCTAGTTTCTCTACTGAATTTTGTTTTATTATTTAGCTTTGATGACATTTATATTGCTGCACTGTTATTGCTTGTGCAAAAGAAAATGGAAATCCAAGGAAAGTAGAGGAGTATCCCGCCGTACAGGGGAAAAGTTCGCTTTACATAAAAGAGATGGATTTGCTGGAAAGAATTCCTTAACTAATCAATAGCAACAGAATATGGATCTCTAGAATGGCGTACGAAACTGGTAAATATAAAATCAATAAGCCTTGGATTATGAGGAATGAGTAAGTAAAGTACTAAGACTTTTTGAAATACGTATATAAATGTAAAGAAACAAAAAATATACATAATAAACAGTAAGTAAAAGTATTCCTGCAATAGGCCGTGAGATGTTGAGGTTCCTACATTTTTCTAGAAAGTCGGCGCACAGATGACGGTAAGGTTGTCAGCCTTACGCGACTGCAGCCCTTTACTCCCCAGGAAAATTATTTAATTAATTCCT
This sequence comes from Cryptotermes secundus, assembly GCF_002891405.2. Taxonomy (NCBI): domain Eukaryota; kingdom Metazoa; phylum Arthropoda; class Insecta; order Blattodea; family Kalotermitidae; genus Cryptotermes; species Cryptotermes secundus. The sequence continues at coordinate 1,120,393 of NW_019724588.1, read as the reverse complement.
GGTACTCATTTCTGTTAGAGGTTGAGTCGACAGCAGGGCCATAGTGAGGCTGGAAGGATTAGGTAAATTGAAAAAAATCCACCTCATCGGGATTCGATCCCGCTACTTCCGGCTTGTAGCATAGTGACTCAACCAACTACGCTACCGCGAGCCCACAATAAACGGTAAGTACTTACCAAAACAGTATGAAACACATAGAAAGACTGTCTAGTAATTCGGATGTCTCTCAACTTTTTCCCATTATTTAAAATAAGATTATGAGGGTTATTATAAAGTTAATTACTGGATGGCTCTGGCGGTAGACTTTTAAATCATTTAGTTAGTCCTCCATTACGGATTTCCCAGCACACTCGTAACATCTTACTATCTCTATTATCTACTATGCTTAAAACTTGTCCGCTTCTAACGTGCTCTTTTCTTAATTTTTAAAATCCTCTCTCCGTCTTGAATTACAGTTCCTACATGTCTCATTTTATAAGAAAGCATGCAAAAGAAATTCGAGCAAGGGATATTTTAAAATAATTGTACCATCTTGACCCTGATACAGTGTCGTATACTTTCTGGTATATAGCCAGGTAGATGTTTACCGCCTCCTTCTTCAGGTTCCAAGACTAAATCAGTCAAACAAACAGCCAATTAAGAAGCAGCAAAGTGCTGTGCAAGATGTTGAGAATGATGAGTGTGAATCATGCTCAGTAACATACGTGTATATGACAAAAACCTAAAATTCTTTTAAAGTGGTCCTTCTTCGCTAGGGGTCTCCTTAAAATTACCTATATGGAATAAAGAAATTGTTTAATTATTACAACATATTTTCTATTATTTACCACCTGCGGCCGCACAGTAACTTCTTTACGTATAAAATGATTTCCAAGCAATCAGAACGCGGTGGCTATAGATCGCTTTTGCACTATAAAATCGGTTACGATCACCTAGCAACCAGTTCAGAAACTTAGGGCCAAGCACTGACTTAAATAATGTATCTGCAGTGCAAGTGCTTCATTGAAGATGTTAAGCCAGAACCAATGCGTATATAATGCAATTTATATTTATAATAATTTATTTTATAATTCGGATTATTATTATTATAATTATTATTACCATTATTATTATTATCGTCATCATCATCATTTCCTGATTTAATCCTAGCAAATTTACGTTTCTTACATGTAATTTTATTTATTTTTTACTTTCCTTTTCATCTATTATATATAAGTACGTATTTTAAGCGGTTGTCTGAAATATTATTATATAAATGATACAAGCTGCGTTGCTTTGTCTTTTGTTTGTGTGTATGTTTTTGTTCCACCCTTTTTCTCGTGCTTACTTCATAATTGTTTTTTCGGTACTTGGGTAAATATAGTAGTAGCAGTAGTAACAGTAATATTAGTATTGGTAAGAGTGGTAGTAACAGCAGTAGTAATAGTAATATTAGTATTGGTAAGAGTGGTAGTAACAGCATTAGTAATAGTAATATTAGTATTGGTAAGAGTGGTAGTAGCAGTAGTAGTATATACGTCGCAGTTATTCATTTGGAAAAGTTGCAAGTTGTCACAGCTCCCGATTTGTCAGCAAGGGAGGCAACAGAGGTGACACAGCCAATTAGAAGGCATCCCTTGTTGAACACTGCTTAATCTCGTGTGGTGGACGGTTCATGTCACCCAATATTTCACCACATTGTCACGCCGACCATTAGCATCGTGAGTGGCAGTAACGATCTATCTGGATATTGCTGACATTCATTGTGTGTTCTCTCTGTGTGGATCAAAATGGCACTAAGGGACTTATAAACGAAATATACAAAATATATTTATGTAATCAAATGTGATCAAAAAAACAATTAAATATGCACATAAACAATTTTAACTCCGATAAAATTCTGAGGTCAAAATTTCCAAAAAAAAAATGTCTTAAATTTAGTCGAGAGATCTTAGATTTAATTTTTCTTCGTAGCTATTCACTATTCTCAACGTCACGACGCATTTGTCACGTTGAGAAACTTTGTAGTTTTTTCATACTTCACTACATATTAATGCTTATGTACAATCGTAGCGTAAACTAAATCTAATATCAAAACAGGCGTCAACAAGAGTTCTGATGCTCTCCTGGTTATTCATGGAGCAGGAGCCCTGATGAGGAGCTAGCAGCTGATACGTGTAAATTGGTATTTAAATTCTCATCCCTTTATGAAATACGAAAGGCAATTAGACGGACAGTGTTTACATAGAGCCCGCCACATGACACTACCGTAAACTAGCTGAACTGAGTTCGTGCCCGCACGCGCTAGTTCTCGGATCTGCTTTAAAATTATCCTCACATCTATTCCCATATGCCTGTCTCTCAAATGGCCTCTTTCCTCTAGGTTTTCCCAACAGAATCTCACTTCTCATTTCCCATACGTGCTATAAAGTTAGCCCATCCTATCCTTAAATTTGTTGGCCAAATAATATTTGTGAAGACTAAAAACTACGAAGCGTCTGGTCATATTATATTAAAATTTCCGTATTTTTCTCTAAATTCCCCTCCCTCAAGCTTGAGTATTCATCTATGTTCTGTTCTGTAACAGCTCTACAACCCAAGATGAGTCTTGGCTAGCTCAACAGCACGTTCCATTGCTCCTTCCTTGTTAACTCTTATCTTCTTGATTTCAGCTTTTTTAGCGATTGAGATTTTTATGGAGATAGATTTTTATAAAATTCTCGGCTAACTTGATATAAATTATAGACTTCGCAAACTAAATGGGAAATTAGTTTACATAAATCAAATATTAACGACTGGGGGCAATGATTTAATTATAAAAGAATTTTTAGAATAAGCAAGCTAATCATATTTTGAAACATTTTGCATTAAAAGAAAAAGATGTTACGGAGAAGAATAGGCCGGTTTCATGTCAGCATGATGAGTGAAAAAAAGGCATAAAATTTTACTGAAACTACAAATATTATATTTCTGGACATTATCCATCGTCCTGTTTCCCCCCCCCCCCTAAAAATACGGAGACAAAATCCAGTCTCCGAAATGTTGCTTTTTGAAATATAAAGAGGACAGTGATTTTAGACAAAACAGAGCGATGGATAATGTCCAGAAACATAATATAGCTACTAATACATCATCATCACAAACTTTTAGATCTTATTTACTTAAACTACTTATGCATACATAATAATTTAATTGTTTCATTCGAACCCCTAAATCGTGCATAATTCTTTAACACTTCTTCGTGTTTAATTACTAGATCCTTTAGTCAGTTTTGACTGAAGCTGAACCAGTGAAATAATATACGTTATGAAAAAAGCAGTCTTCTGGGATGTCGCACCGTGACCATGTGGTGTTAACCGACATTTCGGAGGAACGTATCGTCTCCATTTTCAGGGTAGAATGCATTTGTTTGTACCGGATTTCACGGTCTCTTCGCCTGCGGATTTTCTTATATTTCATTCTACCCTGAAGATGGAGGCGATAATTCCTCCGAAATGTCTTTAACACCACATGTTCACGGTGCCACATCCAAGAAGACTGTTTTCTTCATAGTCACAGCCGTGAAAACCTCAAATTTTAAATATACGTTATCTTCTCATATATTCAAAATACTCACTAAAAGGTAAGTTCTGACTTTTAAAGCGAAATGTATCAGTCAGTTTTGATTTTGTGTCAAATTAACCCTACATTGATTTGACGTGTGCAGTGACTTAACAGAATTCTACATGACATTATAATATCTTTTCTCCCTTTGTATGTCCATGTTTTACCCTCGTCATACGAAATGCGTCATGTGTTCGAGTAGAGAGCGTTCATTCGTTATGTTGCGCTAGGCGGGATAACGTCACAGACTAATATTTTAATGCCTTCCGCAGTGAAGTTAGCTTACCTGTTACACTGTGACAGCTTATCGTGATGTCTACATCAGAAGATATGATAATCTATTGAGTGCGATTGGAAGAGAGCAGAAATACATATAAAATTTTACTCGAAATTTCTGAAGCTAGACGTAATATGGAGGGTAAGATAAAATGGATTTTATAAAGATAGGTACGAGGGCAGCCGATCACACTGTTCGCGCGGTATGAGGTATGAACTGTCTTCGCTCGCTTGAACGCTGGAATCATGGGTTCCAATCCCACTCGCGGCATGAATGTCTTTGTGCTTTTGTGTTTGTGTTGTTCTGTGTGTAGATAGTGGTGTTGCGGCGGGCTCATTCCCCGTCAGAGATATCCTACTGACTGTGTATAGGATTAAGATATTGAATAAATGGCCAAGGACCAAAAGAGGTTTGTAAAGCCTTAGATAAATTCATACGAGTGTATGGACGCTAAGGCTTTCGGGTGATCGGCTGTGCCAATTCGGATAGGCAGTTCAATATTTCTGAAACCTCACCTGTCTTATTAACATAAAATTTTTATGATTTACCTGAATTTTACTGTAAGTAGTAATAAAGAAAAAATTGTAATCTCTGAATATGGCAATGTTATTCTCCGTCACGAGAGATAAGCCACTGAATGTGTCTCCACTGATCCAGTGCGTCAGAAACGTATATTGCACACTGAAAATTTACACATTTCACAGCTAGAACCACCTTAATCATAGAAGCAACACTTACGGGCGTTTCTTGTGAAACGCCCTTCTATACTGTCACGTAATGAGTGACTATAGAAGGGATTTGTATTAGCGTCTCGATTTATAGAGCACTTACAGGCAGTAACTACCAAATACTTATGGCACCATCGCTAATCTCCACAGGTTGCAGATCACTACAGCAGTGGTTCTCAAACTTTGCGAGACCGCGGCCAGGTAAATTCTTTCTTTATAAGACGAGGGCCCAGTAAGGAGCCGCGGCCTGGCGGTTGAAGAACACTGCATTAGAGCAACAGTCTGCTACTAGAGGTTTTCTTGTAACGGCTCCAACAATTGTTGTTCTTATACTCCAGGGCTCATTTCCTCTCTTTACAGACTCCGGTACAGAACTATCAACTCAAAGTCAAAGTCCATTGCGACTGACGGTCCGTCAGTCTGTCTGTCTTGGTGTCGAGACCCATCTGGGCTCATGATCAGATATTAATTATTACCGTTTGACAGTTACGATCTTATTATTGTGGGCGCCCTCTCTGACGAGAGGACGGGTCTGTCTGTTGCATATGCTGCTGGATCTTTCCAGCGCGGTCTTTCTCGGGTCCGAGTCCCTTGGGACTCTCGACCATATTTTACTGTCTCAGATTTGAGACTTCCCTTTCGTCGCCTCCTACGATTCGAAGGGTCACGGTGGAGGTATTCGAACTCGCCTCTACACGGGTGAACTATCAACTCCAAGTCCAAGTCACACTGCGACTGACGGTCCGTCAGTCTGTCTTGGTGTCGAGCCCCGACTGGTGCTCATGACCATTAAGCCTCTTATACCTTCTGTGTCGGGCTTCGCCTTGTCCGATGTTGCGAACATTCTCTGTCCCTTGCTTATAACATATCGGTACGGACCACATAGAAAACACATCTCTCGTATTGTTGTGTCTGAATTCGTTGTTGCGGGAACGTGTTTAATGAGCCGTTCCCCAGAAACGGCCCAGGTATATCCGTCCATCTAGCGGTCATTCTATAATAACGGCTCTACACACTACAATACAAAGTCTGAAGCAATATGTCGTAGCACAGCCGTAGGCCTATCTTCAGGAATGTGAACCGTAGCTGTGAGTCGTCTCTTGTAGAAGGTTTCACAAACCCTGCAGATTGAATATTAAATTCGATAAGTTTAAGTCAGTTCGTCTGTAAGTATGAGAGAACCCTAGAACAAAATCTAATAGTTTGTGCCCATGGCATATTAATAAATGTTCTTACCTTTGTGCCATTATCCACCGCCCTATAGTTTACTTAGAAAAAATCCTTAGGAGACTGGGCTCTGTCACCGTCCTCAAGTAAACGGCTACTCAGTTGGGCCCAATCGATTGAGCTTGTCCCTATCTCCGGACATCAGAATTCTAGAAAAACTGAACTAATTTTCATGAAATTTAATATTGGAGTATTGACACTACTGATATTAACATAAGGGAGTTGTAAGTACGTTTCTCGCGGTTGTGTGAGTCTTACAATTCCACGATCTTTAAAAGTTAATATATTATATATATATTATATAAGTTAACATATATTAATTGAAATTAATAACATTTTTCTACTCCTTCTGAAAACTCGCCAGGACTTTAGATTGAATGAGAATTGCATGAAACGCTTGACAGAAAGTACCAAATTGTCAGCACTGCATATACCAATTCGTTGTGCTACACTGCAGTGTGTACACGCCAGTTCATTAGCAGGAAACCATAGTTTAAACTCCTCTGCGGAAAACTTTTCTCTGCTCTAACGAGTACTCCAACGACCGACAACACTAACGAAATTATGAAACAACCCGTAAAATATTCAGCGTCTAGAATATGAGTAGAAACGCTGCAAAATGACGATAATAGTTTAGAAGAAAGACTTTTTACCCCTTTCCACATATTCCTATCCCGCTGTACGTTATTCGGAAAGTTCGTTGGGAACATACACAGGAAGCGGTTTCCTCCACTCCGTTAAGAGCAAGGAAATGAAAAGGGAGTAGAAACAAATGCGATGTTCAAAAGAATACCAAGAAACCCGTTACGTATTTTTCGCAACAAATTCCATTACATTATTACAGCAGAATATAAGCAGCTCATCACTAATGTACGTTGTTTTTAAAATTACAGCGCAGGACGTTTTCATCCTTATCCGATACAAGCATAAGAACGTTGATAAGACCTAAAATTTGTCAGGATAGCATATTGATACAATTACGGTGATTCTGAACATAGGAATTGTATTCATATTCTATCGTGACGAACTGACAGTATGATTCTGAAGGGGGCACGCGGTAACATAGTTGGTTGAGGCACTATACTACAAGCCGGAGGGTCCCGGGTTCCATTCGCTATGAGGTTATTTAATTTTTCAATTGAACTAATCCTTTATTTATGGACGAGAAGAGGAATGCATATAGGATATTGGTGGGAAAGCCAGAAGGAAAGAGGCCACTGGGTAAACCAAACCGTAGGTGGGTGGCCAATATTAAAATAGATCTTAGAGAGATAGGATGGGGTGGTAGGGATTTGATTGATCTGGCTTAGGATAGGGACAAGTGGAGGGCTTTTGTGAACACGATAATGAATTTTCGGGTTCCATAAAATGCTCGGAAGTTCTTCAGTAGCTGTAGAATTGGCGGCTCCTCAAGAAGGGCTCAGCTGCATGAGTAAGTAAGTACTGCGACTCTGAACATTATCCACAGTCCTGTATTTTTTTAAATAAAACACAAAAGTTTCGGAGATTGGATTCTGTTTCCGGAGATATGCACTAGCTCTACAGACTGGGTCCAACTGAATAGGTTCGACCTGAAGGCGGAGACCGGATCCAGTTTTCAAAACGTTATATTTTAAATAAAAACAGGACGATGGATAATGTCCAGAAACACAATAATTGTATTAAAGATACGTTGAATTTGAGGCTTTTAGAGCAATGATTATGATGAGTAATGTCCTGTTGAATGCAGTCACTTGATTATGAAACACTGGACATCTGCTTCTAACTGAAGATTTTGATCACCCGAGAAAAAAATGTAATAACACAGGACAGTTATCGTGGCACGAGCTGTTTGATTTTCTTAGGAACACAAGGAATATTCAGTGCAAAAGATAAAAAATGTTGAATACTTACCATTATTTTCCCACCATTTTAGGGAGCCCGAAGGTTCATTACCGTGTTCACAAGAGCCCTCCACTGGTCCCTATCCTGAGCCAGATCTATCCAATTCATACCATCACATTCAATCACTCTAAGATCCCTTTTAATATTGTCCACCCACCTACGCCTTGGTCTTCCTTGTGGTCTCTTTCCTTCTGGCTTCCCCACCAATATCCTATACGTATTTCTCGTCTCCCCCATTCGTTCTACATGACCTGCCCACCTCATCCTCCTTGACTTGATCATTCTAATTATAATTTGAGAAGAGTACATGTTATGAAGCTCCTCATTATGCAGTTTTCTCCAACCTCCTGTCACTTCATCTCTCTTCGGTCCAAATATTCTCCTCAACACACTGTTCTCACACACCCTCAGTTTCATACTCATACAGAACCACAGGCAAAATTATAGTTTTGTATATTCTAATTTTTATGTTCTTGGACAACAGACGAGAAGACAAAAGGTTCTGGACTGAATGGTAGCAAGCATTACCTGAGTTCAATCTCCTCTTAATTTCCTCCTGAATTAGGTTTCGATCTGTTATCATTGTTCCCAAATATCTGAACTGTGCCACATTTTCAGAACATCTGTTTCCTATCTTTATGTCATGATCTTGCGCTATATTTTGGTGACGAGACAGTAACATATACTTAGTTTTCTCTGTGTTTACTTCTAGACCAACCTCTTTACTTGCGTCAATTAAAGTTTGTGTGTTTTTTTTATGATATTTACATTATCACCCAGTAGATTCACATCATCGGCGTAGACCAACAGCTGATGTGTCCCATTTAATTTCAGTCCCACCTGGTTTCCCTGGACCTTCCTAATTGCACATTCAAAGACAACGTTGAAA